>NC_134364.1:103708504-104021004 GCF_048569485.1 Anomaloglossus baeobatrachus
GACAGGTAAAGAGTGACAGACCCCACACTACACATGGAGGACAGGTAGAGAGTGACAGTCCCCACACTACACATGGAGGACAGGTAGAGAGTGACAGACCCCGCACTACACATGGAGGACAGGTAGAGAGTGACAGACCACACACTACACATGGAGGACAGGTAGAGAGTGACAGACCCCGCACTACACATGGAGGACAGGTAGAGAGTGACAGACCCCGCACTACACATGGAGGACAGGTAGAGAGTGACAGACCCCGCACTACACATGGAGGACAGGTAGTGAGTGACAGACCCCGTACTACACATGGAGGACAGGTAGAGAGTGACAGACCCCACACTACACATGGAGGACAGGTAGAGAGTGACAGACCCCGCACTACACATGGAGGACAGGTAGAGAATGACAGACCCCACACTACACATGGAGGACAGGTAGAGAGTGACAGACCACACACTACACATGGAGGACAGGCAGAGAGTGACAGACCCCACACTACACATGGAGGACAGGTAGAGAGTGACAGACCCCGCACTACACATGGAGGACAGGTAGAGAGTGACAGACCCCACACTACACATGGAGGACAGGTAGAGAGTGACAGACCCCACACTACACATGGAGGACAGGTAGAGAGTGACAGACCCCACTCTACACATGGAGGACAGGAAGAGAGAGACAGACTCCACACTACACATGGAGGACAGGTAGAGAGTGACAGTCCCCACACTACACATGGAGGACAGGCAGAGAGTGACAGACCCCGCACTACACATGGAGGACAGGTAGAGAGTGACAGACCACACACTACACATGGAGGACAGGCAGAGAGTGACAGACCCCACACTACACATGGAGGACAGGTAGAGAGTGACAGACCCCACACTACACATGGAGGACAGGTAGAGAGTGACAGTCCCCACACTATACATGGAGGACAGGTAGAGAGTGACAGACCCCACTCTACACATGGAGGACAGGTAGAGAGTGACAGACCCCACACTACACATGGAGGACAGGTAGAGAGTGACAGACCCCGCACTACACATGGAGGACAGGTAGAGAGTGACAGACCACACACTACACATGGAGGACAGGTAGAGAGTGACAGACCCCGCACTACACATGGAGGACAGGTAGAGAGTGACAGACCCCGCACTACACATGGAGGACAGGTAGAGAGTGACAGACCCCGCACTACACATGGAGGACAGGTAGAGAGTGACAGACCCCGCACTACACATGGAGGACAGGTAGAGAGTGACAGACCCCACACTACACATGGAGGACAGGTAGAGAGTGACAGACCCCGCACTACACATGGAGGACAGGTAGAGAGTGACAGACCCCACACTACACATGGAGGACAGGTAGAGAGTGACAGACCACACACTACACATGGAGGACAGGCAGAGAGTGACAGACCCCACACTACACATGGAGGACAGGTAGAGAGTGACAGACCCCGCACTACACATGGAGGACAGGTAGAGAGTGACAGACCCCACACTACACATGGAGGACAGGTAGAGAGTGACAGACCCCACACTACACATGGAGGACAGGTAGAGAGTGACAGACCCCACTCTACACATGGAGGACAGGTAGAGAGTGACAGACTCCACACTACACATGGAGGACAGGTAGAGAGTGACAGTCCCCACACTACACATGGAGGACAGGCAGAGAGTGACAGACCCCGCACTACACATGGAGGACAGGTAGAGAGTGACAGACCACACACTACACATGGAGGACAGGCAGAGAGTGACAGACCCCACACTACACATGGAGGACAGGTAGAGAGTGACAGACCCCACACTACACATGGAGGACAGGTAGAGAGTGACAGTCCCCACACTATACATGGAGGACAGGTAGAGAGTGACAGACCCCACTCTACACATGGAGGACAGGTAGAGAGTGACAGACCCCACACTACACATGGAGGACAGGTAGAGAGTGACAGACCCCACACTACACATGGAGGACAGGTAGAGAGTGACAGACCCCACTCTACACATGGAGGACAGGTAGAGAGTGACAGACTCCACACTACACATGGAGGACAGGTAGAGAGTGACAGTCCCCACACTACACATGGAGGACAGGCAGAGAGTGACAGACCCCGCACTACACATGGAGGACAGGTAGAGAGTGACAGTCCCCACACTACACATGGAGGACAGGCAGAGAGTAACAGACCCCGCACTACACATGGAGGACAGGTAGAGAGTGACAGACCACACACTACACATGGAGGACAGGCAGAGAGTGACAGACCCCGCACTACACATGGAGGACAGGTAGAGAGTGACAGACCCCACACTACACATGGAGGACAGGTAGAGAGTGACAGACCCCGCACTACACATGGAGGACAGGTAGAGAGTGACAGACCCCGCACTACACATGGAGGACAGGTAGAGAGTGGCAGACCCCAAACTACACATGGAGGACAGGTAGAGAGTGACAGACCCCACTCTACACATGGAGGACAGGTAGAGAGTGACAGACCCCACACTACACATGGAGGACAGGTAGAGAGTGACAGACCCCGCACTACACATGGAGGACAGGTAGAGAGTGACAGACCCAACACTACACATAGAGGACAGGTAGAGAGTGACAGACCACACACTACACATGGAGGACAGGTAGAGAGTGACAGACCCCGCACTACACATGGAGGACAGGTAGAGAGTGACAGACCCCACACTACACTTGGAGGACAGGTAGAGAGTGACAGACCCCACACTACACATGGAGGACAGGTAGAGAGTGACAGACCCCACTCTACACATGGAGGACAGGTAGAGAGTGACAGACTCCACACTACACATGGAGGACAGGTAGAGAGTGACAGTCCCCACACTACACATGGAGGACAGGCAGAGAGTGACAGACCCCGCACTACACATGGAGGATAGGTAGAGAGTGACAGACCACACACTACACATGGAGGACAGGCAGAGAGTGACAGACCCCACACTACACATGGAGGACAGGTAGAGAGTGACAGACCCCGCACTACACATGGAGGACAGGTAGAGAATGACAGACCCCACACTACACATGGAGGACAGGTAGAGAGTGACAGACCCCACTCTACACATGGAGGACAGGTAGAGAGTGACAGACCCCACACTACACATGGAGGACAGGTAGAGAGTGACAGACCCCGCACTACACATGGAGGACAGGTAGAGAGTGACAGACCCCACACTACACATGGAGGACAGGTAGAGAGTGACAGACCACACACTACACATGGAGGACAGGCAGAGAGTGACAGACCCCACACTACACATGGAGGACAGGTAGAGAGTGACAGACCCCGCACTACACATGGAGGACAGGTAGAGAGTGACAGACCACACACTACACATGGAGGACAGGTAGAGAGTGACAGACCCCACACTACACATGGAGGACAGGTAGAGAGTGACAGACCACACACTACACATGGAGGACAGGTAGAGAGTGACAGACCCCACACTACACATGGAGGACAGGTAAAGAGTGACAGACCCCACACTACACATGGAGGACAGGTAGAGAGTGACAGTCCCCACACTATACATGGAGGACAGGTAGAGAGTGACAGACCCCACTCTGCACATGGAGGACAGGTAGAGAGTGACAGACCCCACACTACACATGGAGGACAGGTAGAGAGTGACAGACCCCACACTACACATGGAGGACAGGTAGAGAGTGACAGACCCCACTCTACACATGGAGGACAGGTAGAGAGTGACAGACTCCACACTACACATGGAGGACAGGTAGAGAGTGACAGTCCCCACACTACACATGGAGGACAGGCAGAGAGTGACAGACCCCGCACTACACATGGAGGATAGGTAGAGAGTGACAGACCACACACTACACATGGAGGACAGGCAGAGAGTGACAGACCCCACACTACACATGGAGGACAGGTAGAGAGTGACAGACCCCGCACTACACATGGAGGACAGGTAGAGAATGACAGACCCCACACTACACATGGAGGACAGGTAGAGAGTGGCAGACCCCACTCTACACATGGAGGACAGGTAGAGAGTGACAGACCCCACACTACACATGGAGGACAGGTAGAGAGTGACAGACCCCGCACTACACATGGAGGACAGGTAGAGAGTGACAGACCCCACACTACACATGGAGGACAGGTAGAGAGTGACAGACCACACACTACACATGGAGGACAGGCAGAGAGTGACAGACCCCACACTACACATGGAGGACAGGTAGAGAGTGACAGACCCCGCACTACACATGGAGGACAGGTAGAGAGTGACAGACCACACACTACACATGGAGGACAGGTAGAGAGTTACAGACCCCACACTACACATGGAGGACAGGTAGAGAGTGACAGACCACACACTACACATGGAGGACAGGTAGAGAGTGACAGACCCCACACTACACATGGAGGACAGGTAAAGAGTGACAGACCCCACACTACACATGGAGGACAGGTAGAGAGTGACAGTCCCCACACTATACATGGAGGACAGGTAGAGAGTGACAGACCCCACTCTGCACATGGAGGACAGGTAGAGAGTGACAGACCCCACACTACACATGGAGGACAGGTAGAGAGTGACAGACCCCACACTACACATGGAGGACAGGTAGAGAGTGACAGACCCCACTCTACACATGGAGGACAGGTAGAGAGTGACAGACTCCACACTACACATGGAGGACAGGTAGAGAGTGACAGTCCCCACACTACACATGGAGGACAGGCAGAGAGTGACAGACCCCGCACTACACATGGAGGACAGGTAGAGAGTGACAGACCACACACTACACATGGAGGACAGGCAGAGAGTGACAGACCCCACACTACACATGGAGGACAGGTAGAGAGTGACAGACCCCACACTACACATGGAGGACAGGTAGAGAGTGACAGACCCCGCACTACACATGGAGGACAGGTAGAGAGTGACAGACCCCGCACTACACATGGAGGACAGGTAGAGAGTGACAGACCCCACACTACACATGGAGGACAGGTAGAGAGTGACAGACCCCACTCTACACATGGAGGACAGGTAGAGAGTGACAGACCCCACACTACACATGGAGGACAGGTAGAGAGTGACAGACCCCGCACTACACATGGAGGACAGGTAGAGAGTGACAGACCCCACACTACACATGGAGGACAGGTAGAGAGTGACAGACCACACACTACACATGGAGGACAGGCAGAGAGTGACAGACCCCACACTACACATGGAGGAGAGGTAGAGAGTGACAGACCCCGCACTACACATGGACGACAGGTAGAGAGTGACAGACCCCACACTACACATGGAGGACAGGTAGAGAGTGACAGACCCCACACTACACATGGAGGACAGGTAGAGAGTGACAGACCCCGCACTACACATGGAGGACAGGTAGAGAGTGACAGACCCCACACTACACATGGAGGACAGGTAGAGAGTGACAGACCACACACTACACATGGAGGACAGGCAGAGAGTGACAGACCCCACACTACACATGGAGGACAGGTAGAGAGTGACAGACCCTACACTACACATGGAGGACAGGTAAAGAGTGACAGGCCCCACACTACACATGGAGGACAGGTAGAGAGTGACAGACCCCACACTACACATGGAGGACAGGTAGAGAGTGACAGACCCCACACTACACATGGAGGACAGGTAGAGAGTGACAGACCACACACTACACATGGAGGACAGGCAGAGAGTGACAGACCCCACAATACACATGGAGGACAGGCAGAGAGTGACAGACCCCACACTACACATGGAGGACAGGTAGAGAGTGACAGACCCCGCACTACACATGGAGGACAGGTAGAGAGTGACAGACCCCACACTACACATGGAGGACAGGTAGAGAGTGACAGACCCCACACTACACATGGAGGACAGGTAGAGAGTGACAGACCCCGCACTACACATGGAGGACAGGTAGAGAGTGACAGACCCCGCACTACACATGGAGGACAGGTAGAGAGTGACAGACCCCGCACTACACATGGAGGACAGGTAGAGAGTGACAGACCCCGTACTACACATGGAGGACAGGTAGACAGTGACAGACCCCACACTACACATGGAGGACAGGTAGAGAGTGACAGACCCCGCACTACACATGGAGGACAGGTAGAGAGTGACAGACCCCACACTACACATGGAGGACAGGTAGAGAGTGACAGACCACACACTACACATGGAGGACAGGCAGAGAGTGACAGACCCCACACTACACATGGAGGACAGGTAGAGAGTGACAGACCCCGCACTACACATGGAGGACAGGTAGAGAGTGACAGACCCCACACTACACATGGAGGACAGGTAGAGAGTGACAGACCCCACACTACACATGGAGGACAGGTAGAGAGTGACAGACCCCACTCTACACATGGAGGACAGGAAGAGAGAGACAGACTCCACACTACACATGGAGGACAGGTAGAGAGTGACAGTCCCCACACTACACATGGAGGACAGGCAGAGAGTGACAGACCCCGCACTACACATGGAGGACAGGTAGAGAGTGACAGACCACACACTACACATGGAGGACAGGCAGAGAGTGACAGACCCCACACTACACATGGAGGACAGGTAGAGAGTGACAGACCCCACACTACACATGGAGGACAGGTAGAGAGTGACAGTCCCCACACTATACATGGAGGACAGGTAGAGAATGACAGACCCCACTCTACACATGGAGGACAGGTAGAGAGTGACAGACCCCACACTACACATGGAGGACAGGTAGAGAGTGACAGACCCCGCACTACACATGGAGGACAGGTAGAGAGTGACAGACCACACACTACACATGGAGGACAGGTAGAGAGTGACAGACCCCGCACTACACATGGAGGACAGGTAGAGAGTGACAGACCCCGCACTACACATGGAGGACAGGTAGAGAGTGACAGACCCCGCACTACACATGGAGGACAGGTAGAGAGTGACAGACCCCGCACTACACATGGAGGACAGGTAGAGAGTGACAGACCCCACACTACACATGGAGGACAGGTAGAGAGTGACAGACCCCGCACTACACATGGAGGACAGGTAGAGAGTGACAGACCCCACACTACACATGGAGGACAGGTAGAGAGTGACAGACCACACACTACACATGGAGGACAGGCAGAGAGTGACAGACCCCACACTACACATGGAGGACAGGTAGAGAGTGACAGACCCCGCACTACACATGGAGGACAGGTAGAGAGTGACAGACCCCACACTACACATGGAGGACAGGTAGAGAGTGACAGACCCCACACTACACATGGAGGACAGGTAGAGAGTGACAGACCCCACTCTACACATGGAGGACAGGTAGAGAGTGACAGACTCCACACTACACATGGAGGACAGGTAGAGAGTGACAGTCCCCACACTACACATGGAGGACAGGCAGAGAGTGACAGACCCCGCACTACACATGGAGGACAGGTAGAGAGTGACAGACCACACACTACACATGGAGGACAGGCAGAGAGTGACAGACCCTACACTACACATGGAGGACAGGTAGAGAGTGACAGACCCCACACTACACATGGAGGACAGGTAGAGAGTGACAGTCCCCACACTATACATGGAGGACAGGTAGAGAGTGACAGACCCCACTCTACACATGGAGGACAGGTAGAGAGTGACAGACCCCACACTACACATGGAGGACAGGTAGAGAGTGACAGACCCCACACTACACATGGAGGACAGGTAGAGAGTGACAGACCCCACTCTACACATGGAGGACAGGTAGAGAGTGACAGACTCCACACTACACATGGAGGACAGGTAGAGAGTGACAGTCCCCACACTATACATGGAGGACAGGCAGAGAGTGACAGACCCCGCACTACACATGGAGGACAGGTAGAGAGTGACAGTCCCCACACTACACATGGAGGACAGGCAGAGAGTGACAGACCCCGCACTACACATGGAGGACAGGTAGAGAGTGACAGACCACACACTACACATGGAGGACAGGCAGAGAGTGACACACCCCACACTACACATGGAGGACAGGCAGAGAGTGAGAGACCCCGCACTACACATGGAGGACAGGTAGAGAGTGGCAGACCCCACACTACACATGGAGGACAGGTAGAGAGTGACAGACCCCGCACTACACATGGAGGACAGGTAGAGAGTGACAGACCCCGCACTACACATGGAGGACAGGTAGAGAGTGGCAGACCCCAAACTACACATGGAGGACAGGTAGAGAGTGACAGACCCCACTCTACACATGGAGGACAGGTAGAGAGTGACAGACCCCACACTACACATGGAGGACAGGTAGAGAGTGACAGACCCCGCACTACACATGGAGGACAGGTAGAGAGTGACAGACCCAACACTACACATGGAGGACAGGTAGAGAGTGACAGACCACACACTACACATGGAGGACAGGTAGAGAGTGACAGACCCCGCACTACACATGGAGGACAGGTAGAGAGTGACAGACCCCACACTACACATGGAGGACAGGTAGAGAGTGACAGACCCCACACTACACATGGAGGACAGGTAGAGAGTGACAGACCCCACTCTACACATGGAGGACAGGTAGAGAGTGACAGACTCCACACTACACATGGAGGACAGGTAGAGAGTGACAGTCCCCACACTACACATGGAGGACAGGCAGAGAGTGACAGACCCCCGCACTACACATGGAGGATAGGTAGAGAGTGACAGACCACACACTACACATGGAGGACAGGCAGAGAGTGACAGACCCCACACTACACATGGAGGACAGGTAGAGAGTGACAGACCCCGCACTACACATGGAGGACAGGTAGAGAGTGACAGACCCCACACTACACATGGAGGACAGGTAGAGAGTGACAGACCCCGCATTACACATGGAGGACAGGTAGAGAGTGACAGACCCCACACTACACATGGAGGACAGGTAGAGAGTGACAGACCACACACTACACATGGAGGACAGGCAGAGAGTGACAGACCCCACACTACACATGGAGGACAGGTAGAGAGTGACAGACCCCGCACTACACATGGAGGACAGGTAGAGAGTGACAGACCACACACTACACATGGAGGACAGGTAGAGAGTGACAGACCCCACACTACACATGGAGGACAGGTAGAGAGTGACAGACCACACACTACACATGGAGGACAGGTAGAGAGTGACAGACCCCACACTACACATGGAGGACAGGTAAAGAGTGACAGACCCCACACTACACATGGAGGACAGGTAGAGAGTGACAGTCCCCACACTATACATGGAGGACAGGTAGAGAGTGACAGACCCCACTCTGCACATGGAGGACAGGTAGAGAGTGACAGACCCCACACTACACATGGAGGACAGGTAGAGAGTGACAGACCCCACACTACACATGGAGGACAGGTAGAGAGTGACAGACCCCACTCTACACATGGAGGACAGGTAGAGAGTGACAGACTCCACACTACACATGGAGGACAGGTAGAGAGTGACAGTCCCCACACTACACATGGAGGACAGGCAGAGAGTGACAGACCCCGCACTACACATGGAGGACAGGTAGAGAGTGACAGACCACACACTACACATGGAGGACAGGCAGAGAGTGACAGACCCCACACTACACATGGAGGACAGGTAGAGAGTGACAGACCCCACACTACACATGGAGGACAGGTAGAGAGTGACAGACCCCGCACTACACATGGAGGACAGGTAGAGAGTGACAGACCCCGCACTACACATGGAGGACAGGTAGAGAGTGACAGACCCCACACTACACATGGAGGACAGGTAGAGAGTGACAGACCCCACTCTACACATGGAGGACAGGTAGAGAGTGACAGACCCCACACTACACATGGAGGACAGGTAGAGAGTGACAGACCCCGCACTACACATGGAGGACAGGTAGAGAGTGACAGACCCCACACTACACATGGAGGACAGGTAGAGAGTGACAGACCACACACTACACATGGAGGACAGGCAGAGAGTGACAGACCCCACACTACACATGGAGGAGAGGTAGAGAGTGACAGACCCCGCACTACACATGGACGACAGGTAGAGAGTGACAGACCCCACACTACACATGGAGGACAGGTAGAGAGTGACAGACCCCACACTACACATGGAGGACAGGTAGAGAGTGACAGACCCCGCACTACACATGGAGGACAGGTAGAGAGTGACAGACCCCACACTACACATGGAGGACAGGTAGAGAGTGACATACCACACACTACACATGGAGGACAGGCAGAGAGTGACAGACCCCACACTACACATGGAGGACAGGTAGAGAGTGACAGACCCTACACTACACATGGAGGACAGGTAAAGAGTGACAGGCCCCACACTACACATGGAGGACAGGTAGAGAGTGACAGACCCCACACTACACATGGAGGACAGGTAGAGAGTGACAGACCCCACACTACACATGGAGGACAGGTAGAGAGTGACAGACCACACACTACACATGGAGGACAGGCAGAGAGTGACAGACCCCACAATACACATGGAGGACAGGTAGAGAGTTACAGACCCCACACTACACATGGAGGACAGGTAGAGAGTGACAGACCCCACACTACACATGGAGGACAGGTAGAGAGTGACAGACCCCGCACTACACATGGAGGACAGGTAGAGAGTGACAGACCCCACACTACACATGGAGGACAGGTAGAGAGTGACAGACCCCACACTACACATGGCGGACAGGTAGAGAGTGACAGACCCCACACTACACATGGAGGACAGGTAGAGAGTGACAGACCCCACACTACACATGGAGGACAGGTAGAGAGTGACAGACCCCACACTACACATGGAGGACAGGCAGAGAGTAACAGACCCCACACTACACATGGAAGACAGGTAGAGAGTGACAGACCCCACACTACACATGGAGGACAGGTAGAGAGTGACAGACCCCACACTACACATGGAGGACAGGTAGAGAGTGACAGACCCCACACTACACATGGAGGACAGGTAGAGAGTGACAGACCTCACACTACACATGGAGGACAGGTAGAGAGTGACAGACCCCACACTACACATGGAGGAAAGGTAGAGAGTGACAGACCCCACACTACACATGGAGGACAGATAGAGAGTGACAGACCCCACACTACACATGGAGGACAGGTAGAGAGTAGCAGACCCCACACTACACATGGAGGACAGGTAGAGAGTGACAGACCCCACACTACACATGGAGGACAGAGCCCACACTACACATGGAGGACAGGCAGAGAGTGACAGACCCCACACTACACATGGAGGACAGGTAG
Organism: Anomaloglossus baeobatrachus; assembly: GCF_048569485.1. Classification (NCBI taxonomy): domain Eukaryota; kingdom Metazoa; phylum Chordata; class Amphibia; order Anura; family Aromobatidae; genus Anomaloglossus; species Anomaloglossus baeobatrachus. The sequence goes on from NC_134364.1 coordinate 103,719,850, forward strand.
AGAGTGACAGACCCCACACTACACATGGAGGACAGGTAGAGAGTGACAGACCCCACAATACACATGGAGGACAGGCAGAGAGTAACAGACCCCACACTACACATGGAGGACAGGTAGAGAGTGACAGACCCCACACTACACATGGAGGACAGAGCCCACAGTACACATGGAGGACAGGCAGAGAGTGACAGACCCCACATTACACATGGAGGACAGGTAGAGAGTGACAGACCCCACACTACACATGGAGGACAGAGCCCACACTACACATGGAAGACAGGTAGAGAGTGACAGACCCCACACTACACATGGATGACAGGTAGAGAGTGACAGACCCCACACTACACATGGAGGACAGAGCCCACACTACACATGGAGGACAGGCAGAGAGTGACAGACCCCACACTACACATGGAGGACAGGTAGAGAGTGACAGACCCCACACTACACATGGAGGACAGAGCCCACACTACACATGGAAGACAGGTAGAGAGTGACAGACCCCACACTACACATGGAGGACAGGTAGAGAGTGACAGACCCCACACTACACATGGAGGACAGAGCCCACACTACACATGGAGGACAGGCAGAGAGTGACAGACCCCACACTACACATGGAGGACAGGTAGAGAGTGACAGACCCCACACTACACATGGAGGACAGAGCCCACACTACACATGGAAGACAGGTAGAGAGTGACAGACCCCACACTACACATGGAGGACAGGTAGAGAGTGACAGACCCCACACTACACATGGAGGACAGGTAGAGAGTGACAGACCCCACACTACACATGGAGGACAGGTAGAGAGTGACAGACCTCACACTACACATGGAGGACAGGTAGAGAGTGACAGACCCCACACTACACATGGAGGACAGGCAGAGAGTAACAGACCCCACACTACACATGGAGGAATGGAGGACAGGTAGAGAGTGACAGACCCCACACTACACATGGAGGACAGAGCCCACACTAAACATGGAGGACAGGCAGAGAGTGACAGACCCCACACTACACATGGAGGACAGGTAGAGAGTGACAGAGCCCACACTACACATGGAGGACAGGCAGAGAGTGACAGACCCCACACTACGCATGGAGGACAGGTAGAGAGTGACAGACCCCACACTACACATGGAGGACAGGTAGAGAGTGACAGACCCCACACTACACACGGAGGACAGGCAGAGAGTGACAGACCCCACACTACACATGGAGGACAGGTAGAGAGTGACAGACCCCACACTACACATGGAGGACAGAGCCCACACTACACATGGAGGACAGGCAGAGAGTGACAGACCCCACACTACACATGGAGGACAGGCAGAGAGTGACAGACCCCACACTACACATGGAGGACAGGTAGAGAGTGACAGGCCCCGCACTACACACGGAGGACAGGCAGAGAGTGACAGACCCCACACTACACATGGAGGACAGGTAGAGAGTGACAGACCCCGCACTACACATGGAGGACAGGTAGAGAGTGACAGACCCCACACTACACATGGAGGACAGGTAGAGAGTGACAGACCTCACACTACACATGGAGGACAGGTAGAGACTGACAGACCCCACACTACACATGGAGGACAGGCAGAGAGTGACAGACCCCACACTACACATGGAGGACAGGTAGAGAGTGACAGTCCCCACACTACACATGGAGGGCAGGTAGAGAGTGACAGACCCCACACTACACATGGAGGGCAGGTAGAGAGTGACAGACCCCACACTACACATGGAGGACAGGTAGAGAGTGACATACCCCACACTACACATCGAGGACAGGTAAAGAGTGACAGACCCCACACTACACATGGAGGACAGGTAGAGAGTGAAAGACCCCACACTACACATGGAGGGCAGGTAGAGAGTGACAGACCCCGCACTACACATGGAGGACAGGTAGAGAGTGACAGACCCCGCACTACACATGGAGGACAGGTAGAGAGTGACAGACCTCACACTACACATGGAGGACAGGTAGAGAGTGACAGACCCCACACTATACATGGAGGGCAGGTAGAGAGTGACAGACCCCACACTACACATGGAGGACAGGCAGAGACTAACAGACCCCACACTACACATGGAGGACAGGTAGAGAGTGAAAGACCCCGCACTACACATGGAGGACAGGTAGAGAGTGACAGACCCCACACTACACATGGAGGGCAGGTAGAGAGTGACAGACCCCACACTACACATGGAGGACAGACAGAGACTAACAGACCCCACACTACACATGGAGGAAAGGTAGAGAGTGACAGACCCCACACTACACATGGAGGACAGGTAGAGAGTGACAGACCCCGCACTACACATGGAGGGCAGGTAGAGAGTGACAGACCCCACACTACAAATGGAGGACAGGTAGAGAGTGACAGTCCCCACACTACACATGGAGGACAGGTAGAGAGTGACATACCCCACACTACACATGGAGGACAGGTAAAGAGTGACAGACCCCACACTACACATGGAGGACAGGTAGAGAGTGAAAGACCCCACACTACACATGGAGGGCAGGTAGAGAGTGACAGACCCCGCACTACACATGGAGGACAGGTAGAGAGTGACAGACCCCGCACTACACATGGAGGACAGGTAGAGAGTGACAGACCTCACACTACACATGGAGGACAGGTAGAGAGTGACAGACCCCACACTACACATGGAGGGCAGGTAGAGAGTGACAGACCCCACACTACACATGGAGGACAGGCAGAGACTAACAGACCCCACACTACACATGGAGGACAGGTAGAGAGTGACAGACCCCGCACTACACATGGAGGACAGGTAGAGAGTGACAGACCCCACACTACACATGGAGGGCAGGTAGAGAGTGACAGACCCCACACTACACAAGGAGGACAGACAGAGACTAACAGACCCCACACTACACATGGAGGAAAGGTAGAGAGTGACAGACCCCACACTACACATGGAGGACAGGTAGAGAGTGACAGACCACGCACTACACATGGAGGACAGGTAGAGAGTGACAGACCCCGCACTACACATGGAGGACAGGCAGAGACTAACAGACCCCACACTACACATGGAGGACAGGTAGAGAGTGACAGACCCCGCACTACACATGGAGGACAGGTAGAGAATGACAGACCCCACACTTCACATGGAGGGCAGGTAGAGAGTGACAGACCCCACTCTACACATGGAGGACAGGCAGAGAGTGACAGACCCCACACTACACAAGGAGGACAGACAGAGACTAACAGACCCCACACTACACATGGAGGACAAGTAGAGAGTGACAGACCCCACACTACACATGGAGGACAGGTAGAGAGTGACAGACCCCACACTACACATGGAGGACAGGTAGAGAGTGACAGACCCCACACTACACATGGAGGGCAGGTAGAGAGTGACAGTCCCCACACTACACATGGAGGGCAGGTAGAGAGTGACAGACCCCGCACTACACATGGAGGGCAGGTAGAGAGTGACAGACCCCACACTACAAATGGAGGACAGGTAGAGAGTGACAGTCCCCACACTACACATGGAGGACAGTGAGAGAGTGACAGACCCCACACTACACATGGAGTACAGGTAGAGAGTGACAGACCCCGCACTACACATGGAGGACAGATAGAGAGTGACAGACCCCGCACTACACATGGAGGACAGGTAGAGAGTGACAGACCCCACACTACACATGGAGGACAGGTAGAGAGTGACAGACCCCGCACTACACATGGAGGACAGGTAGAGAATGACAGACCCCACACTTCACATGGAGGGCAGGTAGAGAGTGACAGACCCCACTCTACACATGGAGGACAGGCAGAGAGTGACAGACCCCACACTACACATGGAGGACAGGTAGAGAGTGACAGACCCCACACTACACATGGAGGACAGGTAGAGAGTGACAGACCCCGCACTACACATGGAGGACAGGTAGAGAGTGACAGACCCCACACTACACATGGAGGACAGGTAGAAAATGACAGACCCCACACTACACATGGAGGACAGGTAGAGAGTGACAGACCCCGCACTACACATGGAGGACAGGTAGAGAGTGACAGACCCCACACTACACATGGAGTGCAGGTAGAGAGTGACAGTCCCCACACTACACATGGAGGACAGTGAGAGAGTGACAGACCCCACACTACACATGGAGTACAGGTAGAGAGTGACAGACCCCGCACTACACATGGAGGGCAGGTAGAGAGTGACAGACCCCGCGCTACACATGGAGGGCAGGTAGAGAGTGACAGACCCCGCACTACACATGGAGGGCAGGTAGAGAGTGACAGACCCCACACTACACATGGAGGACAGGTAGAGAGTGACAGACCCCACACTACACATGGAGGACAGGTAGAGAGTGACAGACCCCACACTACACATGGAGGACAGGTAGAGAGTGACAGACCCCACTCTACACATGGAGGACAGGTAGAGAGTGACAGACTCCACACTACACATGGAGGACAGGTAGAGAGTGACAGTCCCCACACTACACATGGAGGACAGGCAGAGAGTGACAGACCCCGCACTACACATGGAGGACAGGTAGAGAGTGACAGACCACACACTACACATGGAGGACAGGCAGAGAGTGACAGACCCCACACTACACATGGAGGACAGGTAGAGAGTGACAGACCCCACACTACACATGGAGGACAGGTAGAGAGTGACAGACCCCACACTACACATGGAGGACAGGTAGAGAGTGACAGACCCCGCACTACACATGGAGGACAGGTAGAGAGTGACAGACCCCACACTACACATGGAGGACAGGTAGAGAGTGACAGACCCCACTCTACACATGGAGGACAGGTAGAGAGTGACAGACCCCACACTACACATGGAGGACAGGTAGAGAGTGACAGACCCCGCACTACACATGGAGGACAGGTAGAGAGTGACAGACCCCACACTACACATGGAGGACAGGTAGAGAGTGACAGACCCCACACTACACATGGAGGACAGGTAGAGAGTGACAGACCCCCACACTACACATGAAGGACAGGTAGAGAGTGACAGACCCCACACTACACATGGAGGACAGGTAAAGAGTGACAGACCCCACACTACACATGGAGGACAGGTAGAGAGTGACAGTCCCCACACTATACATGGAGGACAGGTAGAGAGTGACAGACCCCACTCTACACATGGAGGACAGGTAGAGAGTGACAGACCCCACACTACACATGGAGGACAGGTAGAGAGTGACAGACCCCACACTACACATGGAGGACAGGCAGAGAGTGACAGACCCCACACTACACATGGAGGACAGGTAGAGAGTGACAGACCCCACACTACACATGGAGGACAGGTAGAGAGTGACAGACCCCGCACTACACATGGAGGACAGGTAGAGAGTGACAGACCCCGCACTACACATGGAGGACAGGTAGAGAGTGACAGACCCCACACTACACATGGAGGACAGGTAGAGAGTGACAGACCACACACTACACATGGAGGACAGGCAGAGAGTGACAGACCCCACACTACACATGGAGGACAGGTAGAGAGTGACAGACCCCGCACTACACATGGAGGACAGGTAGAGAGTGACAGACCCCACACTACACATGGAGGACAGGTAGAGAGTGACAGACCCCACACTACACATGGAAGACAGGTAGAGAGTGACAGACCCCGCACTACACATGGAGGACAGGTAAAGAGTGACAGGCCCCACACTACACATGGAGGACAGGTAGAGAGTGACAGGCCCCACACTACACATGGAGGACAGGTAGAGAGTGACAGACCCCACACTACACATGGAGGACAGGTAGAGAGTGACAGACCCCACACTACACATGGAGGACAGGTAGAGAGTGACAGACCACACACTACACATGGAGGACAGGCAGAGAGTGACAGACCCCACACTACACATGGAAGACAGGTAGAGAGTGACAGACCCCACACTACACATGGAGGACAGGTGGAGAGTGACAGACCCCACACTACACATGGAGGACAGGTAGAGAGTGACAGACCCCACACTACACATGGAGGACAGGTAGAGAGTGACAGACCCCACACTACACATGGAGGACAAGTAGAGAGTGACAGACCCCACACTACACATGGAGGACAGGTAGAGAGTGACAGACCCCACACTACACATGGAGGACAGGTAGAGAGTGACAGACCCCACACTACACATGGAGGACAGGCAGAGAGTAACAGACCCCACACTACACATGGAAGACAGGTAGAGAGTGACAGACCCCACACTACACTTGGAGGACAGGTAGAGAGTGACAGACCCCACACTACACATGGAGGACAGGTAGAGAGTGACAGACCCCACACTACACATGGAGGACAGGTAGAGAGTGACAGACCTCACACTACACATGGAGGACAGGTAGAGAGTGACAGACCCCACACTACACATGGAGGACAGGAAGAGAGTAACAGACCCCACACTACACATGGAGGACAGGTAGAGAGTGACAGACCCCACACTACACATGGAGGACAGAGCCCACACTACACATGGAGGACAGGCAGAGAGTGACAGACCCCACACTACACATGGAGGACAGGTAGAGAGTGACAGACCCCACACTACACATGGAGGACAGGTAGAGAGTGACAGACCCCACAATACACATGGAGGACAGGCAGAGAGTAACAGACCCCACACTACACATGTAGGACAGGTAGAGAGTGACAGACCCCACACTACACATGGAGGACAGAGCCCACACTACACATGGAGGACAGGCAGAGAGTGACAGACCCCACACTACACATGGAGGACACGTAGAGAGTGACAGACCCCGCACTACACATGGAGGACAGGTAGAGAGTGACAGACCCCACACTACACATGGAGGACAGGCAGAGAGTAAAAGACCCCACACTACACATGGAGGACAGGTAGAGAGTGACAGACCCCACACTACACATGGAGGACAGGTAGAGAGTGACAGACCCCACACTACACATGGAGGACAGGTAGAGAGAGACAGACCCCACACTACACATGGAGGACAGGTAGAGACTGACAGACCTCACACTACACATGGAGGACAGGTAGAGAGTGACAGACCCCACACTACACATGGAGGATAGGCAGAGAGTAACAGACCCCACACTACACATGGAGAACAGGTAGAGAGTGACAGACACCACACTACACATGGAGGACAGAGCCCACACTACACATGGAGGACAGGCAGAGAGTGACAGACCCCACACTACACATGGAGGACAGGTAGAGAGTGACAGAGCCCACACTACACATGGAGGACAGGCAGAGAGTGACAGACCCCACACTACACATGGAGGACAGGTAGAGAGTGACAGACCCCACACTACACATGGAGGACAGGTAGAGAGTGACAGACCCCACACTACACACGGAGGACAGGCAGAGAGTGACAGACCCCACACTACACATGGAGGACAGGTAGAGAGTGACAGACCCCACACTACACACGGAGGACAGGCAGAGAGTGACAGACCCCACACTACACATGGAGGACAGGTAGAGAGTGACAGACCCCACACTACACATGGAGGACAGGTAGAGAGAGACAGACCCCCACACTACACATGGAGGACAGGTAGAGAGTGAAAGACCTCACACTACAAATGGAGGACAGGTAGAGAGTGACAGACCCCACACTACACATGGAGGACAGGTAGAGAGTGACAGACCCCACACTACACATGGAGGACAGGTAAAGAGTGACAGACCCCACGCTACACATGGAGGACAGGTAGAGAGTGACAGACCCCACACTACACATGGAGGACAAGTAGAGAGTGACAGACCCCACACTACACATGGAGGACAGGTAGAGAGTGACAGACCCCACACTACACATGGAGGACAGGTAGAGAGCGACAGACCCTGCACTACACATGGAGGACAGGTAGAGAGTGACAGACCCCACACTACACATGGAGGACAGGTAGAGAGTGACAGACCCCGCACTACACATGGAGGACAGGTAGAGAGTGACAGTCCCCACACTACACATGGAGGACAGGTAGAGAGTGACAGACCACACACTACACATGGAGGACAGGTTGAGAGTGACAGTCCCCACACTACACATGGAGGACAGGTAGAGAGTGACAGACCCCACACTACACATGGAGGACAGGTAGTGACTGACAGACCCCACACTACACATGGAGGACAGGTAGAGAGTGACAGACCCCACACTACACATGGAGGAAAGGTAGAGAGTGACAGACCCCACACTACACATGGAGGACAGGTAGAGAGCGACAGACGCTGCACTACACATGGAGGACAGGTAGAGAGTGACAGACCCCACACTACACATGGAGGACAGGTAGAGAGTGACAGTCCCCACACTACACATGGAGGACAGGTAGAGAGTGACAGACCCCACACTACACATGGAGGACAGGTAGTGACTGACAGACCCAACACTACACATGGAGGACAGGTAGAGAGTGACAGTCCCCACACTACACATGGAGGACAGGTAGAGAGTGACAGACCCCGCACTACACATGGAGGACAGGCAGAGAGTGACAGACTCAACACTACACATGGAGGACAGCTAGAGAGTGACAGACCCCACACTACACACGGGGGACAGGTAGAGAGTGACAGACCCCACACTACACATGGAGGACAGGTAGAGAGTGACAGACCCCACACTACACACGGAGGACAGGTAGAGAGTGACAGACCCCACACTACACATGGAGGACAGGTAGTGACTGACAGACCCCACACTACACATGGAGGACAGGCAGAAAGTGACAGACTCCACACTACACATGGAGGACAGGTAGAGAGTGACAAACCCCACACCACTCATGGAGGACAGGTAGAGAGTGACAGACCCCACACTACACACGGAGGACAGGTAGAGAGTGACAGACCCCTCACTACACATGGAGGACAGGAAGAGAGTGACAGACCCCACACTACACACGGAGGACAGGTAGAGAGTGACAGACCCCTCACTACACACGGAGGACAGGTAGAGAGTGACAGACCCCACACTACACAAGGAGGACAGGTAGAGAGTAACAGACCCCCACACTACACATGGAGGACAGGTAGAGAGTGACAGACCCCACACTACACATGGAGGACAGGCAGAGAGTGACAGACCCCACACTACACATGGAGGACAGGCAGAGAGTGACAGACCCCACACTACACATGGAGGACAGGTAGAGAGTGACAGACCCCACACTACACATGGAGGACAGGCAGAGAGTGACAGACCTCACACTACACATGGAGGACAGGTAGTGACTGACAGACCCCACACTACACAAGGAGGACAGGCAGAGACTGACAGACCCCACACTACACATGGAGGACAGGCAGAGAGTGACAGACCTCACACTACACATGGAGGACAGGTAGTGACTGACAGACCCCACACTACACAAGGAGGACAGGCAGAGACTGACAGACCCCACACTACACATGGAGGACAGGTAGAGAGTGACAGACCCCACACTACACATGGAGGACAGGTAGTGACTGACAGACCCCACACTACACAAGGAGGACAGGCAGAGACTGACAGACCCCACACTACACATGGAGGACAGGTAGAGAGTGACAGACCCCACACTACAAATGGAGGACAGGTAGTGACTGACAGACCCCACACTACACACGGAGGACAGGTAGAGAGTGACAGACCCCGCAGTACACATGGAGGACAGGCAGAGAGTGACAGACCCCGCACTACACATGGAGGACAGGTAGAGAGTGACAGACCCCACACTACACATGGAGGACAGGTAGAGAGTGACAGACCCCACACTACACATGGAGGACAGGTAGAGAGTGACAGACCCCACACTACACATGGAGGACAGGCAGAGAGTGACAGACCCCACACTACACATGGAGGACAGGTAGAGAGTGACAGACCCCACACTACACATGGAGTACAGGTAGAGAGTGACAGACCCCGCACTACACATGGAGGACAGGCAGAGAGTGACAGACCCCACACTACACATGGAGGACAGGTAGAGACTGACAGACCCCACACCACACATGGAGTACAGGTAGAGAGTGACAGACCCCGCACTACACATGGAGGACAGGCAGAGAGTGACAGACCCCACACTACACATGGAGGACAGGTAGAGACTGACAGACCCCACACTACACATGGAGGACAGGTAGAGAGTGACAGACCCCACACTACAGATGGAGGACAGGTAGAGAGTGACAGACCCCACACTACACACGGAGGACAGGTAGAGAGTGACAGACCCCTCACTACACATGGAGGACAGGAAGAGAGTGACAGACCCCACATTACACACGGAGGACAGGTAGAGAGTGACAGACCCCACACTACACATGGAGGACAGGTAGAGAGTGACAGACCCCACACTACACACGGAGGACAGGTAGAGAGTGACAGACCCCACACTACACAAGGAGGACAGGTAGAGAGTGACAGACCCCCACACTACACATGGAGGACAGGTAGAGAGTGACAGACCCCACACTACACATGGAGGACAGGCAGAGAGTGACAGACCCCACACTACACATGGAGGACAGGCAGAGAGTGACAGACCTCACACTACACATGGAGGACAGGCAGAGAGTGACAGACCCCACACTACACATGGAGGACAGGCAGAGAGACAGACCCCACACTACACATGGAGGACAGGCAGAGACTGACAGACCCCACACTACACAAGGAGGACAGGCAGAGACTGACAGACCCCACACTACACATGGAGGACAGGTAGAGAGTGACAGACCCCACACTACAAAAGGAGGACAGGTAGTGACTGACAGACCCCACACTACACACGGAGGACAGGTAGTGACTGACAGACCCCACACTACACATGAAGGACAGGTAGAGAGTGACAGACCCCACACTACACATGGAGGGCAGGCAGAGAGTGACAGACCCCACACTACACATGGAGGACAGGTAGAGAGTGACAGACCCCACACTACACATGGAGGACAGGTAGAGACTGACAGACCCCACACTACACAAGGAGGAGAGGCAGAGAGTGACAGACCCCACACTACACATGGAGGACAGGTAGAGAGTGACAGACCCCACACTACACATGGAGGACAGGTAGAGAGTGACAGACCCCACACTACACATGGAGGACAGGTAGAGAGTGACAGACCCCACACTACACATGGAGGAAAGGTAGAGAGTGACAGACCCCCGCACTACACACGAAGGACAGGTAGAGAGTGACAGACCCCACACTACACACGGAGAACAGGTAGAGAGTGACGGACCCCACACTACACATGGAGGACAGGTAGGGAGTGACAGACCGCACACTACACATGGAGGACAGGTAGAGAGTGACAGACCCCACACTACACACGGAGTACAGGTAGAGAGTGACAGACCCCACACTACACACGGAGGACAGGTAGAGAGTGACAGATCCCGCACTACACATGGAGGACAGGTAGAGACTGACAGACCCCACACTACACATGGAGGACAGGTAGAGAGTGACAGACCCCGCACTACACATGGAGGACAGGTAGAGAGTGACAGACCCCACACTACACATGGAGGACAGGTAGAGAGTGACAGACCCCACACTACACATGGAGGACAGGTAGAGAGTGACAGACCCCACACTACACATGGAGGACAGGCAGAGAGTGACAGACCCCACACTACACATGGAACACAGGCAGAGAGTGACAGACCCCACACTACACATGGAGGACAGGTAGAGAGTGACAGACCCCACACTACACATGGAGGACAGGTAGAGAGCGACAGACCCCACACTACACATGGAGGACAGGTAGAGAGTGACAGACCCCACACTACACATGGAGGACAGGAAGTGGCAGTGACAAACCCCACACTACAGATGGAGGACAGGTAGAGAGTGACAGACCCCACACTACACATGGAGGACAGGTAGAGAGTGACAGACCCCACACTACACATGGAGGACAGGAAGTGGCAGTGACAGACCCCACACTACACATGGAGGACAGGCAGAGAGTGACAGACCCCGCACTACACATGGAGGACAGGGAGAGAGTGACAGACCCCACACTACACACGGAGGACAGGTAGGGAGTGACAGACCGCACACTACACATGGAGGACAGGTAGAGAGTGACAGACCCCACAGTACACATGGAGGACAGGTAGAGAGTGACAGACCCCACACTACACATGGAGGACAGGTAGAGAGTGACAGACCCCACACTACACACGGAGGACAGGTAGAGAGTGACAGACCCCACACTACACAAGGAGGACAGGTAGAGAGTGACAGACCCCACACTACACACGGAGGACAGGTAGAGAGTGACAGACCCCACACTACACAAGGAGGACAGGTAGAGAGTGACAGACCCCCACACTACACATGGAGGACAGGTAGAGAGTGACAGACCCCACACTACACATGGAGGACAGGCAGAGAGTGACAGACCCCACACTACACATGGAGGACAGGCAGAGAGTGACAGACCTCACACTACACATGGAGGACAGGCAGAGAGTGACAGACCCCACACTACACATGGAGGACAGGCAGAGAGACAGACCCCACACTACACATGGAGGACAGGCAGAGACTGACAGACCCCACACTACACAAGGAGGACAGGCAGAGACTGACAGACCCCACACTACACATGGAGGACAGGTAGAGATTGACAGACCCCACACTACAAATGGAGGACAGGTAGTGACTGACAGACCCCACACTACACACGGAGGACAGGTAGTGACTGACAGACCCCACACTACACATGAAGGACAGGTAGAGAGTGACAGACCCCACACTACACATGGAGGACAGGCAGAGAGTGACAGACCCCACACTACACATGGAGGACAGGTAGAGAGTGACAGACCCCACACTACACATGGAGGACAGGTAGAGACTGACAGACCCCACACTACACAAGGAGGAGAGGCAGAGAGTGACAGACCCCACACTACACATGGAGGACAGGTAGAGAGTGACAGACCCCACACTACACATGGAGGACAGGTAGAGAGTGAGAGACCCCACACTACACATGGAGGACAGGTAGAGAGTGACAGACCCCACACTACACATGGAGGAAAGGTAGAGAGTGACAGACCCCCGCACTACACACGAAGGACAGGTAGAGAGTGACAGACCCCACACTACACACGGAGAACAGGTAGAGAGTGACAGACCCCACACTACACATGGAGGACAGGTAGGAAGTGACAGACCGCACACTACACATGGAGGACAGGTAGAGAGTGACAGACCCCACACTACACACGGAGTACAGGTAGAGAGTGACAGACCCCACACTACACACGGAGGACAGGTAGAGAGTGACAGATCCCGCACTACACATGGAGGACAGGTAGAGACTGACAGACCCCACACTATACATGGAGGACAGGTAGAGAGTGACAGACCCCGCACTACACATGGAGGACAGGTAGAGAGTGACAGACCCCACACTACACATGGAGGACAGGTAGAGAGTGACAGACCCCACACTACACATGGAGGACAGGTAGAGAGTGACAGACCCCACACTACACATGGAGGACAGGCAGAGAGTGACAGACCCCACACTACACATGGAACACAGGCAGAGAGTGACAGACCCCACACTACACATGGAGGACAGGTAGAGAGTGACAGACCCCACACTACACATGGAGGACAGGTAGAGAGCGACAGACCCCACACTACACATGGAGGACAGGTAGAGAGTGACAGACCCCACACTACACATGGAGGACAGGAAGTGGCAGTGACAAACCCCACACTACAGATGGAGGACAGGTAGAGAGTGACAGACCCCACACTACACATGGAGGACAGGTAGAGAGTGACAGACCCCACACTACACATGGAGGACAGGAAGTGGCAGTGACAGACCCCACACTACACATGGAGGACAGGCAGAGAGTGACAGACCCCGCACTACACATGGAGGACAGGGAGAGAGTGACAGACCCCACACTACACATGGAGGACAGGTAGAGAGTGACAGACCCCACACTACACATGGAGGACAGGTAGAGAGTGACAGACCCCACACTACACATGGAGGACAGGTAGAGAGTGACAGATCCCACACTACACATGGAGGACAGGCAGAGAGTAACAGACTCCACACTACACATGGACGACAGGTAGAGAGTGAGAGACCCCACACTACACATGGAGGTCAGGTAGAGAGTTACAGACCCCACACTACACACGGAGGACAGGTAGAGAGTGACAGACCCCCACACTATACATGGAGGACAGGTAGAGAGTGACAGACCCCGCACTACACATGGAGGACAGGTAGAGAGTGACAGACCCCACACTACACATGGAGGACAGGTAGAGAGTGACAGACCCCGCACTACACATGGAGGACAGGTAGAGAGTGACAGACCCCACACTACACTTGGAGGACAGGCAGAGAGTGACAGACCCCGCACTACACATGGAGGACAGGGAGAGAGTGACAGACCCCACACTACACATGGAGGACAGGTAGTGGCAGTGACAGACCCCACACTACACATGGAGGACAGGTAGAGAGTGACAGACCCCACACTACACATGGAGGACAGGTAGTGGCAGTGACAGACCCCACACTACACATGGAGGACAGATAGAGAGTGACAGACCCCACACTACACATGGAGGACAGATAGAGAGTGACAGACCCCACACTACACATGAAGGACAGGTAGAGAGTGACAGACCCCGCACTATACATGGAGGACAGGTAGAGAGTGGCAGACCCCACACTACACATGGAGGACAGGTAGAGAGTGACAGACCCCACACTACACATGGAGGACAGGTAGAGAGTGACAGACCCCCACACTACACATGGAGGACAGGTAGAGAGTGACAGACCCCCACACTACACATGGAGGACAGGTAGAGAGTGACAGACCCCACACTACACATGGAGGACAGGTAGAGAGTGACAGACCCCACACTACACATGGAGGACAGGTAGAGAGTGACAGACCCCACACTACATATGGAGGACAGGTAGAGAGCGACAGACCCCACACTACACATGGAGGACAGGTAGAGAGTGACAGACCCCACACTACACATGGAGGACAGACAGAGACTAACAGACCCCACACTACACATGGAGGAAAGGTAGAGAGTGACAGACCCCACACTACACATGGAGGACAGGTAGAGAGTGACAGACCACGCACTACACATGGAGGACAGGTAGAGAGTGACAGACCCCGCACTACACATGGAGGACAGGCAGAGACTAACAGACCCCACACTACACATGGAGGACAGGTAGAGAGTGACAGACCCCGCACTACACATGGAGGACAGGTAGAGAATGACAGACCCCACACTTCACATGGAGGGCAGGTAGAGAGTGACAGACCCCACTCTACACATGGAGGACAGGCAGAGAGTGACAGACCCCACACTACACAAGGAGGACAGACAGAGACTAACAGACCCCACACTACACATGGAGGACAAGTAGAGAGTGACAGACCCCACACTACACATGGAGGACAGGTAGAGAGTGACAGACCCCACACTACACATGGAGGACAGGTAGAGAGTGACAGACCCCACACTACACATGGAGGGCAGGTAGAGAGTGACAGTCCCCACACTACACATGGAGGGCAGGTAGAGAGTGACAGACCCCGCACTACACATGGAGGGCAGGTAGAGAGTGACAGACCCCACACTACAAATGGAGGACAGGTAGAGAGTGACAGTCCCCACACTACACATGGAGGACAGTGAGAGAGTGACAGACCCCACACTACACATGGAGTACAGGTAGAGAGTGACAGACCCCGCACTACACATGGAGGACAGATAGAGAGTGACAGACCCCGCACTACACATGGAGGACAGGTAGAGAGTGACAGACCCCACACTACACATGGAGGACAGGTAGAGAGTGACAGACCCCGCACTACACATGGAGGACAGGTAGAGAATGACAGACCCCACACTTCACATGGAGGGCAGGTAGAGAGTGACAGACCCCACTCTACACATGGAGGACAGGCAGAGAGTGACAGACCCCACACTACACATGGAGGACAGGTAGAGAGTGACAGACCCCACACTACACATGGAGGACAGGTAGAGAGTGACAGACCCCGCACTACACATGGAGGACAGGTAGAGAGTGACAGACCCCACACTACACATGGAGGACAGGTAGAAAATGACAGACCCCACACTACACATGGAGGACAGGTAGAGAGTGACAGACCCCGCACTACACATGGAGGACAGGTAGAGAGTGACAGACCCCACACTACACATGGAGGGCAGGTAGAGAGTGACAGTCCCCACACTACACATGGAGGACAGTGAGAGAGTGACAGACCCCACACTACATATGGAGTACAGGTAGAGAGTGACAGACCCCGCACTACACATGGAGGGCAGGTAGAGAGTGACAGACCCCGCGCTACACATGGAGGGCAGGTAGAGAGTGACAGACCCCGCACTACACATGGAGGGCAGGTAGAGAGTGACAGACCCCACACTACACATGGAGGACAGGTAGAGAGTGACAGACCCCACACTACACATGGAGGACAGGTAGAGAGTGACAGACCCCACACTACACATGGAGGACAGGTAGAGAGTGACAGACCCCACTCTACACATGGAGGACAGGTAGAGAGTGACAGACTCCACACTACACATGGAGGACAGGTAGAGAGTGACAGTCCCCACACTACACATGGAGGACAGGCAGAGAGTGACAGACCCCGCACTACACATGGAGGACAGGTAGAGAGTGACAGACCACACACTACACATGGAGGACAGGCAGAGAGTGACAGACCCCACACTACACATGGAGGACAGGTAGAGAGTGACAGACCCCACACTACACATGGAGGACAGGTAGAGAGTGACAGACCCCACACTACACATGGAGGACAGGTAGAGAGTGACAGACCCCGCACTACACATGGAGGACAGGTAGAGAGTGACAGACCCCACACTACACATGGAGGACAGGTAGAGAGTGACAGACCCCACTCTACACATGGAGGACAGGTAGAGAGTGACAGACCCCACACTACACATGGAGGACAGGTAGAGAGTGACAGACCCCGCACTACACATGGAGGACAGGTAGAGAGTGACAGACCCCACACTACACATGGAGGACAGGTAGAGAGTGACAGACCCCACACTACACATGGAGGACAGGTAGAGAGTGACAGACCCCCACACTACACATGAAGGACAGGTAGAGAGTGACAGACCCCACACTACACATGGAGGACAGGTAAAGAGTGACAGACCCCACACTACACATGGAGGACAGGTAGAGAGTGACAGTCCCCACACTATACATGGAGGACAGGTAGAGAGTGACAGACCCCACTCTACACATGGAGGACAGGTAGAGAGTGACAGACCCCACACTACACATGGAGGACAGGTAGAGAGTGACAGACCCCACACTACACATGGAGGACAGGCAGAGAGTGACAGACCCCACACTACACATGGAGGACAGGTAGAGAGTGACAGACCCCACACTACACATGGAGGACAGGTAGAGAGTGACAGACCCCGCACTACACATGGAGGACAGGTAGAGAGTGACAGACCCCGCACTACACATGGAGGACAGGTAGAGAGTGACAGACCCCACACTACACATGGAGGACAGGTAGAGAGTGACAGACCCCACTCTACACATGGAGGACAGGTAGAGAGTGACAGACCCCACACTACACATGGAGGACAGGTAGAGAGTGACAGACCCCGCACTACACATGGAGGACAGGTAGAGAGTGACAGACCCCACACTACACATGGAGGACAGGTAGAGAGTGACAGACCACACACTACACATGGAGGACAGGCAGAGAGTGACAGACCCCACACTACACATGGAGGACAGGTAGAGAGTGACAGACCCCGCACTACACATGGAGGACAGGTAGAGAGTGACAGACCCCACACTACACATGGAGGACAGGTAGAGAGTGACAGACCCCACACTACACATGGAAGACAGGTAGAGAGTGACAGACCCCGCACTACACATGGAGGACAGGTAAAGAGTGACAGGCCCCACACTACACATGGAGGACAGGTAGAGAGTGACAGGCCCCACACTACACATGGAGGACAGGTAGAGAGTGACAGACCCCACACTACACATGGAGGACAGGTAGAGAGTGACAGACCCCACACTACACATGGAGGACAGGTAGAGAGTGACAGACCACACACTACACATGGAGGACAGGCAGAGAGTGACAGACCCCACACTACACATGGAAGACAGGTAGAGAGTGACAGACCCCACACTACACATGGAGGACAGGTGGAGAGTGACAGACCCCACACTACACATGGAGGACAGGTAGAGAGTGACAGACCCCACACTACACATGGAGGACAGGTAGAGAGTGACAGACCCCACACTACACATGGAGGACAAGTAGAGAGTGACAGACCCCACACTACACATGGAGGACAGGTAGAGAGTGACAGACCCCACACTACACATGGAGGACAGGTAGAGAGTGACAGACCCCACACTACACATGGAGGACAGGCAGAGAGTAACAGACCCCACACTACACATGGAAGACAGGTAGAGAGTGACAGACCCCACACTACACATGGAGGACAGGTAGAGAGTGACAGACCCCACACTACACATGGAGGACAGGTAGAGAGTGACAGACCCCACAGTACACATGGAGGACAGGTAGAGAGTGACAGACCTCACACTACACATGGAGGACAGGTAGAGAGTGACAGACCCCACACTACACATGGAGGACAGGAAGAGAGTAACAGACCCCACACTACACATGGAGGACAGGTAGAGAGTGACAGACCCCACACTACACATGGAGGACAGAGCCCACACTACACATGGAGGACAGGCAGAGAGTGACAGACCCCACACTACACATGGAGGACAGGTAGAGAGTGACAGACCCCACACTACACATGGAGGACAGGTAGAGAGTGACAGACCCCACAATACACATGGAGGACAGGCAGAGAGTAACAGACCCCACACTACACATGTAGGACAGGTAGAGAGTGACAGACCCCACACTACACATGGAGGACAGAGCCCACACTACACATGGAGGACAGGTAGAGAGTGACAGACCCCACACTACACATGGAGGACACGTAGAGAGTGACAGACCCCGCACTACACATGGAGGACAGGTAGAGAGTGACAGACCCCACACTACACATGGAGGACAGGCAGAGAGTAACAGACCCCACACTACACATGGAGGACAGGTAGAGAGTGACAGACCCCACACTACACATGGAGGACAGGTAGAGAGTGACAGACCCCACACTACACATGGAGGACAGGTAGAGAGAGACAGACCCCACACTACACATGGAGGACAGGTAGAGACTGACAGACCTCACACTACACATGGAGGACAGGTAGAGAGTGACAGACCCCACACTACACATGGAGGATAGGCAGAGAGTAACAGACCC
Organism: Anomaloglossus baeobatrachus; assembly: GCF_048569485.1. Lineage (NCBI taxonomy): Eukaryota > Metazoa > Chordata > Amphibia > Anura > Aromobatidae > Anomaloglossus > Anomaloglossus baeobatrachus. The sequence goes on from NC_134364.1 coordinate 103,739,365, forward strand.
CACACTACACATGGAGAACAGGTAGAGAGTGACAGACACCACACTACACATGGAGGACAGAGCCCACACTACACATGGAGGACAGGCAGAGAGTGACAGACCCCACACTACACATGGAGGACAGGTAGAGAGTGACAGAGCCCACACTACACATGGAGGACAGGCAGAGAGTGACAGACCCCACACTACACATGGAGGACAGGTAGAGAGTGACAGACCCCACACTACACATGGAGGACAGGTAGAGAGTGACAGACCCCACACTACACACGGAGGACAGGCAGAGAGTGACAGACCCCACACTACACATGGAGGACAGGTAGAGAGTGACAGACCCCACACTACACACGGAGGACAGGCAGAGAGTGACAGACCCCACACTACACATGGAGGACAGGTAGAGAGTGACAGACCCCACACTACACATGGAGGACAGGTAGAGAGAGACAGACCCCCACACTACACATGGAGGACAGGTAGAGAGTGAAAGACCTCACACTACAAATGGAGGACAGGTAGAGAGTGACAGACCCCACACTACACATGGAGGACAGGTAGAGAGTGACAGACCCCACACTACACATGGAGGACAGGTAAAGAGTGACAGACCCCACGCTACACATGGAGGACAGGTAGAGAGTGACAGACCCCACACTACACATGGAGGACAAGTAGAGAGTGACAGACCCCACACTACACATGGAGGACAGGTAGAGAGTGACAGACCCCACACTACACATGGAGGACAGGTAGAGAGCGACAGACCCTGCACTACACATGGAGGACAGGTAGAGAGTGACAGACCCCACACTACACATGGAGGACAGGTAGAGAGTGACAGACCCCGCACTACACATGGAGGACAGGTAGAGAGTGACAGTCCCCACACTACACATGGAGGACAGGTAGAGAGTGACAGACCACACACTACACATGGAGGACAGGTTGAGAGTGACAGTCCCCACACTACACATGGAGGACAGGTAGAGAGTGACAGACCCCACACTACACATGGAGGACAGGTAGTGACTGACAGACCCCACACTACACATGGAGGACAGGTAGAGAGTGACAGACCCCACACTACACATGGAGGAAAGGTAGAGAGTGACAGACCCCACACTACACATGGAGGACAGGTAGAGAGCGACAGACGCTGCACTACACATGGAGGACAGGTAGAGAGTGACAGACCCCACACTACACATGGAGGACAGGTAGAGAGTGACAGTCCCCACACTACACATGGAGGACAGGTAGAGAGTGACAGACCCCACACTACACATGGAGGACAGGTAGTGACTGACAGACCCAACACTACACATGGAGGACAGGTAGAGAGTGACAGTCCCCACACTACACATGGAGGACAGGTAGAGAGTGACAGACCCCGCACTACACATGGAGGACAGGCAGAGAGTGACAGACTCAACACTACACATGGAGGACAGCTAGAGAGTGACAGACCCCACACTACACACGGGGGACAGGTAGAGAGTGACAGACCCCACACTACACATGGAGGACAGGTAGAGAGTGACAGACCCCACACTACACACGGAGGACAGGTAGAGAGTGACAGACCCCACACTACACATGGAGGACAGGTAGTGACTGACAGACCCCACACTACACATGGAGGACAGGCAGAAAGTGACAGACTCCACACTACACATGGAGGACAGGTAGAGAGTGACAAACCCCACACCACTCATGGAGGACAGGTAGAGAGTGACAGACCCCACACTACACACGGAGGACAGGTAGAGAGTGACAGACCCCTCACTACACATGGAGGACAGGAAGAGAGTGACAGACCCCACACTACACACGGAGGACAGGTAGAGAGTGACAGACCCCTCACTACACACGGAGGACAGGTAGAGAGTGACAGACCCCACACTACACAAGGAGGACAGGTAGAGAGTGACAGACCCCCACACTACACATGGAGGACAGGTAGAGAGTGACAGACCCCACACTACACATGGAGGACAGGCAGAGAGTGACAGACCCCACACTACACATGGAGGACAGGCAGAGAGTGACAGACCCCACACTACACATGGAGGACAGGTAGAGAGTGACAGACCCCACACTACACATGGAGGACAGGCAGAGAGTGACAGACCTCACACTACACATGGAGGACAGGCAGAGAGTGACAGACCCCACACTACACATGGAGGACAGGTAGTGACTGACAGACCCCACACTACACAAGGAGGACAGGCAGAGACTGACAGACCCCACACTACACATGGAGGACAGGTAGAGAGTGACAGACCCCACACTACAAATGGAGGACAGGTAGTGACTGACAGACCCCACACTACACACGGAGGACAGGTAGAGAGTGACAGACCCCGCAGTACACATGGAGGACAGGCAGAGAGTGACAGACCCCGCACTACACATGGAGGACAGGTAGAGAGTGACAGACCCCACACTACACATGGAGGACAGGTAGAGAGTGACAGACCCCACACTACACATGGAGGACAGGTAGAGAGTGACAGACCCCACACTACACATGGAGGACAGGCAGAGAGTGACAGACCCCACACTACACATGGAGGACAGGTAGAGAGTGACAGACCCCACACTACACATGGAGTACAGGTAGAGAGTGACAGACCCCGCACTACACATGGAGGACAGGCAGAGAGTGACAGACCCCACACTACACATGGAGGACAGGTAGAGACTGACAGACCCCACACCACACATGGAGTACAGGTAGAGAGTGACAGACCCCGCACTACACATGGAGGACAGGCAGAGAGTGACAGACCCCACACTACACATGGAGGACAGGTAGAGACTGACAGACCCCACACTACACATGGAGGACAGGTAGAGAGTGACAGACCCCACACTACAGATGGAGGACAGGTAGAGAGTGACAGACCCCACACTACACACGGAGGACAGGTAGAGAGTGACAGACCCCTCACTACACATGGAGGACAGGAAGAGAGTGACAGACCCCACATTACACACGGAGGACAGGTAGAGAGTGACAGACCCCACACTACACATGGAGGACAGGTAGAGAGTGACAGACCCCACACTACACACGGAGGACAGGTAGAGAGTGACAGACCCCACACTACACAAGGAGGACAGGTAGAGAGTGACAGACCCCCACACTACACATGGAGGACAGGTAGAGAGTGACAGACCCCACACTACACATGGAGGACAGGTAGAGAGTGACAGACCCTACACTACACATGGAGGACAGGTAGAGAGTGACAGACCCCGCACTACACATGGAGGACAGGCAGAGAGTGACAGACCTCACACTACACTTGGAGGACAGGCAGAGAGTGACAGACCCCACACTACACATGGAGGACAGGCAGAGAGACAGACCCCACACTACACATGGAGGACAGGCAGAGACTGACAGACCCCACACTACACAAGGAGGACAGGCAGAGACTGACAGACCCCACACTACACATGGAGGACAGGTAGAGAGTGACAGACCCCACACTACAAATGGAGGACAGGTAGTGACTGACAGACCCCACACTACACACGGAGGACAGGTAGTGACTGACAGACCCCACACTACACATGAAGGACAGGTAGAGAGTGACAGACCCCACACTACACATGGAGGGCAGGCAGAGAGTGACAGACCCCACACTACACATGGAGGACAGGTAGAGAGTGACAGACCCCACACTACACATGGAGGACAGGTAGAGACTGACAGACCCCACACTACACAAGGAGGAGAGGCAGAGAGTGACAGACCCCACACTACACATGGAGGACAGGTAGAGAGTGACAGACCCCACACTACACATGGAGGACAGGTAGAGAGTGACAGACCCCACACTACACATGGAGGACAGGTAGAGAGTGACAGACCCCACACTACACATGGAGGAAAGGTAGAGAGTGACAGACCCCCGCACTACACACGAAGGACAGGTAGAGAGTGACAGACCCCACACTACACACGGAGAACAGGTAGAGAGTGACGGACCCCACACTACACATGGAGGACAGGTAGGGAGTGACAGACCGCACACTACACATGGAGGACAGGTAGAGAGTGACAGACCCCACACTACACACGGAGTACAGGTAGAGAGTGACAGACCCCACACTACACACGAAGGACAGGTAGAGAGTGACAGATCCCGCACTACACATGGAGGACAGGTAGAGACTGACAGACCCCACACTACACATGGAGGACAGGTAGAGAGTGACAGACCCCGCACTACACATGGAGGACAGGTAGAGAGTGACAGACCCCACACTACACATGGAGGACAGGTAGAGAGTGACAGACCCCACACTACACATGGAGGACAGGTAGAGAGTGACAGACCCCACACTACACATGGAGGACAGGCAGAGAGTGACAGACCCCACACTACACATGGAACACAGGCAGAGAGTGACAGACCCCACACTACACATGGAGGACAGGTAGAGAGTGACAGACCCCACACTACACATGGAGGACAGGTAGAGAGCGACAGACCCCACACTACACATGGAGGACAGGTAGAGAGTGACAGACCCCACACTACACATGGAGGACAGGAAGTGGCAGTGACAAACCCCACACTACAGATGGAGGACAGGTAGAGAGTGACAGACCCCACACTACACATGGAGGACAGGTAGAGAGTGACAGACCCCACACTACACATGGAGGACAGGAAGTGGCAGTGACAGACCCCACACTACACATGGAGGACAGGCAGAGAGTGACAGACCCCGCACTACACATGGAGGACAGGGAGAGAGTGACAGACCCCACACTACACACGGAGGACAGGTAGGGAGTGACAGACCGCACACTACACATGGAGGACAGGTAGAGAGTGACAGACCCCACAGTACACATGGAGGACAGGTAGAGAGTGACAGACCCCACACTACACATGGAGGACAGGTAGAGAGTGACAGACCCCACACTACACACGGAGGACAGGTAGAGAGTGACAGACCCCACACTACACAAGGAGGACAGGTAGAGAGTGACAGACCCCACACTACACACGGAGGACAGGTAGAGAGTGACAGACCCCACACTACACAAGGAGGACAGGTAGAGAGTGACAGACCCCCACACTACACATGGAGGACAGGTAGAGAGTGACAGACCCCACACTACACATGGAGGACAGGCAGAGAGTGACAGACCCCACACTACACATGGAGGACAGGCAGAGAGTGACAGACCTCACACTACACATGGAGGACAGGCAGAGAGTGACAGACCCCACACTACACATGGAGGACAGGCAGAGAGACAGACCCCACACTACACATGGAGGACAGGCAGAGACTGACAGACCCCACACTACACAAGGAGGACAGGCAGAGACTGACAGACCCCACACTACACATGGAGGACAGGTAGAGATTGACAGACCCCACACTACAAATGGAGGACAGGTAGTGACTGACAGACCCCACACTACACACGGAGGACAGGTAGTGACTGACAGACCCCACACTACACATGAAGGACAGGTAGAGAGTGACAGACCCCACACTACACATGGAGGACAGGCAGAGAGTGACAGACCCCACACTACACATGGAGGACAGGTAGAGAGTGACAGACCCCACACTACACATGGAGGACAGGTAGAGACTGACAGACCCCACACTACACAAGGAGGAGAGGCAGAGAGTGACAGACCCCACACTACACATGGAGGACAGGTAGAGAGTGACAGACCCCACACTACACATGGAGGACAGGTAGAGAGTGAGAGACCCCACACTACACATGGAGGACAGGTAGAGAGTGACAGACCCCACACTACACATGGAGGAAAGGTAGAGAGTGACAGACCCCCGCACTACACACGAAGGACAGGTAGAGAGTGACAGACCCCACACTACACACGGAGAACAGGTAGAGAGTGACAGACCCCACACTACACATGGAGGACAGGTAGGGAGTGACAGACCGCACACTACACATGGAGGACAGGTAGAGAGTGACAGACCCCACACTACACACGGAGTACAGGTAGAGAGTGACAGACCCCACACTACACACGGAGGACAGGTAGAGAGTGACAGATCCCGCACTACACATGGAGGACAGGTAGAGACTGACAGACCCCACACTACACATGGAGGACAGGTAGAGAGTGACAGACCCCGCACTACACATGGAGGACAGGTAGAGAGTGACAGACCCCACACTACACATGGAGGACAGGTAGAGAGTGACAGACCCCACACTACACATGGAGGACAGGTAGAGAGTGACAGACCCCACACTACACATGGAGGACAGGCAGAGAGTGACAGACCCCACACTACACATGGAACACAGGCAGAGAGTGACAGACCCCACACTACACATGGAGGACAGGTAGAGAGTGACAGACCCCACACTACACATGGAGGACAGGTAGAGAGCGACAGACCCCACACTACACATGGAGGACAGGTAGAGAGTGACAGACCCCACACTACACATGGAGGACAGGAAGTGGCAGTGACAAACCCCACACTACAGATGGAGGACAGGTAGAGAGTGACAGACCCCACACTACACATGGAGGACAGGTAGAGAGTGACAGACCCCACACTACACATGGAGGACAGGAAGTGGCAGTGACAGACCCCACACTACACATGGAGGACAGGCAGAGAGTGACAGACCCCGCACTACACATGGAGGACAGGGAGAGAGTGACAGACCCCACACTACACATGGAGGACAGGTAGAGAGTGACAGACCCCACACTACACATGGAGGACAGGTAGAGAGTGACAGACCCCACACTACACATGGAGGACAGGTAGAGAGTGACAGATCCCACACTACACATGGAGGACAGGCAGAGAGTAACAGACTCCACACTACACATGGACGACAGGTAGAGAGTGAGAGACCCCACACTACACATGGAGGTCAGGTAGAGAGTTACAGACCCCACACTACACACGGAGGACAGGTAGAGAGTGACAGACCCCCACACTATACATGGAGGACAGGTAGAGAGTGACAGACCCCGCACTACACATGGAGGACAGTTAGAGAGTGACAGACCCCACACTACACATGGAGGACAGGTAGAGAGTGACAGACCCCGCACTACACATGGAGGACAGGTAGAGAGTGACAGACCCCACACTACACTTGGAGGACAGGCAGAGAGTGACAGACCCCGCACTACACATGGAGGACAGGGAGAGAGTGACAGACCCCACACTACACATGGAGGACAGGTAGTGGCAGTGACAGACCCCGCACTACACATGGAGGACAGGTAGAGAGTGACAGACCCCACACTACACTTGGAGGACAGGCAGAGAGTGACAGACCCCGCACTACACATGGAGGACAGGGAGAGAGTGACAGACCCCACACTACACATGGAGGACAGGTAGTGGCAGTGACAGACCCCACACTACACATGGAGGACAGATAGAGAGTGACAGACCCCACACTACACATGGAGGACAGATAGAGAGTGACAGACCCCACACTACACATGAAGGACAGGTAGAGAGTGACAGACCCCGCACTATACATGGAGGACAGGTAGAGAGTGGCAGACCCCACACTACACATGGAGGACAGGTAGAGAGTGACAGACCCCACACTACACATGGAGGACAGGTAGAGAGTGACAGACCCCCACACTACACATGGAGGACAGGTAGAGAGTGACAGACCCCCACACTACACATGGAGGACAGGTAGAGAGTGACAGACCCCACACTACACATGGAGGACAGGTAGAGAGTGACAGACCCCACACTACACATGGAGGACAGGTAGAGAGTGACAGACCCCACACTACATATGGAGGACAGGTAGAGAGCGACAGACCCCACACTACACATGGAGGACAGGTAGAGAGTGACAGACCCCACACTACACATGGAGGACAGGTAGAGAGTGACAGACCTCACACTACACATGGAGGACAGGTAGAGAGTGACAGACCCCACACTACACATGGAGGACAGGTAGAGAGCGACAGACCCCACACTACACATGGAGGACAGGTAGAGAGTGACAGACCCCACACTACACATGGAGGACAGGTAGAGAGTGACAGACCCCACACTACACATGGAGGACAGGTAGAGAGTGAGAGACCCCACACTACACATGGAGGACAGGTAGAGAGTGACAGACCCCACACTACACATGGAGGACAGGTAGAGAGTGACAGACCCCGCACTACACATGGAGGACAGGCAGAGAGTGACAGACCCCACACTACACATGGAGGACAGGTAGAGAGTGAGAGACCCCACACTACACATGGAGGACAGGTAGAGAGTTACAGACCCCACACTACACATGGAGGACAGGTAGAGAGTGACAGACCCCGCACTACACATGGAGGACAGGTAGAGAGTGACAGACCCCACACTACATATGGAGGACAGGTAGAGAGTGACAGACCCCACACTACACATGGAGGACAGGTAGAGAGTGACAGACCCCACACTACACATGGAGGACAGGTAGAGAGTGACAGACCCCACACTACACATGGAGGACAGGTAGAGAGTGACAGACCCCGCACTACACATGGAGGACAGGTAGAGAGTGACAGACCCCACACTACACATGGAGGACAGGCAGAGAGTGACAGACCCCACACTACACATGGAGGACAGGTAGTGACTGACAGACCCCACACTACACAAGGAGGACAGGCAGAGAGTGACAGACCCCACACTACACATGGAGGACAGGTAGAGAGTGACAGACCCCACACTACACATGGAGGACAGGTAGAGAGTGACAGACTCCACACTACACATGGAGGACAGGTAGAGTGACAGACTCCACACTACACATGGAGGACAAGTAGAGAGTGACAGATCCCACACTACACATGGAGGACAGGTAGAGAGTGACAGACCCCGAACTACACATGGAGGACAGGTAGAGAGTGACAGACCCCACACTACACATGGAGGACAGGTAGATAGTGACAGACCCCACACTACACATGGAGGACAGGTAGAGAGTGACAGACCCCACACTACACATGGAGGACAGGTAGAGAGTGACAGACCCCACACTACACATGGAGGACAGGCAGAGAGTGACAGACCTCACACTACACATGGAGGACAGGTAGAGAGTGACAGACCCCACACTACACATGGAGGACAGGCAGAGAGTGACAGACCCCACACTACACACGGAGGACAGGTAGAGAGTGACAGACCTCACACTACACATGGAGGACAGGTAGAGAGTGACAGACCCCACACTACACATGGAGGACAGGTAGAGAGTGACAGACTCCACATTACACATGGAGGACAGGCAGAGAGTGACAGACTTCACACTACACATGGAGGACAGGTAGAGAGTGACAGACCCCGCACTACACATGGAGGACAGGTAGAGAGTGACAGACCCCACACTACACATGGAGGACAGGTAGAGAGTGACAGACCACACACTACACATGGAGGACAGGTAGAGAGTGACAGACTCCACATTACACATGGAGGACAGGCAGAGAGTTACAGACCCCACACTACACATGGAGGACAGGTAGAGAGTGACAGACCCCGCACTACACATGGAGGACAGGTAGAGAGTGACAGACCCCACACTACATATGGAGGACAGGTAGAGAGTGACAGACCCCACACTACACATGGAGGACAGGTAGAGAGTGACAGACCCCACACTACACATGGAGGACAGGTAGAGAGTGACAGACCCCACACTACACATGGAGGACAGGTAGAGAGTGACAGACCCCGCACTACACATGCAGGACAGGTAGAGAGTGACAGACCCCACACTACACATGGAGGACAGGCAGAGAGTGACAGACCCCACACTACACATGGATGACAGGTAGTGACTGACAGACCCCACACTACACAAGGAGGACAGGCAGAGAGTGACAGACCCCACACTACACATGGAGGACAGGTAGAGAGTGACAGACCCCACACTACACATGGAGGACAGGTAGAGAGTGACAGACTCCACACTACACATGGAGGACAGGTAGAGAGTGACAGACTCCACACTACACATGGAGGACAGGTAGAGAGTGACAGATCCCACACTACACATGGAGGACAGGTAGAGAGTGACAGACCCCGAACTACACATGGAGGACAGGTAGAGAGTGACAGACCCCACACTACACATGGAGGACAGGTAGATAGTGACAGACCCCACACTACACATGGAGGACAGGTAGAGAGTGACAGACCTCACACTACACATGGAGGACAGGTAGAGAGTGACAGACCCCACACTACACATGGAGGACAGGCAGAGAGTGACAGACCCCACACTACACACGGAGGACAGGTAGAGAGTGACAGACCTCACACTACACATGGAGGACAGGTAGAGAGTGACAGACTCCACATTACACATGGAGGACAGGCAGAGAGTGACAGACCCCGTACTACACATGGAGGACAGGTAGAGCGTGACAGACCCCACACTATGCATGGAGGGCAGGTAGAGAGTGACAGACCCCACACTACACATGGAGGACAGGTAGAGAGTGACAGACCCCACACTACACATGGAGGACAGGTAGAGAGTGACAGACCCCACACTACACATGGAGGACAGGCAGAGAGTGACAGACCCCACACTACATATGGAGGACAGGTAGAGAGCGACAGACCCCACACTACACATGGAGGACAGGTAGAGAGTGACAGACCCCACACTACACATGGAGGACAGGTAGAGAGTGACAGACCCCACACTACACATGGAGGACAGGTAGAGAGTGACAGACCCCACACTACACATGGAAGACAGGTAGAGAGTGATAGACTCCACACTACACATGGAGGACAGGTAGAGAGTGACAGACCCCACACTACACATGGAGGACAGGTAGAAAGTGACAGACACCACACTACACATGTAGGATAGGTAGAGAGTGACAGACCCCAGACTACACATGGAAGACAGGTAGAGAGTGACAGACCCCACACTACGCATGGAGGACAGGTAGAGAGTGACAGACCCCACACTACATATGGAGGACAGGTAGAGAGCGACAGACCCCACACTACACATGGAGGACAGGTAGAGAGTGACAGACCCCACACTACATATGGAGGACAGGTAGAGAGCGACAGACCCCACACTACACATGGAGGACAGGTAGAGAGTGACATACCCCACACTACACATGGAGAACAGGTAGAGAGTGACAGACCCCACACTACGCATGGAGGACAGGTAGAGAGTGACAGACCCCACACTACACATGGAGGACAGGTAGAGAGCGACAGACCCCACACTACACATGGAGGACAGGTAGAGAGTGACACACCCCACACTACGCATGGAGGACAGGTAGAGAGTGACAGACCCCACACTACATATGGAGGACAGGTAGAGAGCGACAGACCCCACACTACACATGGAGGACAGGTAGAGAGTGACACACCCCACACTACACATGGAGGACAGGTAGAGAGTGACAGACCCCACACTACACATGGAAGACAGGTAGAGAGTGACAGACCCCACACTACACATGGAAGACAGGTAGAGAGTGACAGACCCCACACTACACATGGAGGACAGGTAGAGAGTGACAGACCCCACACTACACATGGAAGACAGGTAGAGAGTGACAGACCCCACACTACACATGGAGGACAGGTAGAGAGTGACAGACCCCACACTACACATGGAGGACAGGTAGAAAGTGACAGACCCCACACTACACATGGAGGACAGGTAGAGAGTGACAGACCCCACACTACACATGGAAGACAGGTAGAGAGTGACAGACCCCACACTACACATGGAAGACAGGTAGAGAGTGACAGACCCCACACTACACATGGAGGACAGGTAGAGAGTGACAGACCCCACACTACACATGGAGGACAGGGAGAGAGTGACAGACCCCACACTACACATGGAGGACAGGTAGAGAGTGACAGACCCCACACTACACATGGAAGACAGGTAGAGAGTGACAGACCCCACACTACGCATGGAGGACAGGTAGAGAGTGACAGACCCCACACTACATATGGAGGACAGGTAGAGAGCGACAGACCCCACACTACACATGGAGGACAGGTAGAGAGTGACACACCCCACACTACACATGGAGAACAGGTAGAGAGTGACAGACCCCACACTACGCATGGAGGACAGGTAGAGAGTGACAGACCCCACACTACATATGGAGGGCAGGTAGAGAGCAACAGACCCCACACTACACATGGAGGACAGGTAGAGAGTGACAGACCCCACACTACACATGGAGGACAGGTAGAGAGTTACAGACCCCACACTACACATGGAGGACAGGTAGAGAGTGACAGACCCCACACTAGACATGGAGGACAGGTAGAGAGTGACAGACCCCGCACTACACATGGAGGACAGGCAGAGAGTGACAGACCCCACACTACACATGGAGGACAGGTAGAGAGTGACAGACCACACACTACACATGGAGGACAGGTAGAGAGTGAGAGACCCCACACTACACATGGAGGACAGGTAGAGAGTTACAGACCCCACACTACACATGGAGGACAGGTAGAGAGTGACAGACCCCGCACTACACATGGAGGACAGGTAGAGAGTGACAGACCTCACACTACAAATGGAGGACAGGCAGAGAGTGACAGACCCCACACTACATATGGAGGACAGGTAGAGAGTGACAGACCCCACACTACACATGGAGGACAGGTAGAGAGTGACAGACCCCACACTACACATGGAGGACAGGTAGAGAGTGACAGACCCCACACTACACATGGAGGACAGGTAGAGAGTGACAGTCCCCACACTACACATGGAGGACAGGTAGAGAGTGACAGACCCCACACTACACATGGAGGACAGGTACAGAGTGACAGACCCCGCACTACACATGGAGGACAGGTAGAGAGTGACAGACCCCACACTACACAAGGAGGACAGGCAGAGAGTGACAGACCCCATACTACACATGGAGGACAGGTAGAGAGTGACAGACCCCACACTACACATGGAGGACAGGTAGAGAGTGACAGACTCCACACTACACATGGAGGACAGGTAGAGAGTGACAGACTCCACACTACACATGGAGGACAGGTAGTGGCGGTGACAGACCCCACACTACACATGGAGGACAGATAGAGAGTGACAGACCCCACACTACACATGGAGGACAGATAGAGAGTGACAGACCCCACACTACACATGAAGGACAGGTAGAGAGTGACAGACCCCGCACTACACATGGAGGACAGGTAGAGAGTGACAGACCCCGAACTACACATGGAGGACAGGTAGAGAGTGACAGACCCCACACTACACATGGAGGACAGGTAGATAGTGACAGACCCCACACTACACATGGAGGACAGGTAGAGAGTGACAGACCTCACACTACACATGGAGGACAGGTAGAGAGTGACAGACCCCACACTACACATGGAGGACAGGCAGAGAGTGACAGACCCCACACTACACACGGAGGACAGGTAGAGAGTGACAGACCTCACACTACACATGGAGGACAGGTAGAGAGTGACAGACCCCACACTACACATGGAGGACAGGTAGAGAGTGACAGACTCCACACTACACATGGAGGACAGGTAGAGAGTGACAGACTCCACACTACACATGGAGGACAGGTAGAGAGTGACAGATCCCACACTACACATGGAGGACAGGTAGAGAGTGACAGACCCCGAACTACACATGGAGGACAGGTAGAGAGTGACAGACCCCACACTACACATGGAGGACAGGTAGATAGTGACAGACCCCACACTACACATGGAGGACAGGTAGAGAGTGACAGACCTCACACTACACATGGAGGACAGGTAGAGAGTGACAGACCCCACACTACACATGGAGGACAGGCAGAGAGTGACAGACCCCACACTACACACGGAGGACAGGTAGAGAGTGACAGACCTCACACTACACATGGAGGACAGGTAGAGAGTGACAGACTCCACATTACACATGGAGGACAGGCAGAGAGTGACAGACCCCGTACTACACATGGAGGACAGGTAGAGCGTGACAGACCCCACACTATGCATGGAGGGCAGGTAGAGAGTGACAGACCCCACACTACACATGGAGGACAGGTAGAGAGTGACAGACCCCACACTACACATGGAGGACAGGTAGAGAGTGACAGACCCCACACTACACATGGAGGACAGGCAGAGAGTGACAGACCCCACACTACATATGGAGGACAGGTAGAGAGCGACAGACCCCACACTACACATGGAGGACAGGTAGAGAGTGACAGACCCCACACTACACATGGAGGACAGGTAGAGAGTGACAGACCCCACACTACACATGGAGGACAGGTAGAGAGTGACAGACCCCACACTACACATGGAAGACAGGTAGAGAGTGATAGACTCCACACTACACATGGAGGACAGGTAGAGAGTGACAGACCCCACACTACACATGGAGGACAGGTAGAAAGTGACAGACCCCACACTACACATGTAGGATAGGTAGAGAGTGACAGACCCCAGACTACACATGGAAGACAGGTAGAGAGTGACAGACCCCACACTACGCATGGAGGACAGGTAGAGAGTGACAGACCCCACACTACATATGGAGGACAGGTAGAGAGCGACAGACCCCACACTACACATGGAGGACAGGTAGAGAGTGACAGACCCCACACTACATATGGAGGAGAGGTAGAGAGCGACAGACCCCACACTACACATGGAGGACAGGTAGAGAGTGACAGACCCCACACTACACATGGAGGACAGGCAGAGAGTAACAGACCCCACACTACGCATGAAGGACAGGTAGAGAGTGACATACCCCAAACTACACATGAAGGACAGGTAGAGAGTGACATACCCCACACTACACATGGAGAACAGGTAGAGAGTGACAGACCCCACACTACGCATGGAGGACAGGTAGAGAGTGACGGACCCCACACTACACATGGAGGACAGGTAGAGAGCGACAGACCCCACACTACACATGGAGGACAGGTAGAGAGTGACACACCCCACACTACGCATGGAGGACAGGTAGAGAGTGACAGACCCCACACTACATATGGAGGACAGGTAGAGAGCGACAGACCCCACACTACACATGGAGGACAGGTAGAGAGTGACACACCCCACACTACACATGGAGGACAGGTAGAGAGTGACAGACCCCACACTACACATGGAAGACAGGTAGAGAGTGACAGACCCCACACTACACATGGAAGACAGGTAGAGAGTGACAGACCCCACACTACACATGGAGGACAGGTAGAGAGTGACAGACCCCACACTACACATGGAAGACAGGTAGAGAGTGACAGACCCCACACTACACATGGAGGACAGGTAGAGAGTGACAGACCCCACACTACACATGGAGGACAGGTAGAAAGTGACAGACCCCACACTACACATGGAGGACAGGTAGAGAGTGACAGACCCCACACTACACATGGAAGACAGGTAGAGAGTGACAGACCCCACACTACACATGGAAGACAGGTAGAGAGTGACAGACCCCACACTACACATGGAGGACAGGTAGAGAGTGACAGACCCCACACTACACATGGAGGACAGGGAGAGAGTGACAGACCCCACACTACACATGGAGGACAGGTAGAGAGTGACAGACCCCACACTACACATGGAAGACAGGTAGAGAGTGACAGACCCCACACTACGCATGGAGGACAGGTAGAGAGTGACAGACCCCACACTACATATGGAGGACAGGTAGAGAGCGACAGACCCCACACTACACATGGAGGACAGGTAGAGAGTGACACACCCCACACTACACATGGAGAACAGGTAGAGAGTGACAGACCCCACACTACGCATGGAGGACAGGTAGAGAGTGACAGACCCCACACTACATATGGAGGGCAGGTAGAGAGCAACAGACCCCACACTACACATGGAGGACAGGTAGAGAGTGACAGACCCCACACTACACATGGAGGACAGGTAGAGAGTGAGAGACCCCACACTACACATGGAGGACAGGTAGAGAGTTACAGACCCCACACTACACATGGAGGACAGGTAGAGAGTGACAGACCCCACACTAGACATGGAGGACAGGTAGAGAGTGACAGACCCCGCACTACACATGGAGGACAGGCAGAGAGTGACAGACCCCACACTACACATGGAGGACAGGTAGAGAGTGAGAGACCCCACACTACACATGGAGGACAGGTAGAGAGTTACAGACCCCACACTACACATGGAGGACAGGTAGAGAGTGACAGACCCCGCACTACACATGGAGGACAGGTAGAGAGTGACAGACCTCACACTACAAATGGAGGACAGGCAGAGAGTGACAGACCCCACACTACATATGGAGGACAGGTAGAGAGTGACAGACCCCACACTACACATGGAGGACAGGTAGAGAGTGACAGACCCCACACTACACATGGAGGACAGGTAGAGAGTGACAGACCCCACACTACACATGGAGGACAGGTAGAGAGTGACAGTCCCCACACTACACATGGAGGACAGGTAGAGAGTGACAGACCCCACACTACACATGGAGGACAGGTACAGAGTGACAGACCCCGTACTACACATGGAGGACAGGTAGAGAGTGACAGACCCCACACTACACAAGGAGGACAGGCAGAGAGTGACAGACCCCACACTACACATGGAGGACAGGTAGAGAGTGACAGACCCCACACTACACATGGAGGACAGGTAGAGAGTGACAGACTCCACACTACACATGGAGGACAGGTAGAGAGTGACAGACTCCACACTACACATGGAGGACAGGTAGTGGCGGTGACAGACCCCACACTACACATGGAGGACAGATAGAGAGTGACAGACCCCACACTACACATGGAGGACAGATAGAGAGTGACAGACCCCACACTACACATGAAGGACAGGTAGAGAGTGACAGACCCCGCACTACACATGGAGGACAGGTAGAGAGTGACAGACCCCGAACTACACATGGAGGACAGGTAGAGAGTGACAGACCCCACACTACACATGGAGGACAGGTAGATAGTGACAGACCCCACACTACACATGGAGGACAGGTAGAGAGTGACAGACCTCACACTACACATGGAGGACAGGTAGAGAGTGACAGACCCCACACTACACATGGAGGACAGGCAGAGAGTGACAGACCCCACACTACACACGGAGGACAGGTAGAGAGTGACAGACCTCACACTACACATGGAGGACAGGTAGAGAGTGACAGACCCCACACTACACATGGAGGACAGGCAGAGAGTGACAGACCCCACACTACATATGGAGGACAGGTAGAGAGTGACAGACCCCACACTACATATGGAGGACAGGTAGAGAGCGACAGACCCCACACTACACATGGAGGACAGGTAGAGAGTGACAGACCCCACACTACACATGGAGAACAGGTAGAGAGTGACAGACCCCACACTACGCATGGAGGACAGGTAGAGAGTGACAGACCCCACACTACATATGGAGGACAGGTAGAGAGTGACAGACCCCACACTACACATGGAGGACAGGCAGAGAGTGACAGACCCCACACTACACATGGAGGACAGGCAGAGAGTGACAGACCCCACACTACACATGGAGGACAGGGAGAGAGTGACAGACCCCACACTACACATGGAGGACAGGCAGAGAGTGACAGACCCCACACTACACATGGAGGACAGGGAGAGAGTGACAGACCCCACACTACACATGGAGGACAGGTAGAGAGTGACAGACCCCACACTACACATGGAGGACAGGCAGAGAGTGACAGACCCCACACTACACATGGAGGACAGGTAGAGAGTGACAGACCCCACACTACACATGGAGGACAGGTAGAGAGTGACAGACCCCACACTACACATGCAGGACAGGGAGAGAGTGACAGACCCCACACTACACATGGAGGACAGGCAGAGAGTGACAGACCCCACACTACACATGGAGGACAGGGAGAGAGTGACAGACCCCACACTACACATGGAGGACAGGCAGAGAGTGACAGACCCCACACTACACATGGAGGACAGGCAGAGAGTGACAGACCCCACACTACACATGGAGGACAGGTAGAGAGTGACAGACCCCACACTACACATGGAGGACAGGTAGAGAGTTACAGACCCCACACTACACATGGAGGACAGGTAGAGAGTGACAGACCCCACACTACACATGGAGGACAGGCAGAGAGTGACAGACCTCACACTACACATGGAGGACAGGTAGAGAGTGACAGACCCCACACTACACATGGAGGACAGGGAGAGAGTGACAGACCCCACACTACACATGGAGGACAGGTAGAGAGTGACAGACCCCCACACTACACATAGAGGACAGGCAGAGAGTGACAGACCCCACACTACACATGGAGGACAGGGAGAGAGTGACAGACCCCACACTACACATGGAGGACAGGCAGAGAGTGACAGACCCCACACTACACATGGAGGACAGGTAGAGAGTGAGAGACCCCACACTACACATGGAGGACAGGGAGAGAGTGACAGACCCCACACTACACATGGAGGACAGGGAGAGAGTGACAGACCCCACACTACACATGGAGGACAGGTAGAGAGTGACAGACCCCACACTACACATGGAGGACAGGTAGAGAGTGAGAGACCCCACACTACACATGGAGGACAGGCAGAGAGTGACAGACCCCACACTACACATGGAGGACAGGGAGAGAGTGACAGACCCCACACTACACATGGAGGACAGGTAGAGAGTGACAGACCCCACACTACACATGGAGGACAGGTAGAGAGTGACAGACCCCGCACTACACATGGAGGACAGGCAGAGAGTGACAGACCCCACACTACACATGGAGGACAGGTAGAGAGTGAGAGACCCCACACTACACATGGAGGACAGGGAGAGAGTGACAGACCACACACTACACATGGAGGACAGGCAGAGAGTGACAGACCCCACACTACACATGGAGGACAGGGAGAGAGTGACAGACCCCACACTACACATGGAGGACAGGTAGAGAGTGACAGACCCCACACTACACATGGAGGACAGGTAGAGAGTGACAGACCCCACACTACACATGGAGGACAGGTAGAGAGTGACAGACCCCACACTACACATGGAGGACAGGCAGAGAGTGACAGACCCCACACTACACATGGAGGACAGGTAGAGAGTGAGAGACCCCACACTACACATGGAGGACAGGGAGAGAGTGACAGACCCCACACTACACATGGAGGACAGGTAGAGAGTGACAGACCCCACACTACACATGGAGGACAGGTAGAGAGTTACAGACCCCACACTACACATGGAGGACAGGTAGAGAGTGACAGACCCCACACTACACATGGTGGACAGGTAGTGACTGACAGACCCCACACTACACAAGGAGGACAGGCAGAGAGTGACAGACCCCACACTACACATGGAGGACAGGTAGAGAGTGACAGACCCCCACACTACACATGGAGGACAGGTAGTGACTGACAGACCCCACACTACACATGGAGGACAGGTAGAGAGTGACAGATTCCTCACTACACATGGAGGACAGGTAGAGAGTGACAGACCCCCGCACTACACATGGAGGACAGGTAGTGACTGACAGACCCCACACTACACATGGAGGACAGGTAGAGAGTGACAGACCCCACACTACACATGGAGGACAGGTAGAGAGTGACAGACCCCACACTACACATGGAGGACAGGTAGAGAGCGACAGACCCTGCACTACACATGGAGGACAGGTAGAGAGTGACAGACCACACACTACACATGGAGGACAGGCAGAGAGTGACAGACCCCACACTACACATGGAGGACAGGGAGAGAGTGACAGACCCCACACTACACATGGAGGACAGGTAGAGAGTTACAGACCCCACACTACACATGGAGGACAGGTAGAGAGTGACAGACCCCACACTACACATGGTGGACAGGTAGTGACTGACAGACCTTACACTACACAAGGAGGACAGGCAGAGAGTGACAGACCCCACACTACACATGGAGGACAGGTAGTGGCTGACAGACCCCATACTACACATGGAGGACAGGTAGAGAGTGACAAACCCCCACACTACACATGGAGGACAGGTAGTGACTGACAGACCCCACACTACACATGGAGGACAGGTAGAGAGTGACAGACCCCACACTACACATGGAGGACAGGTAGAGAGTGACAGACCCCCGCACTACACATGGAGGACAGGTAGTGACTGACAGACCCCACACTACACATGGAGGACAGGTAGAGAGTGACAGACCCCACACTACACATGGAGGACAGGTAGAGAGTGACAGACCCCACACTACACATGGAGGACAGGTAGAGAGCGACAGACCCTGCACTACACATGGAGGACAGGTAGAGAGTGACAGACCACACACTACACATGGAGGACAGGCAGAGAGTGACAGACCCCACACTACACATGGAGGACAGGGAGAGAGTGACAGACCCCACACTACACATGGAGGACAGGTAGAGAGTGACAGACCCCACACTACACATGGAGGACAGGTAGAGAGTGACAGACCCCACACTACACATGAAGGACAGGTAGAGAGTGACAGACCCCGCACTACACATGGAGGACAGGCAGAGAGTGACAGACCCCGCACTACACATGGAGGACAGGTAGAGAGTGACAGACCCCACACTACACATGGAGGACAGGTAGAGAGTGACAGACCCCACACTACACATGGAGGACAGGTAGAGAGTGACAGACCCCTCACTACACATGGAGGACAGGTAGAGAGTGACAGACCCCACACTACACATGGAGGACAAGTAGAGAGTGACAGACCCCGCACTACACATGGAGGACAGGTAGAGAGTTACAGACCCCACACTACACATGGAGGACAGGTAGAGAGTGACAGACCCCACACTACACATGGAGGGCAGGTAGTGGCAGTGACAGACCCCACACAATTGCTTTCTAAGCGGCGATCGAGGGTTCCACATACCTCCTTACGTATCCCGGGGAAGGTTCAGTGGAAATCATGGTAAACCAAAAGTAGTAATAAAGAAGGAAAACCATTCATCCAACAGGCTGTGGTTCCGAACAATGTCCACTTTTGATATATCACCAGAAGGGAACGGAAGTCCGGGGAAGGTTTAAATAGTTACACTAGCTGGGCGGTTGGACAGATCAAATTACATCATAGGAAACACTTGTTGGCAGAAAGGCAATGAACACAACACGTGTAAACACAGTGAAATAATAGTTCAGAACCAGGACAGCGACCAAATCTGACTGTGGTCCAGTGGAGAGGGAAGTGGACCGAGGCTGCTGGATGAAATCTGAGGCATAACATGGAGGACAGGGAGACAGTGGCAGAACCTACACCATTCAAACTGTAAAACGTTTTCATATATTTGGAAACTATAAATATGAACATCAGGGAACTTTGATTTGCTCTGTAGAGAAAGGTGTGGTTGGTGCAAAATGTCACTGATAGCCTGGTCATGTTGGGGCCTTGTAAGAGATTTGTAAGAGATTGTTAGAGATTTTGCAGTGGATCTGAAGACTAATGGAGCTTTTTTTTGCTTTTATGGTCAAATGTCGCCATCTTGTGGTCATTTTTTGTGTACTACAGGAATAATATTTATCTCCATTTATGTATGTCTATAAGGAGATCTTGACATTCGGACAAAAAAAAAAAATGTAAGTGGCTGCATCTATTGCTGAATTCTCATGTAGGTGCCACTGTAGACATATAAAGCCTGATCTCTGAGTATGTTCATCGACAGGTATCAGCGGCCCGGGCATCACCATGTAGCGCCACATCAGCACGGATGAAGACACATCCAGAATAAGTAATTGGGTAATCAGGAGTTATCTGCAGTACCACATATACCCTTCAGAAAAAAGGATATTTTATTTTTTTAAGAAAAGCAAGAAAAGCAGAATTTTTCATTTTTTTAAGAGTCCGAATGATCATTTACAGTGTAGATATGACTGGCAAATGGTATCACTTTATGATTAATGAGGGTTTGATTTATGGGCACTCATCAATCCCAATATTAAAGGGGTTGTAGCGTGAGTTGCCAGTGCTTTGGGCAATTATGGAGCCCCCTAATGTTCCCAATTATGTAAAATTAGGCCGAGCAACCGTGTCCTTGTCATCCCTGCTCTGGGACGGACACTGACATCTTGCATATCTATGGAGAGTGACCTGCTCTAACATGGGATCCAATTGTTTTGGCATCGTGAACAAAGTGAAGCTGGTGGAGATCTTGGACTCCATTCCAGAGGTTCGGGGAATGTGCAATGTCCCAGAGCTTTGGTGCCAGTGATGCCACTGCTACTTTCTATTTTGCAAATTTGTACCCTAAGAATACGGTGCCCATGGCAGCTGCCTCTAGGTTGCACCACTGGGCTGTACTCTTCCAAATCCCCTCTGCACAGCATCGCCCCGACCACCTGTTGTGCAGGAAGCTGCACCTCAGCTGCACTCTAGCTGAAGTTCCTGCACAACAGGTGGCCAAGGAGTGCTGCAGGTACCGTCTTGATCCATCCTGATCATAATGAACAGAAATTTTTGAGATTTTTGGTAAATTTCAATAAGGAGGATTTGACTACCACAGTATTTTTTTGGTATCAGTATTCTACTCAATGACAGCAAACTGAGATCTTGAGAAAGATCTGTAGCTTGTGAGTGAGACACAGATCACTACTGTCACGATTCCATTGTGTGGAGCATTTTGCATTTGGAAATGCTTTGCTATGTGTCTTGTGCACTTGCTGACAGGTCATCTTTCTGCACTAGGGTTCACGCTGGTTTTGGGAGGTGCCTTCACAGATGCGCCTCATCCCTGTTGATTGCTCTGTTTCCTTGCTGGGCTTAATTTGTCTGAACTTTTTACAGTTGTACTTTCTGTTTGCTTAGTGTGCTCTTGGCTCTTGTCTGGTGTAAGTGTTCTGATCTTGGTTTCTGACCTCGGACCTGTTCCTGACCACGTCTCTCTCTATGCTCCCTGAACCTTATATGTTACCTCCCGGCTTCTGACCTCAGACCTCTTCTTGGCCACGTCTCTGTCTGCTCCCTTAACCTTATATGTTACCTCCCGGGCTTCTGACCTCAGACCTCTTCTTGCCACATCTCTGTCTGCTCACTGTACCTAATACATTACCTCCCGACTTCTGACCTCGGATTTCTTCCTGACCACGTCTCTCTCTGCTCCCTGAATCTTATACGTTACCTCCCGGCTTCTGACCTTGGACCTCTTCCTGACCACATCTCTGTCTGCTCCCTGAACCTTATACATTACCTCCTCCTTTCTGACCTCAGGCCTCTTCCTGACCATGTCTCTGTCTGCTCCCAGAACCTTATACGTTACCTCCTGACTTCTGACTTCGGACCTCTTCCTGACCACATCTCTATCTGCTCCCTGAACTTTATACATTACCTCCCGGCTTCTGACCTCAGGCCTCTTCCTGACCATGTCTCTGTCTGCTCCCAGAACCTTATACGTTACCTCCTGACTTCTGACTTCGGACCTCTTCCTGACCACATTTCTGTCTGCTCCCTGAACTTTATACATTACCTCTCTGCTTCTGACCTCAGAACTCTTCCTGACAACGTCTCTGTCTGCTCTTTCAATCTTATACATTACCTCTCAGCTTTTGATCCTGCTTGTCTGACTACCCTTTTATTTATACTGCTCTTAGTGCCTAGCATCACAACTATCCTCTGTAATGTCTAAACCTAGCTTTGACTTTTACAACGTGGTGTGATAGGATGAGAACACATGGTACCTATTTGAGGAAGGTCCATCTCCAGCCTGTCATGCCTTGGATTTAATGCACCATCTTCCTGTGCTGTGGGCCGTTTCCCTCTCCGCTGAGCCACAGTCAGGTTCGGTCACTGTCTTGGTTCTGAACACTTTGTTTCTGTGTGAACACTTTGTGATCATTGCCTTTTTACCAAAAAGTGTTTCCTATAATGTAATTATCACCCTGTAGGTGTAACTATTTAAAGCTTCCCCAGGTATCCATTCCCCACTAGTGATATTTCTTAAGTGCACCCTGCTTGGAATACAGCCTATTTGTATTTCTCCTGGCAAATTATAACTTTGGTTAACCTTATTTTGCTCTGCACCTTCCCCTGAATTCTTAAGGAGATAAATGGAACGCTCGATGGCAGCTTAGGAAGCAAAAATCCGAGTGCTCATCTGAGTCATCCAGTTGTGGTTATTTTAGTCTGCACATGGGCCTTTAGGGACTGCGCAGCTGAGACTTCTAGTCTGTACAGAAACTGGGTGGGTCAGGTGTAGTAGTTTTAAGTAATGCGGGCATCACACGGTACGATATATCGGGCGATATGTCGTTGGGGTCAAATCGTTAGTGACGCACATCCGGCATCGTTAGATATATCGTACTGTGTGACACCTCCGAACGACTGTGAACGAGCAAAAATACTCACCTTATCGTTGCTCGTTGACAAGTCGTTCATTTTCATAATCTCGTTCCTCCTACTGCACGCCGGTTGTTCGTCGCTCTCGTGGCAGCACACATCGCTCCGTGTGACACCCCGGGAGTGACGAACAACACCGTACCTGCGTCTCGCCGGCAATGAGGAAGGAAGCAGGTGGGCGGGATGTTTACGTCCCGCTCATCTCCGCCCCTCCGCTTCTATTGGCCGGCCGCTGTGTGACGTCTCTGTGACGCCGAACGTCCCTCCCCCTTCAGGAAGTGGATGTTCGCCGCCCACAGCGAAGTCGTCCGATAGGTAAGTACATGTGACGAGGGTTACCGACTTTGTGTGTCACGGGCAACTAATTGCCCGTGACGCACAAACAACGGGGGTGTGTGCGATCGCTTATGCGAATGATTTATCGTCCCGTGTGACGCCGGCATAACACCTTATCTTTACGTCATTTACCACATGTGCACTTTAGTGCTTATAACACATCCCCATCCAGTCATATTCCAGGGCCTGAGAAAAATCGGTTATCTTTCTGATGCAAGAGGCCATTTTTCTTATTTTAGGAATTTTCCTGACTCCGCCTTATGGTTCAGAGTGAGCCATTGTGTGTGTACATGAGGAATAACACTATTTCTAGCCATTATATGAATTGTATCCTGCATTTTCGCAGCGTTCTCTCTCTAATTTTCGGTTGTCTCTGGGCTATTGGATGAGTATCGAGTTACAATAATGTCTCCCATACACAGCACATACCGAGATGAGGGATTCCTGCACTTCTGTCCCTATGTAGCACACAGACAGAAGCATCAGCAGCAGCATGGAGGACATGATACAGAAGTACTGAGCAGTGTAGATGTGAATTCAGCACCAGGAGAGGTCCATGTCTCTCCTGGTGACGTACATCTTCAACGCCATAGTCTGGATGAGTATTCTTAATGTACTATGGACAAATCAGGTTAATAAATCAAAGTTAACCAACTGGAGATATAGAAGGTTTAGAGGTTTGAGTAACAGAGGCTGTAGAAGCCACACAGCAGCTGGAGGAACAGAAGCTGTAGAGGCAAGACAGCAGCTGCAGGAATGGAGACTGGCGTAACGGAGGCTGTAGAGGCAAGACAGCAGCTGCAGGAATGGAGGCTGGAGTAACGGAGGCTGTAGAGGCAAGACAGCAGCTGCAGGAATGGAGGCTGGAGTAATGGAGGCTGTAGAGACAAGACAGCAGCTGGAGGAACGGAGCAGCTGGAGCCGGCGAAGCAGAGTGAGAATAGTGTATTTGTCTCATTGATCTAGCAGAGCTAAGTTATTCAGGAAACCCATTGTAGAGATAGAGCAAAGTTGAGGATTGTAGCACAGTCCAGCAGCATCACAGAGCCAAGTTTCAGCAGAGTCCAGCTGTACAGCAGAGCTGGCTATGTTAGGAGACTGACTTAAGTTAATGTAGAATAGTCCAGTAGTTTAACAGTACCAATTGAGGTGCACTTGTGGTAATATAGCAGAGCCCAGTGATGTGGAAGGCCTGGGTATAACAGGAGACACATTTGTGGCAATATAGCAAAGCCCAGTAATGTAGAAGAGCTGGGCATAACAGGAAGCACATCTGTGACAATATAGCAGAGCTCATTGATGTAGAACAGCTGAGTATAACAGTAGGCACATGCTCTGCAATATAGCAGAGCCCAGTGATGTAGAAGACCTGGGTAGGCACATCTGAGGCACTATAGAAGAGCCCAGTGATGTAGAAGAGCTGAGTATAACAGGAGGCACATCTGTGGGAATATAGCAGAGCCCAGTGATATAGAAGAGCTGAATATAATAGAATGCACATCTGAGGCAATAAAGCAGAGCCCAAAGATGTAGTAGAGCTGGGTTTAATACGAGGCACATCTGTGGGGATATAGTAGAGCCCAGTGATGTAGAGGAGCTGGGTAGGCACATCTGAGGCAATATAGCAGAGCTCAGTGATGTAGTAGAGCTGGATACAACAGGAAACACATTTGTGGCTGTATAGCAGAGCCCAGTGATGTAGAACAGCTGGGTATAACAAGAGGCACATCTGTGGCAATATAGCAGAACCCAGTGATGTAGTAGAGCTGGGTATAATAGGAGGCACATCTGTGGCAATATAGCAGAACCCAGTGATGTAGTAGAGCTGGGTATAATAGGAGGCACATCTGTGGCAATATTGCAGAGCCCAGTGATGTAGAAGAGCTGGATACAACAGGAAACACGTGTGGCAATATAGCAGAGCCCAGTGATGTAGTAGTGAGCTATAACAGGAGACATGTATGTGGCAATATAGCAGAGTCAAGTGATGTAGTAGTACTTAGTATATCAGCAGACATGTATGTGGCAATATAGCAGAACCCAGTGATGTAGTAGTGAGCTATAACAGGAGACATGTATGTGGCAATATAGCAGAGCCCAGTGATGTAGTAGTACCTAGTATATCAGGAGACATGTATGTGGCAATATAGCAGAACCCAGTGATGTAGTAGTACTTAGTATATCAGGAGACATGTATGTGGCAATATAGCAGAACCCAGTGATGTAGTAGTGAGCTATAACAGGAGACATGTATGTGGCAATATAGCAGAGCCCAGTGATGTAGTAGTACCTAGTATATCAGGAGACATGTATGTGGCAATATAGCAGAACCCAGTGATGTAGTAGTACTTAGTATATCAGGAGACATGTATGTGGCAATATAGCAGAACCCAGTGATGTAGTAGTGAGCTATATCAGGAGACATGTATGTGGCAATATAGCAGAGCCCAGTGATGTAGTAGTGCTTAGTATATCAGGAGACATGTATGTGGCAATATAGCAGAGCCCAGTGATGTAAAAGAGCTGGGTACAACAGGAGGCACATTTATGCAGCCCAGTGATCTAGTAGGTATTTTTTTAGCTGATCTTGAGAGTACATAATGGAGGGGAGGTGAGGCAAATGTAATTTCAGGATGGGGAAGATAGTAGAAGTGGCTCATAAGTGGAGAAATAAGCATATTTCTCTGATAAGATGTCTCCTTTTATAAGTCCAGTTTGAGATCAGTGACTTTTCAGAACAGCGCCACACCTTTCCACTGGTGGTATATGGAATTGCAGCCTTACTATACAGCATCAGCACAGCGGAGGTTAAGCCAGTCCTGCGCTGGGTTTTCTCATGTGAGAGCATCTGGCAAAGCTCCCTGTTGTTAGACTATTTAAAATGAACTAAGAAATAAAAGAATCTCTGCGCTCCTCACGTTCCTGATGTAAATGTCCTCGCGCTGCGGGTTCAGGGCGTTCAAGCGCACCTAATGCGTAAGTGTCACATCTGCAGAGCTCTTAAATCACTCAAGTCTTAAAGAGCCTCATATTTCAATATTACAGGGGCGCTCCAGTGGAAAACAGACACGGCAAGTTAAGTGGGTGTGTGCCAAGGTGAAGAGGCGCGCTCATGCGTGCTGCAACGCATATCACCGACTCCTTAACCCCAGTACTGCCGCCACCGCCGCGTTAACGCGTTTCCCGTAATGACAGGTTTCACATTACGCAGCATTCTCCTTCCCTAGAATACTGACTTATGTAACTGCAAAGATGGAGAGGCCACGGCACAGAAGGCACAATTTTAGGGAAGGAGTCTTCATTTTCAAGATCATATTGATAGGGATCTGTAGCACCCCTGAGGACCAGGTGCCACAAATGTAACCCGTGGAAATCCAAACCCCAGAGTATCCGTGCCAGAGCAAACGCACCAGCACCTTCAGGCCACACACACAACCCCAACACCAACATGGGAGACTGCCTAGTAACAGGTAAAAGGGAGGGCACTGATTGGATAGTACCACCCAGCCTATAGGGAGAGACCCAGCGAGGAGGAGGGGCCAGTGGTCAGTGGGAAAAAGGCGGGAGGAAGTGGTGAGCAGTCAGTCAGTCAGAAGGAGGTAAAGAAGGAAGCAGTTTCTGTCAGGAGAGTCTGTGAGAAAGTCTGAGGAGAAGGAAGTGAAGGAGAGAGGAGGAGAGGAGTAGTAGTCTGAAGTAGTAGAAAGTGGAAAGTACTGAAAAAACCTGCAGAAACAACGGAGTGCTGTAAAAGGAGTGAGGGACTGTGGAGTACGGAACGGGACTCCAGGAACCGTGGGTTACCTGTGGAAGCGTCAGACTCCAGGAACCATGGAGGGCCTGTGGGAGTCCGGAACCAAGGCTCACGGGTCTCAGCACAAGGCGGGATGCAGACCCTAGGACAGTGGGACACTTTATGGTCAGCTGTTAACTCTGCCGGGCGAGAAGATCTCCAGGGTCCATTGCCAACCCAAAAAGTCCGAAGCACAAGTAGCAAAGAGGGGACCGGGGACTGAACCCCTTAAATAGTCCAGGCTGCCTGCAATAGGACCAAGAGAAACAGAGGGGTTCCCAAGTAGCTCTAGGCCACAGGAGTCCATCAACAACAAGTGTGCACGGAGGACAGCGATCACAGGTCACAGCTGGCATGGAGAACAAGGGGAGCAGGAACACCTGGGACCGGCACCAGCGGGTTCAATTACCACCACCGCAAAGTAAACAAGGCCAGTTAAACTACAACACTGGTGTGGACTGCTTCCTTGATGGCATGCACTCACATAGACTGTTTCCCCACTACAACCCCCATCATCCACTGCTGGGGCCTTTCCCTGCTTGTGGAGGGCTCTAACCATCCAGGCTGCATCACTCCATCAGCCCCAACAGAACTCTGCAACGGCGGCCAAAAATAATCTGGCCGCACACCGCAAGTGGCGTAGTCGACAAAAACTCTTTTTATTTTATTTTCTTTTATTTTAAACCCCCTTTATTATTTACTCCAAAAGACACTGCCAGTGTCACAGAACCGGACCCCGCCACGGCTGACGTCCCTGGACTAGTCCGGCCCAGTTCTGCATCCCCTGACCCTGCGGCGAGCGTGTCAGATCAAGCTCCTGATCAACTGATTGGCGGTGCTCTGGCTAACCAGAAATTGGACAGTGCCAAATATTATGTAGTGGGCAAGACTGGTACTGCAGCTTTCTCCCATATTAGGGAGTACCGGAAAACTCTTTGAACCCCCTTCTGAAAAGTGCTATAGAACACTTTTGGGTGCTCATTAGGGGTAGCGATAGGATGTCATGGCCTGATAAAGACTCACATGTCTACCATAGTATTCCTATAAAACCCCCGTCTCTAAGGGCTGTACGTGGTGCAACATCAGTTGCGACACAAATCGCCTCTCTGAACACAATCACGGGGTGCTAACAGGCTGACATGACTATTGAAGGCCCCAATACCAACATGTTTGTATTCTTCTGGCAACATTTCATAGGAGATTGTGTTTTTTTTTTACTATTTAACAAAATTTGGAGCATTAAACACTTAAATAAAAAAGAAAGAATAACATAGAATAAAAAATAAAATATTTTTGGGGGGAAAATAAAGTTTTTACCAAAAAAACTATTTGCAGCGAATGGAAATGTTTAGTTGTCTAGGTTAAGGACTCTTTTCTATCTGGCTATTCTTTGTAGCCTTAATCTCAGGTGCAGCTCTTTTGTGATCACTCTCCTTCACTATAAAAAGTCACATGTCTTACCATCTGATGCCGGGTATAGATTCTCATTCTATTGCTGACCATTTTGGAATGAGCCAATCTCTGGAAGAAGCTGAGGACTCATGATTATTGCAGCTGTGGTGTTTAGCTGTATTAGAGGAGTTTAGAGTGTTTTTCATTTTGTGTCTAGTTTTTGCTTAACTCTTTCCTATCTTGCTTTCCTTTGTAGCCTTATTCCCAGGTGCAGCTCTTTTGTGACCACTCCCCTTCGCTATAAAAAGTCACGTATTTTACCATCTGATGCCGGTTATAGAGTCTCATTCTATGCTGACCACTTTGGAAGGAACAAATCTCTGGAAGAAACTGAGGAGTCGTTATTATCGCAGCTGTGGTGTTTAGCTGTATTGGAGGAGCTTGGAGTGTTTCTCATTTTGTGTCTATTTTTTGGTTGACTCTTTCCTATCTTGATTTCCTTTGTAGCCTTATTCTCAGCTGTAGCTCCTTTGTGACCACTCCCCTTCACAATAAAAGTCACGTGTTTTACCCTATGATGCCAATTATAGATTCTCATTCTATTGCTGACCACTTTGGAACAAGCCAATCTCTGGAAGAAGCTGCGGAGTCGTGTTTATTGCAGCTGTGGTGCTTAGCTGTATTGGAAGTGCTTGGAGTGCTTTTCATTTAGTGTCAGGTAAAATATATCTTTGTACTATGTGAGACTGATGAAGAGACCTGAGTAGTCTGAAAAGCTTGCTATTATTACTATCTTGTCAGTTAAGGTCCAGTCACACTAAGCAACTTACCAGCGATCCCAACAACGATAGGGATCGCTGGTAAGTTGCTAGGAGGTTGCTGGTGAGCTGTCACACTGCGACGCTCCAGCGATCCCACCAGCAACCTGACCTGGCAGGGATCGCTGGAGCGTGGCTACACGAGTTGCTGGTGAGCTCACCAGCAACCAGTGACCAGCCCCCAGTCTCCTAGTTACAGCACACATCAGGTTAATTAACCCGATGTGTGCTGCAGCTAAATGTGCACAGAGCAGGGAGCAGCGCACACTGAGCGCTGGCTCCTTGCTCTCCTAGTTACAGCACACATCGGGTTAATTGCCTGATGTGTGCTGCAGCTATCTGTGCACAGAGCAGGAGCCGGCAGCACAGGCAGTGAGAGCGGAGGAGCCTGGTATCAAAGGTAAATATCGGGTAACCAAGGACAGGGCTTCTTGGTTACCCGATGTTTACATTAGTTACCAGCCTCAGCAGAAGCCGGCTCCCTGCTCACTGCACATTAGTTGTTGCTGTCTCGCTGTCACACACAGCGATCTGTGCTTCACAGCAGGACAGCAACAACTAAAAAATGGCCCAGGACATTCAGCAACAACCAGCGACCTCACAGCAGGGGCCAGGTTGTTGCTGGATGTCACACACAGCAACATCGCTAGCAACGTCACAAAAGTTGTTCGTTACCAGCGATGTTGCTAGCGATGTTGCTTAGTGTGACGGGGCCTTTAGCCATTAAAAGGTATCAACCACCACTCCCCTTCACTATAAAAAGTCATGTGTTTTACCATCTGATGCCGGTTATACATTCTCATTCTATGCTCTCCACTTTGAAAGGAGAAAATCTGTGGAAGAAGCTGATAACTTGTGATTATTGCAGCTGTGGTGTTTAGCTGT
This sequence comes from Anomaloglossus baeobatrachus, assembly GCF_048569485.1. Lineage (NCBI taxonomy): Eukaryota > Metazoa > Chordata > Amphibia > Anura > Aromobatidae > Anomaloglossus > Anomaloglossus baeobatrachus. The sequence continues at coordinate 103,771,036 of NC_134364.1, forward strand.
ATTGGAGGAGCTAGGAGTGTTTTTCATTTTGTGTTTATTTTTTTTGGTTAAGGACTCTTTCCTATCTTGCTTTCATTTGTAGCCTTAATCTCAGGTGTCTTACCATCTAATGCCAGTTCTAGAATCTCATTCTATGCTGTCCACTTTAAAAGGATCCAGTCTCTAGAAGAAGCTGATGAGTCCTGGCAATTGCAGCTGTAGTGTTTAGCTTCATTAAAGGAGCTTGAAACGTTTTCCTTTTTGTGTCTATTTTCCCTCTGTCTGTCTCCCTTCCCTTGTGTTGTATTACTGCAGTGGTGAGTAGAGTTGAGCGTGGTTCGTAATAGTGTAAGTCACTCTGTGACTCACACTATTATGAAATTTCAGCATATAGTGTGCGGGGACTGCGCATTCAGATCACTGCTGCTGGGATAATGGTGATCGCCATTTTTTTTTTCTTTTCTTCCTTCCCTAAGCGCGTGTGTAGTGGGGCGGGCCAGCATGTCAGCCAATCCCAGACACACACACAGCTAAGTGGACTTTTTGCCAGACAAGCAAGGGCATGTGTCATAGGATATCCATGCCACATGTCCCTGCATTATAAATACGGCCATCTGCCCATCTGGACGCCATTATCTGCCTTCTGCGTCTGGGTGTCAGTCACCGCTGACGCCGCTCCTGTCGCCGATCCTGCTGTGTACGCTCTACACACAGCGCTATACAGAATAGGGATAGAAGTTTCTTTCAGCCCTTTTAAGGGCTAATTACAGCAGGCACAGAGCCATAGGTGACAGTCAGGTCCGTGGAAACATTTTGTAACAGCTACAGATAACAGCGTCTGTGTAGCTAAGCTCAGGGACTTCCTCGCTGCATTTCACTATTAGGAGGGATAGAAAGTGAGGCTTCCTTTCCTCTTCACTGACCCACAACCCGGCCACTGTACCCTCCTGCCCTTTTTAGCAAAGCCATTTTAATTGCAGAGTGCTGCCAGTTAGTGCCATCCAAAGAGTGGCTGCTGTCCTCCATTATTGTGGCACTTGTGCCAAGCAAGTCCCACCACCTCTACATTCTCCCCTCCTGCACATTTTTGCAAAGCCATTTTAATTGAAAAGAGTGCTGCCAGTTAGTGGCATCCAAAAAGTGGCTGTTGGACTTCATTAGTGTCCCACTGGTGCCAAGCAATTTGCAGCACCTCTGCATTGCACCCTCAAGCTCATTGTTACTAAGCCACTATAATAGCAAACACTGAGGAAACTTAATGGCATCCAAAAAGTGGCTGTTGGACTTCATTAGTGTCCCACTGGTGCCAAGCAATTTGCAGCACCTCTGCATTGCACACTCAAGCTCATTGTTACTAAGCCATTATAATAGCAAACACCGAGGAAACTTAGTGGCATCCTAAAAGTGTCTGTTGGACTCCATTAGTGTCCCACTGGTGCCAGGCAATTTGCAGCACCTTTGCATTGCACCCTCAAGCTCATTTTTACTAAGCCATTATAATAGCAAACACTGAGGAAACTTAGTGGTATCCAAAAAGTGGCTGTTGGACTTCATTAGTGTCCCACTGGTGCCAAGCAATTTGCAGCACCTCTGCATTGCACCCTCAAGCTCATTGTTACTAAGCCATTATAATAGCAAACACCGAGGAAACTTAGTGGCATCCAAAAAGTGGCTGTTGGACTTCATTAGTGTCCCACTGGTGCCAAGCAATTTGCAGCACCTCTGCATTGCACCCTCAAGCTTATTGTTACTAAGCCATTATAATAGCAAACACTGAGGAAACTTAGTGGCATCCAAAAAGTGGGTGTTGGACTTCATTAGTGTCCCACTGATGCCAAGCAATTTGCAGCACCTCTGCATTGCACCCTCAAGCTCATTGTTACTAAGCCATTATAATAGCAAACACTGAGGAAACTTAGTGGCATCCAAAAAGTGGCTGTTGGACTTCATTAGTGTCCCACTGGTGCAAAGATATTTGCAGCACCTCTGCATCGCACACTCAAACTCATTTTTTACTAAGCTATTAGAATAGCAAACAGTGCTGCCAGTTTAAGGGCCATAGTTGCATTGTCAGGGATAGTTATTGTTGTTTATTCTGCTGTCAATAAAGCTAGACCACCGCTGCAATCTACACCACCTCTCAATTTTTACTACCACATTTTAAGTGCACAATCTTGTCGCAATCAAAATGAGTGACAGATGCTGGTGGAAGGGGAACAGGCGTGTTGGAAAAGGAAAAAAGTGTTTGTCCGTGGGGAAGGTGGCAAAGCTCCATTAACATCTGCTGAAGATAGGCCATCTTCAAGCAAAAGTAAGATGTCTACTACTTATCGTGGACAATCCGATGTGCTCCCTTTTTTACGGACACGAACAATTGGAACAAAGGTAGATGATGGCCAAAAAAAGAAAATGCTTGAATGGATCTCAAGTGGTCCAACAAGTGCTCTCTCCGCCACCTCAACTACCGCATCCAAAAAACACCAGTCCTCTGAGTTGTCATCCCAATCACACTTGCTTTCTCCCAGCTCTCAAGTCTCCATCCACCCTGCACAGTATGGTGGAACTGAGATGGCTGAGTCTGCAGAGCTGTTCAGTCACGCTATAGCCTGGGAATCAGAGGTCCGCTCCCAAGCTACAGTGAGTACAGACCAGGAAATGGTCTGCAGTGATGCCCAGAACCTTTGTGACTCTGATTCAGGCCGTGAGGATCAAGTTTCTGAGAATAATGTTGACCCTTATTCACAAACTGTAACACCTGTTGTTATAGACAATGAGGAACATACTGATGACGATGAGACGCAGATACCAGATTGGGATGACAACTTAAATATTCGGTCAGGACAGGAAGAGGCTCGGTCTGAGGGTGAGGGGAGTGCAAACACAACAATTGATGAGGAAGTTCTAGATCCCATTTACTGTCAACCCACAGTCAGGCACTCGTGGAGGTCAACAGAGGCGGTGGAGGAGGATGTAACTGACGACAAAGTTACCTTGTGCCTTCCTGGACAGAGGAGGAGTACTGGTAGCACGTCTACAACTGCATCCTCAGCCACCACTCTGCCTCTCAGCAGTAGTCGGGGTGGCTCAGCAGATCGCATACCCTCTAAGCCTTGCCTAGCCTGGTCCTTTTTTGACCTTGCAAAGGATCGCCCAAATCATGTGATCTGTAAAATTTGTCGGGAATCTGTTAGAAGAGCAAAAACCTCAGCAGTTTGACAACTTCTTCCATGAATCGCCACATGACTAAATATCATATTTCCCAGTGGGAAGCTCACCGTGCTGCAATGCGGCCTAGCGGAGCGGACCATCCACCGCCTGCCCCTTCCAGTGCATCCGTGCGCTCTTCCTCTTCTAGGACTGTGGGGACAGCTGTCACACCTAATTTTCCACGCACAATGTCCACCACTGTAACCGCAACAGGCAGTTTGCTTGGTAGGTCGTCAGTTGGTTTGGAAGGGGAAACAAGTGCGTGTGTACAGCTCTCTCTTAGACATCGATAGCACCAACGTTGGATGAAGGCAACATCATGTCTACGCCTGCACTTTCCTCACAAACCTGCATTTTTCCAGAGACACCCTACTCACCACCGTCTACACACAGTAGCCAGATCTCTGTCCCTCAGATGTGGACAAATAAAAGGCCATTTCCTGTGACCCATGACAAAGCTAAGAGGTTGACTTTATCCCTCTGTAAGCTCTTGGCTACCGAAATGCTGCCTTTCCACCTGGTAGACACACAGGATTTTAGAGACCTTATGTCTGTCGCTGTGCCCCAGTACCAGATGCCCAGTCGCCACTACTTCTCTAAGAAAGGTGTACCTGCGCTACACCAGCATGTCGCACACAACATCACCGCTTCCTTGAGAAACTCTGTGTGTGAACGGGTGCATTTCACCACCGATACTTGGACCAGTAAGCATGGACAGGGACGTTACATGTCGCTGACTGGGCACTGGGTAACTATGGTGATAGATGGTAAAGGGTCTGCTGCACAAGTTTTGTCGTCCCCACGACTTGTGTGTCAATCCTCTGTCTGTCCAAGTTCCTCCACTGCTCCTGCCTCCTCAACCTCCTCTGGGTCCTCCACCTCTGCCCCAAGCCTGCTTGGTCAGGCCACCAGCGTTGTAACTGCACAGAAGGAATCACGCACCCCTCATTACTATGCTGGCAGCAGAGCGCAATGGCATCAGGCGGTCTCTTTCTTGAAATGTCTTGGAAATAAGAGTCACAGAGTGGCTGAGTTGTGGGCAGCTCTGGAGACTGAGTTTGGTAAATGGTTGTCTCCGCTCAACCTGCAGCCTGGTAAGGCCGTGTGCGACAATGCTGCAAACCTGGGTGCGGCCCTTCGCCTGGGCAAGGTGACACACGTGCCTTGTATGGCTCATGTGTTGAACCTTGTTGTCCAGCAATTTTTAACACACTATCCCGGCCTAGATGGCCTTCTGAGCAGGGCACGAAAACTGTCTGCTCACTTCCGCCGTTCAATCACCGCAGCTGAGCGACTTGCATCGCTCCAGAAGTCTTTCGGCCTGCCGGTTCATCGCCTGAAATACGATGTGCCGACACGCTGGAACTCGACTCTCCACACGTTACAGCGACTGTAGCAGCACCGCCGAGCCCTGGCGCAATACGTCATGACGTATAGCCTGGGCCAACGAGATGCAGAGGTGGGGCAGATCACCCTGATGGAGTGGTCTCAGATCAAGGACCTATGCACCCTTCTGCACAGTTTCGACATGGCGACGAATATGTTTAGCGCTGACAATGCCATTATCAGTATGACAATTCCAGTCATTTACATGCTGGAGCACACGCTAAACACTATTTGGAGTCAGGGGGTGGGACAACAGGAAGGGGAGGAGCTACAGGAAGATTCATATGCGCAAGAGACAACAACATCACCAAGGTCCAGACGTTCATCATCACCAAGGCGGCAGGCATGGGACCATGGGGGACAGGGATCAACAAGGGCGCATGGTAGCAGGCGAAATGTTGAGGAAGGTGCAGGAGAACATGAAGAAATGGAGGACGAACTGTCCATGGACATGGAAGACTCAGTGGATGAGGGAGTCCTTAATCAAATTTCAGTTGAAGGAGGTTGGGGGAGATGTCAGAGGAAGAAAGAACGGTTAGCACCTCTATGCCACAAACACAGCGTGGACTTGGTCCGCATGGCCGCGCAAGACACATGAGCGCCTTCTTGCTGCACTACCTCCAACATGACCCTCGTATTGTCAAAATTAGAAGTGATGATGACTACTGGCTTGCCACACTATTAGATCCCCGGTACAAGTCCAAATTTTGTGACATAATTCCAGCCATAGAAAGGGACGCACATATGCAGGAGTATCAGCAGATGCTGTTACTCGATCTTAGCTCAGCTTTTCCACCAAACAACCGTGCAGGTGCAGGGAGGGAATCTCCCAGGAGTATCTCCAAATGAACATCGATGCCATGACTTTGCAAATGGAGCCTTGCTCATTTTGGGCTTCAAATCTTGAAAAATGGCCAGAGCTCTCCACTTACGCCTTGGAGATTTTGTTGTGTCCAGCTGCCAGCGTTGTCTCTGAACGTGTCTTCAGTGCTGCTGGGTGTGTGCTGACAGATAAGTGCACGCGTCTGTCCAGTGACAATGTGGACAGACTGACGTTCATCAAAATGAACAAGTCATGGATGCACAAGGAATTTACTACCCCTGTGTCATCCTGGGGAGAGTAAATGCTTGTGGATTTGGAATGTGCTTGATGCAAATCTACCTGTGAAGTGTACAACTGGGGCACAAGTGCTGCCACTGAAGGGGTGGGTGTGTGGCCCAATTTTTGGAAAAAAGGGAGACTCCGCTTGGAGTCAGCTTGTGGTGTTTTACATGATTTTAGAAGGGCATGCCATGCCTATATCTGTGTCTTGTCCTCTTTTTTCCTCATCCAGCTGTTTAGTTTTCGCATGAGTATTTGTCCTTGTCACTTTCCCATGTGTTTGTGTTGTCTTGTGAGTTGTTTGTCACCTTTTGGACACCTTTGAGGGTGTTTTCTAGGTGTTTTTATGTGTTTGTGATTGCCTCCCATTGTTTCCTATGAAACCTGTAGTGGTGAGACTAGTGTTCTCGCCAGCCTGCTCACTAGCCAGGGTGAGTTCAGGGCAAGTGAGGGCCTAGGCATGTGATGGCGAAGGAGGGAAGGAGTCATATGGATGTTAGGGAGCATAGAGTACAGTCTCAGGTGAGTGGCAGGAGGTGTCCCCTCTCCCTATAGCCAGGGCCCTCCTTCCGTTGCATTCCCATTGTTATCCATGTGTTGCACTGCACACTGTATGCTCTAGCGTGACAGTTATTTAGTTTGTACTCTACAAGTACACAAAGATCCTTCTTTACCAGAGACTCTCCTAGTTTTACTCCACAGGAGAAAAATCGGAAATTTGGATTGTGCTTTAAACTGGGGTCTGAAAATGAAGTAACTTCAAATTTAATGGTAATTATATGGAAATATATTGTACAAGTCCAAAGTGTCCACAGTCATTATGTTATTTTCTACAGCGCAGGCACTTTATTAGGAAATATATAGGATATACAACTACAAATTCCAGCAAGGAAAGGCCGGGGGGCAGATCTTTGAGACCAATGCTGATGGAATCACTTGGGTTTGTAGTTTAGGAGTGTAGGCGTCGAAAGCTGCACCCCTTATGATACCAAGATTCAAGAGGTGTTTCCATTTGGGACATTCTTTGGTACCTGCCTGCCTCTATTTCGAGAGCTGAAGCCGGTCGAGCACTTTTAAGAATAGAAATGTGCAGCATTCTCCATTAATTTCTATGGGAGCTCCAAAAATTGTCGCACTCAGCAATTTTTTCAGTTTCTATACAAATGAATGGGGAAAGTGATTAAGCTTTTTCTAGCTCTACACAAAGACGGTTGTGTCTGGAGAGGTAATAGTTACTTTCTTCCCTCATCATCCCACAGCTGTCCTGGGCTTCCTCTTAAAATTTCAATTGAAGGGATTCATCGGAGCAAACTATAATTCAATTATCACATAACTTTATCATTATCACTTAACTTCAGGAGGCGAGCTCCGAGATGTAGACTGAAGGTGACCGCAGGACGGGACGTGAGATGAAGCTTGATTCTACGGGCTTAAATGGTTGCCTAATATTTCACGTAGAGTATATACTGTCACTGTGTGAGCCCTTGGTATGAATGGGCAATTCTTGAGCAACATGGACAGGTGATGCTGATGAAGCTTTACGATGGATGAATTATGACTAGATTATGTTGAAGAAATAATGAGCTACAGAGGAGACACTAAACTGTTTTAGCTGAGCTAGAGCGGTGGAAGCACCTGTTGTAGTGCTGGAACAGCATTGACTGATTTAGCACAGCTGGAACAGCATTGATTGATGTAGCAAAGCTGGAACAGATTTACTTGTGCAACAGAACTGCAACAGTCATGATTGATATAGCAAAGCTTTGAATAGCTTTACTGGTAAAAAAAAAGAGCTGGAACAACATTGATAGAAGTAGCAAAGCTGGAAAACGTTTCTGGTGTAACAGCTGGAACAGCATTGATTGATGTATGAAAGCTGGAACAGCTTTACTGGTGTAACAGAGCTGCAACAACATTGATTTAGCAAAGCAGGAACATCTTTTCTGGTATAACAGAGCTAGAACAGTTTTGATTGATGTAGCAAAGCAGAAACAGCTTTTACTGGTGTAGCAGTGTTGGTACAGCTTTGATGTAGCAAAGCTGGAATAGCTTTACCGATGTAACAGGGACTGGAACAGCATTGTATGTAGCAAAGCTGGAACAGGTTTACTGGTGTAGCAGAGATGGAACAGCAGTGATTGATGTAGCAAAGCTGGAACAACTTTACTGGTTTAACAGCTGGAACAGCATTGTATGTAGCAAAGCAGGAACAATTCAACTGGTGTAAGAGAGCTGGAACAGCAATGAGTGATGTAGCAAAGTGGAAAAACTTTACTGGTGTAACAGAGTTGGAACAGCATTGATTGATTTAGCAAAGCAGGAACATCTTTATTGGTGTAACAGAGCTGAAACAGTTTTGATTGATGTAGCAAAACAGCTTTACTGGTGTAGAAATGTTGGCATAGCTTTGATGTAGCAAAGCTGCAACAGTTTTACTGATGTAACAGGGACTGGAACAGCATTATGTGTAGCAAAGCTGGAACAAATTTACTGGCGTAGCAGAGATGAAACAGCATTGATTGATTTAGCAAAGTTGGAAAAGCTTTACTGGTGTAACAAAGTTGGAACAATATTGATTGGTGTAGGAGAGATGGAACAGCATTGATTGATGTAGCAAATCTGGAACAGCTTTGCTGGTGTAGCAGTGCTGGAACAGCATTGATTTATTTAGCGAAGCAGGAACAACTCTACTGATGTAGCAAAGTTGGAACAGTATTGTCTGATGTAGCAAAGGTGGAACAGCCTTACTGGTGTAACAGAGCTGGAACAGCATTGATTGATGTAGCAAAGCAGGAACAACTTTACTGGTGTAACAGAGCTGGAACAGCATTGATTGATGTAGCAAAGCTGGAACAGTTTTACTGGTGTAACAGAGCTGGAACAGCATTGATTGAAGTAGCAAAGCTGGAACAGTTTTACTGGTGTAACAGAGCTGGAACAGCATTGATTGATGCAGCAAAACTGTAACAGCAATATTCGATTTAAAGTAGTAGAGATTGAACAGCAGATATTCATATAACATATCACAGAGTTGTAACTACAGAAACTAATGTAGCTGTTCCAGAACAATAATGACTAGAATAGCAAAGTTGGTTCAGTGTACAAAGTTAGTACAGCAGGACTGTAGAGGAGGAAGAGCAGTAAAGTGGTAAGAAAGATGACTACCTGAATACTCATGCAGTGACCTGACACCTGAGCCAGATTAAGTGACCGGCATTGGAAGTGCAATATGTTACATATTGATGCACAGAATAGCAGAGGAGACTGGCTGCTACAGAGATAGGATGTAGCGATCACTGCTGGAGCCAGGAGAGGTAACTAACAAGGGCTCCCTTCCATTTTGGAAATATTTGGTAATTCTCCCGGTAGCTTCTGTAAAATTGGGAAACCTCCTGAACCGGTATATGAGTTGGCAAGTCTACTGAGCAAGTATTTTTGCAAGTTTTCCTGTGTCTTTTGTTGGGATGCTCAATCAGTAAAGTTAGGGCCGGCGTTGGTTGGGGGGGGGGGCAAACTGGGCAATTGCACAGGGCCCCCACTCCATTGGGGTCCTGGGGTCTACAGCAGGAACTACACTGAAAATAGCATTAAAACAATTAAAAAAATAAAAAATACACATTTTGTATCACTACACTCAGAAAAGTCTGATCTATTAAAATATAAAGTAAATTAATCAGATTGGTAAACAATATAAAGAGAGAAAAAACGCTGGAATTACATATATGATGGGGTTACTAACAAACTAAACAAATGATCAAAGCTATAATATGTAATTAGGGTGAGAGGGGCCTCCATAATCCCTAAATTGTAGACCGTTCTCTGTTACATCTCGTGGCTCTCCTGAGGCAAGGACTGAGGCAGTCTCCCATTCCTTGCCTGCCACGAGCACTCCTGCTCAGCAGCGCCGAAGGTCTGCCAGACTGCGCAGTGTGCAGGAGATACCTTCTCAGAGAGGCAGCAGAAGGGTGACACCTAGTGGTTCTCCTGTTACAAGGAGTGAAGCGGTCTCCCATTCCTGGCCTGCCGCAGACTCTCCTGCTCAGCGGCCCCGAAGGTCTGCGAGGCTACGCAATGTGCAGAGGTTTACTGCTCAGGGAAGCAGTGAGATTCCCGTTATCTCTGCACATTGTGAGACCGAGGATCCCGCCTCTATTTCCCAGAGGCAGGAGGGTGAGCATGTGCAATGCGTGGTGGGTCCTGATTCACTCACTGACGTCACACGGCTTGATGACAAGGCTGGTGACGTGGTGAATCCTGACTGGCCAGGCTGGGACGTCGTGGACCCTGATTGGGTCAAGTCCGTCATCTCCGCCTCGCGCCCGCCCTCGGGTGGAGCTGCACCTCCTTAAAAGCTCCCCCTGCCATCATGGCGGCGCGCGACCGTCCTTCTATGTTTGGATGTCTGGCAGCGTGCTGCCACGCCACTGCTCAGGCATTACTGTCTCTTGTGGGCTTGGCCCTTGCTGCTCCGGCAGTACCTCGTTTGCAGGCCGTGTTCCTGCCTTGCTGCTCCGGCAGTATCCCCTTCAACAGGCCGTGTTCCTGTCCCAGGTGAGCTCCTTGAGTCTCCACCGGACTCACCTGGTTATTGAAAGCACACGTGCGTGGGCACCTCTGTGCTACCCTCGTGCCATATTCTCGTGACTTCCACTGGCACACGTGCGTGGGCACCTCTGTGCTTCCCCGTGCAACAGGTACACCGAGCCGTGAGATCCAAGCCATACAACCCTCACGGGTTAGGGCAGATCGGTGTACATAGATCGTCTGTGACATTCCAGACGATCGCTAGCAGCAACCCGCTCACTCTTCACCCACCATAGCGGCGGTCCCTTACACCGCACAGTGGACCTTGACCGGCGGAAGCTGTCCATTTCCCATCTAGGCACGCTTCCCCGGGTCCCCCTCGTAACAGTTCTCAGGCAGAACTTACTGACTCTCCAGCTTGTAAAACCTATTTTATTAAACATTAATATAAGGAGTCCTGTGGTAAGAATCTCCATCTCTCGGTCAGAGTACAAGTGGTTACACAAAGCGTCTCTCCGTGGAGGTCCCGACCTGTATGACACAGACACACAATGAAGTCAAGGGATGTGTGTGGTGGAGTCCAAAATGTATGGACTCTTGATGATTTACAGTGTATGTACGAGGGGCTGCTGATAAGTCTTTGACTTTGTGATCTTTTTTTGTTTCTATGGTAACGAATGTTATATCACATGAAAGCCTTATGTGTCTGATATATGTTTTCAAAATGTTGTGTTTGTTGCTTATGGCAACAGTGTTCTACGCACGCGGGAAAACAAAATGGTGGAGTCTAGTGCGATAGTCACAGCAACTGAGAGCAGAGGAGTGATAAAATTCTTGTTTCTGCAAGGAAAGTCTGCGAAGGATATTCATGGTGATATGTCGCAGACATTGGGGGATCAATGTCCTTCATATTCCACAGTTAAGAACTGGGTTGCCAAATTTAAAACGGGCCACTTCAGCACCAATGATGAGGAGCGTCCTGGACGACTGAGAGTGGTTGTTGTTCTGGAGATTGTCGATGCTGTGCACAACCTCATACTGGAGAATCCACGAATTTCAGCTAAAGCAATAGCAGACATCATGGGGATTTCCCATGAACATGTTTGTGTCATTATCCATGAACATTTGGACATGAGGAAGCAATCTGCAAAGTGGGTCCCCAAATGTTTGACAACAGATCAGAGAAGCATGCGAGTGAAAACTTCCCGGTCCATTTGTCAGCGTTTCTGGACTGATAAGAACTTCCTGGATGGACTGGTCACCATGGATGAAACCTGCATTTATTTGCATGACCCTAAAAACAAGGAGCAGTCAAAAGACTGGAGGCACAGTGGTTCTCCTCGTCCAAAGAAGTTCAGGGGCAAAAATCAGCCACTAAGGTGATGGCGTCTGTGTTCTGGGATAAGGAGGGCGTGCTGCTAGTGGACTACCTTCAAAAGGGTTCCACTATCAATGCAAGGTATTATATTTAACTTTTGGACCAATTGAAGGCAGCTCTAAAGGCCAAAAGACACAGAAAGCTGTCCAAAGGAATCTTTTTCCTGCAAGACAACGCCTCCGCTCACTCTGCACACAAGTGTCCATGGCAAAGCTGGCAGAGCTGTGCTTCCAGCTGGTTGACCACCCACCTTATTCACCAGATCTAGTTCCCTCCAACTATCATTTGTTTACAAAGCAGAAGAAACACCTCAAGGGTACCAAATTTCACACCATTTCTGATGCCACAGCTGCTATGGATGCCTGGTTTGAGGCACAACTGAAATCCTTCTTTTTGCTAGGCTTACAGAACTTGGAATACCGATGTAAGAAGCATGTTGTCATTAGTGGAGAGTATGTGGAATAGATGGAAAGTTTCAACATCCTATCTCGTTTCTTTCTGTCTTTCTGGGTAAAGCCAAAGACTTATCAGCAGCCCCTCGTATATATCTATATATATGCTCAGTGTATACATGTGTGTGTGCTCTGCGTATACAGATGTGTATGTATGTGCTCTGTATACATGTGTATACGTGTGTGTGTGCTTGGTGTATACATGTGTATGTGTTCTCTGTATACATATATATGTGTACATTCTGTATGCATGCTTGGTGTATACATATGTGTGTATGTGCTCAGTGTATGTGTGACGCCCTGGCATAACCAGGTAGTCACACAACTAGGCCCCTGCATAACACCATCCCACACAGGGTTACACACAGCCAACCTGAAACCTTAGTCACCTCCCCCAGGGTAGGAAAGGCACACCAGTGGGCCAGACCACGTGGATGAGAAACGCCCACCTAGGGGTCTAGAGAACCCGGGGCGGGAAAAGAGTCCATTTGTTTTAAGTTGAAGTTGGAGTTCAAGTGGAGTGGAGTAGTTGAGGAGGAGAAAGTGAAGGCTGAGACAGAAAGGAAAGGCGTCGGGGTTGGTGCCCCGGCATACTGGCTAGGTGGCAGACAGTGGTCCGTGTCTGTCAGGAGACGAGAAGACGACTGCCGGAGATCCGAGGTGGACCGGAGCAGGCTTGGAGCCCGCCGGTACCGACACCGGAAAACCGACCCGGAAACCATGCACAGAGGGGGTACTTGGACCCTGAAGCCAGGACCGGAACCAACGGTCTAGCTAATTAACCAGTTGAGGGCAGGATTATAGGTCCTGACCCAACCAAAGTCCCAAAAGCAGACAACCACCCACCTAGAGGGATAGGGCATCTGCCAGGTCCCGGTAGATCCCAAGGGTCAGCGTCAGCGGGCAAAGCTCCCAACAAAAAGACCGGGAGCGGACTCCCGTGTTTCACATCGGGAAGTCCAACACACCAAACACAGAGGGCAGAGGAAAGTGACACAGACCATCAGCCCGGGTGTGGGACCACATACACCCGACCGTGGCGGCCGGCCACTAGCACCTTGGTTTACCACAGAACTTGAGTGATTTATTCAACCGTGAGTAACCTAACATCCCCCGGTCTGACTGGGCGCGCCGGCCCCTGCAGTCACCATCCCCGGCATAGAGACACTGGGCCCTGGGGGACTAGTCCCTAACCACGGAGGGGTTAACATCCTCCTGCCATCCCATCGACCCCGGGAGTCCCACAACAGCAGCGGTGCTGCCACACTTCACCACACACCGTGGGTGGTGTCACAGACAGTTTACAGCAAATCCCATACAAATACGTCCCCTTTTATTTGAAGTGTCCGCGCGACCCCCGGGTCCGGTAGAATCCCTCGAGCCACACTGCGGATCCGGATCCGAGCAGCCCGGCTGCTGGCACGGGGGCGGCACACCTCAAAACCTGGCGTCACGAACAGGATTGTAACCCATCCACCTACCGGGTGGACGTGCGCCTTGTTCTGGACTGTCCGCGGTGCTCCGCTGCAAAATTTTGAAAATCCGCCATTTTTGCCGCCATTTTTGGGCGCAGTAAACAACAACCCAGCGTCTTCTTCCCCAAGAAAGGGCGTGAAATTGAAGCCCCACCCCCTGGGAACACGGCAGGAAGGAAGTGACACCCTGAGGCCGAAAACGAAACTAGAGAGCCGCGTCTGCGGACTGCTCCCGAAAAACCAGGGGGGCGGGCGAGAATTGCGGCATGTGACCCGAGGAGATAACAGACAGGGACACCAGGACTCTGCCATCTTCTGTTCCTGGACACCATCTCGAGAGAATGTCTGCTCGGTCCGGCGACCCGATCATGGAGGAACTAGCTCCCGGGACTGCTCAATGGGTGGAAGCCCAGACCGCGAAGATGTGCCGCAGGATCCAAACCCAGGCCAATTATATGCTGGCAAGATGGACGGCCGAAATGAGGGATCTGGCTGCAGCGGTGCTGTCACACTTCACCACACACCGTGGGTGGCATCACAGACAGATTCCGGCAAATCCCGTACAAATATGTCCCCTTTTATTTGAAGTGTCCGTGCGACCCCCGAGTCCGGTAGACTCGGGGGCGGCACATATGCATTCATTTGTGCTCTGTGTATACAGATGTGTGTGTGCTTGGTGTGTACGTGTGTGTGTGTGCTATATTTGTGGAGCACCCCACAGAGCCTTGGGAATACTCGTCGAGCCGGTGAAGGGTCAGGGGATGTCACGGGTGGCCTTGCCCGGTTTTGTGACCCTGAGGTTTCTACAAAAAGGATGGATGGAGGGGTTCAGGATGTTGGGAGTAGTAGTTGTCTCGTGACACCACATGTGGTGTGCGGCCAGGGATTGGCTGCCGCTGAGGGTGCTGTCCTCGGGGGTGGATGGTATTGCAGCCAGGATGGTTCGGCTCCCCACAGGTAGAGCCTGGCCCCAGGGAGGGATGATGGGGGTTGTAGTGACCGTTGGCACCGGAGTGCAGGGTGACGGCTCTGGCAATGAAGGGCTGACTCAGTGGTTGCGGTTCAAGGTCTTTTACTCACAGTCCAGTTGTCACCCTTGGAGTGCTGGTCTCTGCCGTGATGGGCCCCAGCCAATCCCAGATAATTCGGAGGTCACCACCGGTGTTACCACTGCGTGTCCTTTCTGGTCGGGGTCCCTCCAATCTTGAGTATGGAAAATGACACAGGCTGAGGGTGTTTCCTGCACTCTCCGTAGACCCTGGAATCCCCGGTAGCTGCAGAGAACCCGGAATGAGCGGCCTGCTCCAAGCAACGATTCTTTTAGTGCTCCCAGAAGTGCAAAAGTGATGCCTGGACCGAGGTCCCGACTGTCCTCCTTACCACAAGCTGTGCTCGGGGTCAACTCCTCAAGTGTCAAGATGCTACTTCCTTTTCCCCAAGTGGTGCCCGCCCACCAGGTTGCTGTCCTAGTGACCGGGAAAGTCCCATTCCTCGTGATGGCCACCCCCCATCTACCCTAGGCCAATCCCAGTGGGAAAGCACCTAAGTGTGTGTGGTTTGTGAATGTGAGAAACACCAGCGATTAATCTCTTCCTTACTCGGGATGAGTACCGCACCTTAAGTATGATGCAGTACCATGTGGCAACGGAAGCCTCAGGGGCTCCACATTTGTATCACATACTGTGTGTATGCAGCATCCACATTTATAAATCTCGGAATCACAGATAAAAGTTCATAGGGGTGAACATGTCGGTAATCAACCAACAAACCAACAAAATACTGCTCATTCATCGGGTAATTGGATTGTTTATGGCTGAACGGGGCATGGCCACCTAAGAAAAATGTCCACAAGCTTTTTTGCTCACAACCCTCTTATCGTCATCCATGATATTAATTTTCCATTCTTCCCATTATGTTCTTACACATGAAACATTTCACGCATCGGTGGACCGGCCGTAGACACATTAGTCCTCATTTATGTCCAGTGGGTCACCATAATTAATGGCATGTACGGAGCTGTGTACATTGTGTCTACACACAACAGGCTGTGATCAATTTACATGATTCCACCAAACACAGCAATTAATTTCCACCGTCCCTGGTTCCCCCGAGGCTGAAGCTGAATGCAGAGTGAGATCACAGGATAAAGCGATGACAAGCCCGTTCCCTCCGGAAGAAACTCTCTGCGGAGAGTTCAACCTATTTATTACAACTTTATAATTATAGAATCCATGGTGACAACTGAAGTAGTGATTTTTTTTCTTAATCCCGTCCCCATGCTTCATGAGTTTTCATTTGCTTTAATTAAAGGCCTTGATGTTGCCACAGTCCCGGGAGTCATTAGGCAAGCTCAAGCTTCAAGGATAACAAGGCCAGAGGTGACAAACTGCCATTTTGCCCCCGTGGAGAAACACAAAACGAAGCTCTACGAACCGGGGGCAGATGGGATTAACCCTCAGAAGCTAATTATGACAAACTGAATTTAGTAACTGTATCTTAGCGGGTAATGATGAGAAAGCTTCTGTGGCCGCCATCGGGAAGCAGAATTCAATATGCTCTTCTGAAGTGATGTCCAAGGGACGACCGAAATGACAGGATGACAGTGATGTCTTTCAGAAGGTGCGACTTCTGATGGTGACCTGATTAAAGGATCTGATAAAAAACCCAGGTGAACGGCACCAGGGGCCCATGTACTTCACAACATAGATTTAGATTATTTCTTTCAAAGCTTCGAAAATTGTGGAAATTAATATGTGAGTCTTCATTAGTTTCTCAGATTTATCCGGAGGTAAATGTGTTTGAGACCTTGGAAAACCACTGCTTGTTGAAGGTTCCTGTTAGGCTCACCTGGTGAAGTCAACTGGGGTCGGTGCAGCAGGCAAGTGAGGCTCACGTGACACAGGTAACAAGTACTGGAAGCTGTAGGAAGACCGAAGACTGATAGCAGAGGTATTTGAAACCGCAGGAAGACAGGAGACCCATGACAGATGCACTGGAACCCCCAGGCTGACAGAAGACTGGTACCAGTGTGACGCCCTGGCAAAACCAGGTAGTCACAGATAGGCCCCCGCATAACACCCTTCCCTCACTTAGGAAACACAGAGCCGACCTGAAACCCTTGTCACCACCCCTTAGGGAAAAACAGACACACCAGTGGGCGGGACCAGGCGGTTGGACATGCCCACCCAGGGGTCTAGACAGCCCAGGGCGGGAAAACAAGCAGATAAGTTTGTAGTTCAAGTGGAGAGGAGTGTGGACTGGAGCTAGGTGTAGCTCCAGCAGAGGAGGTTCAAGTTGAATGGTACCAGGGTTGGAGCCCTGGTGTCTTTGGCTAGGTGGCAGACGGTGGTCTCCATCAGCAGGAGATGGGAAGACGGCTCAGCAGAACTGAGGTGGGAGCGGTACAGGGTTGTAGCCCGCCGGTACTGACACGGGGAAACGACCTGGAAACCGTAGCACAGAGGGGGTACTCGGACCCTGAATCCAGGACCAAAACCAGCGGCCTAGCTAATTAACCGATTGAGGCCAGCATTATAGGTCCTGTCCCACCCAAAGTCCCTAAGAGAAGACAATAGCCCGCCGATAGAGATAGGAGGCCACCGCCAGGGCCCATAGATCCCATGGGCCAGCGTCTGCAGGCACGGCTCCTTAGACCACATCCAGCCGGGAACGGACTCCTGAGTGCAGAGGAATAGGACAGTGACCACCAGCCTGGGTGGGGGACCTGAATGCAACCTGCCGCGGCGGCCGGTCACCAGCACCTTGGTTTACCAAAAGACTCGTGTGATTCATTTACTGTGAGTAACCAAACATTTCCCTGCTTATACCCTGCACAAAGACACTGGGTCCCGGGGCAACCATCCCTACCCATGGAGGGGTTAACATCCAGCTGCCACTACATCTCCCCCGGGTGCCCCACAACAGCAACGGTGGTGTTCCGTTTCACCACACACCGTGGGTGGCGTCACAAACTTAATATGGCTCAGCCCGTACATCTACGTCCCCCCTTTTATTCGGCGGCGTGTCCGCGAGAACTCCGGGTCCAGAGACCCTCGAACCACCCCCTAAGAAGGTCCGGATCCAAGCAGCGGCGGCTGCTGGCACGGGGGCGGCACACCCCGAAACTTGGCCTCACGAACAGGATACTTACCCATCCACTTACCTGGTGGAAGAGGCGCCTTGCATTGGACAGTCAGCGGTGATCCGTTGGAAAATTTTCAGAAGTCGACATTTTTGCCACCTTTCTTAGGCGCGAAAACTGCAGCCCAGCGTCTTCTTCCCCGTGAAAGGGCTCGAAGCTGAAGCCCCGCCCCCTGGGAACACGGCCGGAAGGTGAACCCCGAGGTTGTAAAACGAAACTAACGAGCCGCTCAAGAGAGTGCTGGAAAAAGACCAAGGGGGGGGGGGGGGGATAGGCGAAGAGTCTGCAGCATGTGACCCGTGCAGATGAAGGAGAGTAGAGGAGATGAGGGTTCTCAATACCGCACCAATGACCCAAACAGATTCAGAAGGAGATTAATGCTTCTTTATTTCCATGCACAAGTCAACGCGTTTCAGGAGTCTCAGCTCCCTTCATCAGGACAACAGGCAAAGAACATCAAATCAGGGATTGCGCACGGTATTGAGAACCCTTGTATCCTCTACTCTCTGTTATCAGCCATACCTGGGACTGCTGCCTGGACCCGGATTCTTATACGCTTACATAGTGGTTGTGACTGGCAGAACCACTATAGGTGAGTTTGATCTTACTTTTGTACCCTTTCCATATTGGGGTAAGACCCTATTGCGCTTTTTTTCCACAGCTCTTCTCTATATAGACCATGTGTCGCGGGCGGAGGAGGGGACGCCGCGCTCTCCCTACTGCTCGGGTCCGGCTGCCACGGCTGCTGCGGCCTGCTGCTGCTCGGTGGCTCGAGCGATGGGCCGGATCCCGGGGACTCGAGCGGCGCTCCTCGCCCGTGAGTGAAAGGGGATTGGGTTTTGGGATGGTTTATTGTCCGTGACGCCACCCACGGCTGTGGTGATTGAGTGGACACCACCGCTGCTCTGTTTGGGGAGCCCGGGAGTGATGGTACGGAGCAGCCAGTTGTTGATCTGCCCCTCCGTGGGTAGGGGTCTTGGTGCTCCCGGGGCCCGGTGATGGGGTTGGTATGGTGGACAGGCGGGTATGGGGCCTGTGGAGGTGCAGGGGCGCAGGGACAGCGCTGTGCCGCACGGCACGGAGGTACTCACTCAGCCAGTAAACACGACACAGTTCTCGGTAAACAAACGGCTGGTTGGACGGGTCCCTCGGACAGTTCACGGTGCTGATGTTCCCTGCAGTTAGCGGTGACGGTCTCTTCCCTGCACCTATGTAAAGTCCTTTTGGTAGCGATGGGTTCCCACCGGTTACCCACTCCTCGGCTTCAAGCTGGGCCGAAGGAGCTCTACTCTTGCCCGCAGGCGCTGGCCCTGGGAAACTGGTGCCCTGGCGGTGGCGGTGTCTCCCCTTCACGGTCGGGCTGTTGCCTTCAATCGGGACTTGGTTGTTAGGAGACAGACGTCCCCTTCACTGACGGATTTGGCAAATTATGGCGACTCCTAGCCTTGCCGGGATCCGAAAGGCCCCTGCCCTGGTGCTGACTGTTCTTCGTATACTGCTCCGGTACCGCCGGGTCACCACCCGTCCGCGGGTCCCGTTGTCCCGATGTCCCGTTCAATCCCGAGCCCAGTCGCATCCCTGAAGACATCGATCCCGGTCCCGGAGGAAGCAGCGCCCGCGATGACGACGGTCCCAGCAGTCCGCCCGGCTGCAGCGGAGGCATTCCCCGACTGTAAGTCAGCACCGCCAGATACGGTGACCGCTCCTGCGGGGCAGCAGAGCGGGCCATGTCACAGCGGGAGACAAGTAGCAGAGGTTTTGGAAACCAGAGGTACACAGGAGATCGGTGGCAGAAGTACTGGGAGCTGCACGCAGACAGGACTCATGAACACTAAAAGGTATGTGTCTTGGTAGGCTAAATATTGGCCCGTGATGATATGGGATCACGCTGGGCAATCTGCAAAGCACAACAGGGACAGTCACAGGGATAGATGTTTAACAGTTCCCTTGACAATAAGCTGATCACAAATTGTTCTCAGATTTTTCAGAGATCAGTTGTGATCTGTGGGTAATCTTTGACGAAAATGTTAAATTTTTCTCTAGCGCCACCATAGGGAAAATTAAACATGAAACAATGCCCTTTCAAATCATTAGGCAGGTCCTCCAGACCGAGAGACACTTTTTGTAGCCACTCTCCTTTCTGGTCAAAAGAGGAACAGGAGATCACCATCAGAATTCAGTAATAGGGTTTATGATGGAATCGGTTCAAATCAAGTCACACAAGAGAACGGCCTCTTATCCGCATCTCTTCTTTTGATTAACCGCCTGGCACATCGTCACATTTGCATCACGCCAACTCCCCTCCCTCCAAATTAAAGATTTGGTAGCGTTGTGTCCATACAAGTCCATTATATCAAAGTACTCTACAATGTGGAGAAATCTTATGAGTATGATATCCCCGTTATCGTAATAACCTGTAGAATCATGTTGATATGGCATTTTTATTACACAATGAACAATGTAAAATCAAAACGCAAAAAAAGTCAGAATTATGTTTTTTACACCATTTCACCGCACTTGGCATTTTTCCCCCCCAGTTTTTTCAGTGGTTTATATGGTAAAGTGAGTGATATCATACAAAATGATTAACCCTTGTATGGTACCATGTAAAAAAATCACTAGTTGTACCAATCTGCATGGGGTCACATTGACCCCATGGTACCAGACAAGGGTTAAATTAAGGTTACCTTGGCAAAAACGTGGAACAAGCTGTTACGAGTGTGTCTCGTCCGCAGGTTACATCTTGTGTTGGAGTAGATTTGCTTTCATTTGATGCTGAAAGTTTTAAGGACTCTTTCCTTTCTGGCTGAGATTACTCATTACCCATCTTGTCATTATGCCCTTCCACTATATTTACCTACTCCTGGATTTACTCCATTCCAGTGATACATATTCTATACTGACCACTTTGAAGGAGCCTGTCCCTGTATAAGCTGAGGTGTCATTTCAGTTGCAGCTGGGAAGTTTCCTGCTGAAGAAACCATGGAGTGTAATTTGTTTTGTCTTTCACCAACCATTTATCTTACCTTCCTTGTGCTGTTTTGTTTTAGTAGTGAGACTAGTGTCTTGCTGACCTACTCACTAGTCAGGGTAAGTGATGGCCTAGGCACGTAACAGCGTACAGGGGAAGTACCCATCTATGGACATTGGTGTGCTCAGTGAGGGCCTAGGCATGTGACGGTGTCGCAGTCGGCGGGGCGCTGCGCTCACCACGCTTGGGTCAGGCGCTGCTGCTGCTTGGTGGCTCAAGTGGTGGGCCGGATCCGGGGACTCGAGCGGCGCTCCTCGCCCGTGAGTGAAAGGGGTTGTTTTGTTGGTGTTTAGGATGTCGGTTTGTGACGCCACCCACGGTGTGTGATGAGGTTGGGGCACCACCGCTGCTCTGTACGGGGATCCCAGGAGCGATGACGGGGAGCAGCTGGGATGTTTCTCTCCCCTCCGTGGGTAGGGGTTTTTTGGTAGTTCCGGGGCCCGGAGTTGTTGTCTGTAAGGTGGATTGCGGGACTTGGCCAGGTGCAGGGTCGCGGGGCAGCGCAGTGCCAGACAGCACGGTGGTACTTACTCAGCCAGTAACGCACACGGAGTCTCTGGTAAAACAGACGGCTGCGACGGTCACTCCCGGTAGGTTGGCAGTAACTGTCTCTCCCTGCACCGGTGTTATGTTCTCGGCCCCGATGGCTTCCCACCAGTAACCCGCTCCCCAGCGGTATGTTTGCCGGAGGAGCCCCTTTTGCCCGCAGGCGCTGGCCCTGGGAACTCTAGCTGTGACGGTAGCTGTATTTCCCTTCACGGTTGAGCAGTTGCCTTCAGTCGGGTCTTTATTGCTGGGAAACCCCGGAGGTTCCCGTCGCTGACGGATTTGACCGGTATAGCAGCGACTCCTAGCCTGGTCGGGGTCCGTAGGCCCTGCCGGATGGTGCTGGCTTCTCTTCGCTCCCCGATCCGGTACCGTCGGGCCACCGCCCGTCCCCGGTCCTTATGGTTGTGCGTCAATCGGCCTCTCCTGCAGACGGTCACCACCGTCTGCCAACCTTGCTGTTTCTGTGCCCGGGCCACGTACCCGGACACGGGAAGTCAGTTCCTCCACTACCACTTCCCTAACTCACACTTCAAACTCCCCAACTCAACTCAACTGCCTTCCTTTTCCCGCCTCCAGGACTGTGAACTCCTTGGTGAGAGGAGCCAACCGCCTGGCTCCGCCCCACCTGGTGTGGACATCAGCCCCTGGAGGGAGGCAACAAGGATTTGTGTCTGACTTTGATGTTCCTAACCGGGGTGTGGGGTGTGTTGTTGCAGTACCTGTGACTACCTGGCTTGTCCAGGGCGCCACAACGGCGTATGGGAGAAGTACCCATCTAGGGACATTGGTGAGCTCAGTGAGGGCCTAGGCATGTGACGGTGTACGGGGGAAGTACCCATCTAGGGACATTGGTGAGCTCAGTGAGGGCTTAGGCATGTGACGGCGTACAGGGGAAGTACCCATCTAGGGACATTGGTGAGCTCAGTGAGGGCCTAGGCATGTGACGGCATACGGGGGAAGTACCCATCTAGGGACATTGGTGAGCTCAGTGAGGGCCTAGGCATGTGACATCGTATGGGAGAAGTACCCATCTAGGGACATTGGTGAGCTCAGTGAGGGCCTAGGCATGTGACTGCGTACGGGGGAAGTACTCATCTAGGGACATTGGTGAGTTAAATGAGGGCCTAGGCATGTGACGGCATACGGGGGAAGTACCTATCTATGGACATTGGTGAGCTCAGTGAGGGCTTAGGCATGTGACGGCGTACAGGGGAAGTACCCGTCTAGGCACATTGGTGAGCTCCAGTGAGGGCCTAGGCATGTGACGACGTACGGGGGAAGTACCCATCTAGGGACATTGGTGAGCTCAGTGAGGGCCTAGGCATGTGACTGCGTACGGGGGAAGTACTCATCTAGGGACATTGGTGAGTTAAATGAGGGCCTAGGCATGTGACGGCATACGGGGGAAGTACCTATCTATGGACATTGGTGAGCTCAGTGAGGGCCTAGGCATGTGACGGCGTACAGGGGAAGTACCCATCTAGGGACATTAGTGAGCTCAGTGAGGGCCTAGGCATGTGACGGTGTACTGGAGAAGTACCTGTCTAGGGACATTGGTGATCTCAGTGAGGGCCTAGGCATGTTACGGCGTACAGGGGAAGTACCCGTCTAGGGACATTGGTTAGCTCAGTGAGGGCCTAGGCATGTGACAGTGTACGGGGGAAGTACCCATCTAGGGACATTGGTGAGCTCAGTGAGGGCCTAGGCATGTGATGGCGTACGGGAGAAGTACCCATCTAGGGACATTGGTGAGCTCAGTGAGGGCCTAGGCATGTGACGGCGTACAGGGGAAGTACCCGTCTAGGGACATTGGTGAGCTCGGTGAGGGCCTAGGCATGTGACGGTGTACGGGAGAAGTACCCATCTAGGGACATTGGTGAGCTCAGTGAGGGCCTAGGCATGTGACGGCGTACAGGGGAAGTACCCGTCTAGGGACATTGGTGAGCTCAGTGAGGGCCTAGGCATGTGACGGTGTACTGGAGAAGTACCTGTCTAGGGACATTGGTGATCTCAGTGAGGGCCTAGGCATGTTACGGCGTACAGGGGAAGTACCCGTCTAGGGACATTGGTGAGCTCAGTGAGGGCCTAGGCATGTGACGGTGTACGGGGGAAGTACCCATCTAGGGACATTGGTGAGCTCAGTGAGGGCCTAGGCATGTGACGGCGTACAGGGGAAGTACCCGTCTAGGGACATTGGTGAGCTCAGTGAGGGCCTAGGCATGTGACGGTGTACGGGGGAAGTACCCGTCTAGGGACATTGGTGAGCTCAGTGAGGGCCTAGGCATGTGACAGCGTATGGGAGAAGTACCCATCTAGGGATATTGGTGAGCTCAGTGAGGGCCTAGGCATGTGACGGCGTACAGGGGAAGTACCCGTCTAGGGACATTGGTGAGCTCAGTGAGGGCCTAGGCATGTGACGATGTACAGGGTAAGTACCCATCTAGGGACATTGGTGAGCTCAGTGAGGGCCTAAGCATGTGACGGCGTACGGGGGGAGTACCCGTCTAGGGACATTGGTGAGCTCAGTGAGGGCCTAGACATGTGACGGTGTACTGGAGAAGTACCTGTCTAGGGACATTGGTGATCTCAGTGAGGGCCTAGGCATGTTACGGCGTACAGGGGAAGTACCCGTCTAGGGACATTGGTGAGCTCAGTGAGGGCCTAGGCATGTGACGGTGTACGGGGGAAGTTCCCATCTAGGGACATTGGTGAGCTCAGTGAGGGCCTAGACATGTGACGGCGTACAGGGGAAGTACCCGTCTAGGGACATTGGTGAGCTCAGTGAGGGCCTAGGCATGTGACGGCGTATGGGAGAAATACCCATCTAGGGACATTGGTGAGCTCAGTGAGGGCCTAGGCATGTGACGGCGAATGGTGGAAGTACCCGTTTATGGTTATTGGTGATCTCAGTGAGAGCCTAGGCATGTGATGGTGTCGCAGGCGGAAGGGACGCGCTCGCCACGCTCGGGTCCGGGGCTTCTGCTGCTGTTGCTCGGTGGCTCGAGCGGTGGACTGGACCCGGGGACTCGAGCAGAGCTCCTCACCCGTGAGTGAAAAGGGGGTGGTATGTTTAGGGAGATTGTTCGTGACGCCATCCACGGGACGTGGTGATGATGGCACCACCGCTGCTGGTAACGGGGATCCCGGGAGAGATGGTAGGGTGCAGCTAGGATGTTGTCCCCTCCGTGGGAAGGGCGGTTGGTGATCCCGGGGCCCGGTGGTGTAACGGGGAGGCTGGATGGCTGGGGTGCAGGGTTGCACTCACTCAGACAATAACTGACAGAGTCATTGGTAAACCAAAAGCGGCCGGATGGACGGGTCCCGCAGCTGACTGCAGTGTTGTTGTTGTGCTCTCCCCGGACAGCTGATGGTGGCTGTCTTTCCCTGCACCTGTGAAGATATTCTTGACTCCTGTGGTTGCCCACCGATAGTCCGCTCCCCGGCGTATAGGTGCCGTAGGAGCCCGTTTTTCCCGCAGGCACTGGCCCTTGGATCTCTAGCCTGTGGCGGTGGCTGTATATCCTCTCTGGGTGGACTGTTGCCTTCAATGGGACTTGGTTGTTAGGAAACCCCTGGGGTTCCTGTCACATTCGGATTTGACTATTGACGGTGGCTCCAAGCCTGGTCGGGGTCCAATGGCCCTGCCTGTGTGCTTAGCTTCACTTTGTTCCCCGGTCCGGAACCGGCGGGCCGACGCCCGACCCTGGTCCTTACGGCTCTGCGGAGTTCCACCAACTCCTACAGACGGCCACCACCATCTGCAAACCTTGCTGTCAGTGCCTGGGCTCCAACCCAGACACTTGCAGTTCGTGTCCTCCTACTTTCACCTCCAAAACTGATCTGACACTTTTCCCGCCTCCAGGCCTGTGAACTCCTCGGTGGGTGGGGCCAACCACCTGGCTCCGCCCCACCTGGTGTGGACATCAGACCATGGAGGGAGGCAACAAGGGTTTTTGATTGACTGTTGTAACTGTCTAGGGTGGGGGGTGTGTTTGTTGTTATGAATGTGACTACCTGGCTAGTCCAGGGCGTCACAATGGCGTATGGGGGGAAGTACCTGTCTATGGTCATTTGTGAGCTCCGTGAGGACCTAGGCATGTGATGGCGTATTGGGGAAGTACCCGTCTATGGACATTAGTGAGCTCAGTGAGGACCTAGGCATGTGATGGCGTGTGGGGGAAGTACCCGTTTAGGGACATTTGTGATCTCAGTGAGGGTCTAGGCATGTGACAGCGTATAGGGGAAGTACCTGTCTATGGTCATTTGTGAGCTCAGTGAGGACCTAGGCATGTTATGGCGTACAGGGGAAGTACCTGTTTATGGTCATTTGTGACCTTAGCGAGGGTATAGGCATGTGATGGCGTATGGTGGAAGTACGCATCTAAGGACATTGGTGAGCTCAGTGAGGGCCTAGGCATGTGACGCCGTGCAAAGGAAGGGATTAAGGCTGCTTTCACACCTCCGGTTTCTGCAATGCGGCACACTCTGGCACTTTGCAGGAAAATCGCAACCTTTTTTTTTGCTGCCGGTTGCGTTTTTTCTGCATAGACTTTAATTAGTGCCGCATTGTGCCGCATGGCCTTGCGTTCCGTCCGGTTTTTGCCGCATGTGGCAGATTTAGCCGATGCGGCGGCCGGAGGGCACGTTTTTTCGTGCGGCAAAAAAAAACCGCATGCGGCGCATTTTTTAATGCATGCCTATGGCGGCCGGATGCGGCGCGATGCGGCAATAACCGCATCCGGCCGCCGCATGTGGTTTTTGCCACTGCGCATGCTCAGTAGCATGCCGCAAGCGGCAAAAACCGGACAGGAAAATCTTATGCAAAGGATGCGGTGTGTTCACTGCATCCGTTGCATAGCTTGCACAGCCGGCTTGAGCCGCAGAGCTCAAGCCGGATGTGTGAAAGCAGCCTAAGAAACAGTCATCCAGATTAATTTGCAGAATGTCTATTTTTCTAAAGGGAAAAAAACAATGCGTAACGACATAACAAAACCCCCATTTTCTTCCCTGATAAACATGGGCAGGGTTGGTGCACCGGGTGGATTACAAGGCCAGGCCTCTCGATGCTGTGGTTGCTTTTTCGTCTGCTCTTTTTTTTTTTTTTTTTGAGATAGAGCTAAATTTAATTTGTTGGTTTTTTGAGCTATCCTGGATTCTCACCTCTGCAGATAAACACAAATGAGACCAAAACAACTGCAGGCAACATCATTAAAATTGCCTACGTCTTGTTTTCTCTGCAACCAACACAAAATCAGAGAGATTGATACCAGACAGGAACGTCATCTACCCCGGGCGGTGAAAACTCCGTCTACTATTTGATCCTTCTGACAACTTTAATACTCGGAATACTTACGCTTTCTTATTGTAAGGGCCTCGGGGACGCCTATCCACGTAGCCTTTTTGCATAGTATAGAAACGCATGTTTAACCCTTTCATGACTGGGGACATTTTCGGCCTTGATGCCCACAGCAAAATCTCATTTTTTCTTACGCTGCTATATAAAGATGATTATTTTTTTATTCCATAGTTTACCCTCTTTTTTTTATTTTTAATGCTTTCTTAATATTGAATATTGGAGTTGATATTATGTCATCGTGTAAGGTTTTTTTTAAGGGAAAATATTCTTAAACATAAAAAATACATCTTTTTATAAAAATAAATCCACTAGTTCTCCTGTATTCAATGGCATCCATAGAAATTAAGGGGTCCCATAACAGAAGTCCTAATCACCCCCCCAAAAATGGGAAAGGTCACAGAAGAGCAGATCCAACAACTTTGCAGCCCTTACAATGTAATTTTGCCCCTACTTAAAACCATTAATTTTCCCATACCCCTTTCATAATTCCCATAAAGTATGATGCCAACAAATGTGCCCCCCAAACACAGTAAGATACCCCCACAGTGAAGTTCTCCACACTCACAGTATGATGACCCTATAGTACCCCCCACAAAGTATGATACCCCTACAATAACCCCAACATAGTATGATGGCCCCCACAATCCCCCACATACAATTTGATGGCCCCCACATAGCCCTCCATATAGTATAATGGCTCCCACTCAACACTGCACACAGTATAAATGGTCCCCACACAGCCCTCCAACAGTATGATTGCCACCAAATAGCCCTCCAAACAGTATGATCACCTTCACATAGCTCTTCATACATCCATATAGTATAGTAGCCCCCACACAACCATGCATGTCTAATTGGTCCCCCCACAGCTCTCCAAACAGTATGATCGTCCCAAATAGCCCTCCAAACAGTATGATGGCCCACAAATAGTAAGATAGCCCCCGCATAACCCTCATATAGTATAATTGCCCTTCATATAGCATAATGGCCCCCACACAACCCTCCGCACAGTACAATGGACCCCACACAGCTCTTCAAAAAGTATGATCGCCACCAAATAGCTCTCCAAACAGTATACCGGTAATCACCCCCAATTAGCCTTCCAAACAGTATAATCACCCCTAAATAGCCCTCCAAACAGTTTGATGGCCCCCAAATAGTAAGATAGCCTCCATATACCCCTCCATATAGTATAATAGCCCTCTATATAGTATAATGGCCCCCACTCAACCCTGCACACAGTATAATTGTTCCCCACACAGCTCTCCAAACAGTATGATCGCCCCCAAATAGCCCTCCAAACAGTATGATCGCCCCCAAATAGCTCTCTGTACAGTATGATGGCCCGCAAATAGTAAGCTAGCCCCCACATAACCCTCCATATAGTATAGTAGCCACCCACAACCATGCATACAGTCTAATTGGTCCCCACACAGCCCTCCAAACAGTATGATCGTCCCAAAATAGCCCTCCAAACAATATGATAACCCACAAATAGTAAGATAACCCCACATAACCCTCCATATAGTATAATGGCCCTTCATATACCATAATGGCCCCCACACAACCCTCCGCACAGTACAATGGACCCCAGACAGCCATGCATACAGTATAATTGGTCCCCACACAGTTCTCCAAACCGTATAATTGACAAGAAATAGCCCTTCATATAGTATGATAGCCACCAAATAGTAAGATAGCCCCCACATAATCATCCACATAGTATAGTGGCCCTCACACAGCCCTGAACACATTATAATTGGTTCCAACACAGCCCTCTAAACAGTATGATGGCCCCCAAATAGTAGGATAGCCTCCATATATCCCTCCATATAGTCCCATGGCCCTCCATATAGTGTAATGGCCCCACACAACCCTCCGCACAGTACAATGGACTCCACACAACCCTACACCCAGTATAATAGGTCACCACATAGCCCTCCAAACAGTATGACTGCCACCAAAAAGCTGTCACAGGGCTATTACAACAGAAAGTGGCCTCTCCTATGCATTGTGTCTGAAGGTAGAATTGCGTGGCTACACGCACACTTGCGCTGGTTGGAGCTCCATTGCTTTACTTTTAGCCTTGCAGATTTCCCTTGTGCTGGTGCTGTAAAGGTTAAAGCAGTTCTTTTGTCTCCTAAGGCTTTCCGTCCTGGCTTATCTAAGCTGTTCTGTTTTACCCCCTCCGATCTGTTATAAATACTCACCTCTTAGATTGGGTAGTTGGCAGTGATAGCCTGCTATACCTTGGTATTGGTGTGGAGGTGTGAGCCATGGAAAGAAAGGGCGTTTTGGCCTTGTTTTTTGAGTTAGCTGCTTGGAGGTTTCTTTACTTTTGCCTGTCTATTTTCATTTTGTGTCTTTACCGTAGGGCAGGACTAGTGCTCCTGCTGCCTTGCGCACTAGTCCGGGGTAGGAACGTGATTGCCACACGGCGTGAAAGAACCAGTCTAGGAACATCAGGAAGCTCAGGGTTGCCTAGGGTAAGTGTCATGATTTACCCTTCCTGTCTGTCCATAGTGACAGTATACCCCTTTCCTTCTGTCTCACTGTGCACCATTTCGCTCTTTAATGAAGCTTGACAATAGCCCTCCAAACATTGTCCTCCCCCAAATAGTATGATGGTCCCCAAGTAGCACTTTGAATAGTATGATGCCCCAAATAGTATGATGGCCTCAACATACCCCTCCTAATAGTATGATGGCTCCCAACATACCTCTCCAAATAGTATGCTTGCCCCACAAATAACCTTCCAAATAGTCTGATGGCCACCCAGATAGTGTGATGCCCCCACACAGCACTTCAAATAGTATAATGGCCCCCAAATAGTATGATGACCCACAACATAGCCCTTCAAACACTATGATTGCCCCCACATAGGACTCCAAATAGTATGATTGCGCACAAATACCATGTTGGCCCTCACATAGCTCTCCAAATAGTATGATGACTCCCAACATACCGCTCCTAATAATATGATGGCACCCAACATACCCCTCCAAATAGTATGATAGCCTCACAAATATCCCTACAAATAGTCAGATGGCCCCCCCCAGGTAGCCTGAGGGCCCCCACACAGCACTCCAAATAGTATAATGGCCCCCAAATAGTTTGATGGCCCTCAACGTAGCCCTTCAAACAGTATGATGGCCCACAAACAGCCCTTCAAATAGTATGATGACACCCCAAGGTAGCATGATGGCCCCCACATAGCACTCTAAATAGAATGATGGTCCACAAATAGCCCCCACATAGTATGATGACACCCACATAGCATTCCAAATAGTATGATGGCCCCCACTAAGTACTCATTGATTAAAAAAAAACAAAAAACTCATCTCTCCCAGTTCTCCTGCTGCTGCAGTCTCTGCAGTGTGTGCAGTGTGCTCGGCACAGCGGTCATGATGTAATGATGTCATCGTGCCCGCTCTGCTGAGTTGTCAGATGCTCAGGGAGAATCGTGGAGGAGGGAGCATCAGCTGATGCTCCCTCCTTCATCATTAGTTTCAGCTGTATCGATGATGCGGATACAGTTCAACTTCTGGTGTGGAGAAAAGGGAAGGGGAGCAGAAACAACGTCAGAACCAGAAGCAGGATCACTGATGGATTTGTATCAGTTTTGCAAAAGCACCGCTCAAATTAAAAGATTTACACACACTCCGCAAAAGCAAAATATTAGAACATTACTGATGAAAATTATTTAGAAAGTTGCTTAAGGCCATGTGCGCACTAGAAATGGACTTTTTCTTAAGGAAAATCCGGACTCTCTGAAAGAATCCCACATCTGCGGTAAAAAAACGCACCAAAACCGCAACGAAATCCGCATGCGGTTTGGTGCGGTTTTGGTGCGGATTTGCCTCGGATTTACCACGTTTTTTCCGCAGGTTGGTCCCTGCAGGTTTTTACCATTATCTATGGCAAAAAACGCAGGTGACATGCTCATTAATTCTGCAGTGGAAAATGCGCAGGTAAAATCCGCAGTGTACGCACAGCATTTTTTTTTATAACCATAGATTTTGCTGGGGAATGACTGCAGCAATGTTAGACACATTTTCTGCAGCAAATCCGCAGTAAAATCCGCGTTAAATCCGCAGCGTGCGCCTAATTTTTCTTCTAGGAAGCAAATGAACATAAAATAAACAAAACTCTGTATAAAGGTATACATAGTCTTCAAGTATTCAAGGCATTGCTTTTAGAAAACTTTGTACCATTTTCCATGCATTTTCCAGGGTTACCCATAGTGCCATTGCTCGCCCCCAGCACCAGAGGCATATACTGCTGATCAAAACCTTTGGAAACAGCGGTAGAGTAATTCCACCTGTAATCAATATTTGCTTAGCAGCAAAGTCAATAGATGCATAAGTATAAGCACCCATTAATTTTATGGTATTGAGCGGAAACCCATAGCTTATCACACACAATGTGTCCACTCGTAAAACAAATTTCTGTCCATCCATCAAATATAACTTTATAACTTTGAAGAGGTCAAATCCTGAAAGACCGGAATGTCCTAACAATTCAGATAGTCCCTCGAGGATTAACCGGCTCGATCTTGACCTCTGGATGATCCAACATGTCAGCCAACTAGGAAGCTCGGGAAATGCAATTTCCATGATAAGTTGGTCCATTAATGGATTTCAGAAAATGTTCTCATAAATCTCAAAAAGCATTATTGATCCTTAATGATGTCCAACTGATGCCATGAAGGTGCCCGCGAAGTGCCCCGGTGGTGCCCTAATGAATAGTTTATGCTATTCCGACTTCTTTTACAAAACCTAATGGTTTTCTGCTGACAATAAAATTATAACTTTCAATTCATCATCGGCAGAAACCATAACCTATGAATCTTTACTTAATGCTTCAATAACAAGGTATTTCAATAATTTAATAACTGCGGATTACCTCCTGACTCCATGTTACACAGACATGGCCGGTGGAGATCTCAGGAGAAAAATAGGAATCTAATGATTGAACCTAAAAGGTTCTCATTCTCAGTGAATTTTTCCTTGAACTTCAATAGTAGAATTATCTGTTATTAATCTCATCTAACTTCATATTTTAGTGGGTGGCCATGGGCCCTGTCAACGGCCTTGTCTAGATGATGGACAATGGATGCCTCTTTCTCCTCTGTTCCAGGTTCAAGGTTTATCTGCGATTTTTTTGGCATCGCTCAACTGCTCTGGATTCTCTGAGACATCTGGTTGATTACTAGTATCTTCAGTGTAGATCCTGACCTTGGCTTTGTTTCTTGCTTCTGCCTTTTCCCTTGAATTGTCTGTTGGGTACTTGTCGTTCTACTTCATACTTGACTCCATTGTGGACTACATTCCTGTCTCCTCCCTATGAATGGATTGTTGCCTTCTGACTGAACTCCTAGTGACCAGGGGATTCCTAATACTCTGAAACCAAGGGCCTCACCGGGTGGCAAGGTTTGTCCGTAGAGCCCTTGATCCGGAAGAGCTACAGCACGTACAGGTCCAGGTAAAATAATGGGAGCTGTGATGGCAGAATGGCAACAGGAGGAATAAACAGGAACTACTAGACCTGAAAAAGCTGAGTTGAGGAAGAGGCAACCTGTATGATAGTGAGGACCACAAAGAAGGTGAATGGCAGGTATGGGCACATAGTGTAGTAGAGTTAGAGATTGTCCACAACTTCGACATTGGTGGCATATCTTTAGGATAGGTCATCAATGTCTGATTAGTGGGGATGGTGTACCAGGCACCCCCTCCGTTCAGTTGTTCTCGGCGTTGACGGTGGCTGGAACTGATTAATATAAAATTGCACAGTGCAGTTCTGTCAACTGCATACTGGTCACGGTCAGGTACTGCACATACACCCCCTATTGATTTCAATAGGAGATAAATATGCAGTACACAGACGTGGCCACAATACACTTGAAGGATTGGCGTTGTGCAGTTCCGTAACAGATCAGTAAGGATGAGCGGACCTGACTGGTAAATTCGGGGTTTGTACCCCACATCTAGTGTCCGATGCCGAACTTTGAACACGGACATCTAAGTGTGACGCCCTGGCATATCAGGTCATCACAGGGTATTGTGCAATATGCCCTTCTGCACAGTATCTACCCTCCTTGGTTACAGATCCTGGTCCTCTGGTGTTGTTAACAGCTTGGCCAATCAAAATCCTAGGAACACTTCCCACTTGAACCTACCAGACACACCTTTGGGGGGCCTGAAGGGAATAGGGCCGCCCACACGGGGGGTTGGTGAGGATAAAGTAAGGACAGTGACAGTTGAGAGTTGAGAGTGAAGGAGAGAGGAGGAAGTGGCTCTCGTGAGTAGTGGCCACGGAGGAGAGCTCCTGTATACTAGGTGGCAGACGTTGGTCTGGGCCTGGTAGGAGCTGGAACCCAGTCGCAGGGGACAGTGTCAAGGGGCACGGACTGCCGAGGAGGGCAGCCGGCGGCCTTGAGCTAGCACCAGGCAGGGGCCAGGGCATGACAGACTATGTGGACCCCAGGCCGGAAAGCAGCTTCACTCGTTTCGGTAATATACCCGACGGGGGTGAAGACTTCAAGTGTCATCCCCAACCCGCAAAATCGGGGTACTAGCGCACCGATGGGATAGGACTTTCCCACTACAGTCCAAAGAAATCCTACGCGTGAACCCTGAGAGCAAGCTCACTTCGTTAGCCATACGGGTGAGCGGGACCTGGAGAGTTTCATACCAACAGGTCCAATCGAGACTAAGGTGCCAGGGATAGAGCCACAGACCAACAACAACACCAAGGGCACGGATCCAGGCGTGCTCTCCGCAGGCTACAGTGGTGCTCAGAACTTTGGTTTACAAGCTGTCAGTGTGGTTATTCTGGGACTGAGTGAGTACATTGGAAACCCCTGTTCCTATTCCCCAACGGCACCCAAACACCATCCATCATCAACGGGCCCCGGGACACAAACCCCCTACCCACGGAGGGCTTAAACATCAGGCTGCCGCACCATCATCACCGGGCTCCCCAACGGCAGCGGTGGCCCCTCACATTACTACGCACCGTGGGTGGCGTCACGAATTTTCAAAAAAACCCCTGTACATATCTCCCCCCTTCTTTTAATCGAAGTGGCCACGCGTCACCCGGGTCCGGAGACCCCTCGAGCCACCGCGGACCTGGATCTGAGCAGCGGCAGCAGCTCGGCTGCTCGCACGGGGGCGGTGCATAAGCAGAAGTCAGTGTTACTGTTCATGTTTAGCAGCAGCATGCAGCGCAGCCATTCATCAAGCTTTTTGACTGTGGGCACTATCAGACCCATCACAGCCATGCTGAGTACTGGAATGCCTCAGATTAACTGGCGCACCACCTGACCCAGCCTGTATAAAGGTCGTATCACGGGTTTCGCCACCATTCTGAGAACTTCCGATCCTGGTGCAGACAGCGTGGTGCATCCAGCCCTAACACAGCCTGGTGCATAAAGGCCTAATACAACATTGTGCATACAGCCTTGTGTCTGCTTTCTTAATCCAGCCTCGTGCATCTGTGCCGCCCTGGCAAAACCAGGGTGTCACAGAGGTCTGCATACATCTTTATGGTGAAGAGCTCACTCTCCCTTGGGGAGTTTCCCACATCAATACACACCAGCCAATCAGGCCCCACTCGCCAACTCCTCAGGAAAAGGGGAGGGGGAGAGAGGAGCTTGGGGAGAGCAGAGTGTAGTTTGTCAGTCTGCAGGAGGAGAGCGGGCTGGAAGCAGCCCCTGTGTGGGGCTAGGAGAAGTGGCAGTGAGGGCCTCAGGAATAGGCCAGCCGCTTCCTGTGTACGGAGCAGACACAGACACCAGGCAGGAGAAAAACATCCGAATTAAACACACGGGTGTGGGACCCGTCCTCACAGCAGCCGTGGGCACCAGTTACCAGCAACTTGGTTAATTCTTGGACTCGTGTCAGTTATTGCCTTATACTGTGAGTACTCCTGCACCACCCGGTCCAAGCCGTGGACTGCACCCGTTACTCTCCAATCCATCACACCGGGGTCCCGGGACATCAACACCCTACCCGTGGAGGGAAAATCACCACCTTGCTGACCATTACCATCCCCGGGATCCTGTGACCGGCAGCGGCGGTGCACCATTACCTCACTGCACACCACGGGTGGTGTCACGGAACATAGACTACCAAATCTCCCCTGTATATAATGCCCCTTTTGATGTGGTGCCTGGGATCACAGACCGGGTCACGCCACCGTGATACCTTCAGAAGCGACCCCTTGGCCCGGATCTGAGTACCCCCTATCCCTAGGCGACACACATCCAGCCCTAATACAGCCTTGTGTTTACAGGTGTAAATAGAGTGTCCAGTGCCCTACCACCGCCACTTCGAGCTGGTGACTTATGGTTTTCTTTTACTGCATTGTATTGTATTGTATGACATCACCTCCTGTGTAATACGGCCGGCTGCCACCAAGTCTCACTGTTTCCCGGGTCCCCTAATGACAAGGAATGGTTAAAGAGTGATAGGGCAGCAGGGGTTAAGTGGGGAGGGACAGTCAGATAGGGAAATGATGAGAGAGTGAGCAGAACAAGAAAGTGAGGACCTAGAGGGTCAGACAAAGAGGAGTGAAGACAGTGTGGAGGTGACAGAGACATGACTGGAAAAGGGAGAAGAGAGAAGAATACAACAAGAAGGAAGCTCGTCTGCAATGAAGTGAAAGACCAGGGAGCAGAGAAAGGAGAAGTTGGGTGTCCACCTACCTTAGGTCAGCACCTGTCAGTACTTGAGGAAATGCAGTCGCAGTGGGAGGGCACCTTTGTCCATCCGTTTGTGAGCCTCGCCAAACGATCCACCATTATGTTGAGGGATTGGGTCAGAAGCAGGAGAATAAGTCGCCTCATTGTGCCATTACTGTGGAGCCGAGCCAGGTACAGAAACGAATGATTATAAATGGTGATGATGAAGACTACGAATCTGTCTTAAGAGAAGTGAAAGCAACTGTAAAATGTTTGTTCAGTAAAGTTATGGAAGTTTTACCTGGTGCTCATGTGACGCCCTGGCCTATCAGGTCGTCACAAGGGTGCCGTGCAATCTGCCCTTCTGCATGGTACCTGCTCCTCCTTGGTTACGGGTCCTGTCACTTGGTGTTGCTACCAAGAGGTTTACACAAATCCTGAGGACTACCACCACACCCACCAAACACCCATTGGGCAGCCTGAGGGGAATAGGGCCACCCAGATGGAGGGCTGGTAGAAGGAGGGCAGAAGTGTCAGTACAGCTAGTGAGTTGGAGAGAGGAGGTGAAGGAGAGACAGCGGTGACAGTCCAGGTCACGCTGTGGAGCTGGGCTCCTGTACCCGTCCCAGGTGTCAGACGTTGAACTGGCCAGAAGGAGCTGGAACCCCGGTCGCAGAGGGTAGTGGCAGGGAGTGCGGTGCTGCTACAGAGAGCAGGCCGGCTGCCGTGTACTACAACCGGGCAGGGACCAGGGCACGACGGGGTACGTGGACCCTAGGCTGGGAAGTAGCTTCACGCAGCCCAGTAATTCACCCGACGAGAACGGAATCTTCAGGAACCATTCCCCACTCACTCCAGAATCTGGGTACTAGCGCAACGAGGGGGGATAGGACTTCTCACAACTGTCCAGAAAATCCCAAGCGTGAACCCTGAGAGCAAGCTCACCCTGCTAGTGTCACGGGCAGGGGCCAGACCACAGCTAAGGGGGCTGCTCGGGGACGCTCGGATCCGGGGCTTTGCTGTGGCTCGAGCGGGAGCTGGACCCGGGCTCAAGCAGCGGTCCGCTGCCCACGAGGGAAAAGGGGGGTTTGTTTACAAGGGAGATTGTCCGTGACGCCACCCACGGTGTGTGGTGAAGTGGGACACCACCACTGTGGTTGTGGGACACCCGGGGGGAGGATGTAATGGCAGCCGGATGTTAACCCCTCCGTGGGTAGAGATGGTTGCCCCGAGGCCCAGTGTCTCTGTGCAGGGTATGGCGATGGCTGGGGCTTGCGCGCCCGGATCGACCGGGGGATGTTGGGTTACTCACAAGTAAATGAATCACACGAGTCCTTTGACAAACCAAAGTGCTGGTGGCCGGCCGCTGCGGCTGGTTGTACTCTGGTCCCCCACCCGGGGTGATGGTCGCCATCTTCTCCTCTGCACTAGTTTTGGTTGTGTTTTAGACTTCCCGGTATGGAACACGGGAGTCTGCTCCCAGCTTTCTGTGTGCCTGAGGAGCCGTGCCCGCTGACGCTGACCCGTGGGATCTATGGGCCCTGGTGGTTGCCCTATCCCTCTCTGTGGGTGGTTGTCTGCTTTTGGAACTTTGGTTGGGACAGGACCTATAATCCTGCCCTCAATCGGTTGATTAGCTAGGCCGTTGGTTCCGGTCCTGGCTTCAGGGTCCGAGTACCCCCTCTGTGCACGGTTTCCGGTCGGGTCTCCGGTGTAGGTACCGGCGGGCTCCATCCCTGTCCCGGTCCACTTCGGTTCTGCCGAGCTGTCATGCCATCTCCTGCTGATGGAGACCACCGTCTGCCACCTAGCCATGGTTCCAGGGCTCCGACCCTGGCACCGTTCAACTTGAACTACTCCTCCGCTGGAGCTACACCTAGCTCCAGCCTCACACTCCTCTCAACTTGAACTCAGACTTTTACACTCTGCTTTCCCCGCCCCAGGCTGTCTAGACCCCTAGGCCGGCGTTCCCTAACTGCCTGGTCCCGCCCACTGGTGTGCCTGTCTTGCCCTGAGTGGGGTGACTAAGGTTTCAGGTCCACTGTATGTAACCTAGGTGAGGGATGGTGTTATGAGGGGGCCTATTGTGTGACTACCTGGTTTTGCCAGGGCGTCACATTTCCCCTTGGTTTAATACAGACCGTCCGCGGGCTGTCCGCCACCAACATTTATTTGACAGGAACTGAAAAGAGAAAAAAGAACATTTTACAAGTATAATAACAGTGGTACATTTGTTTCTTTTTTCCCTTACGGGAGGCACTTTTCTTAAACGTTACACATTTAAAACCAGGACGGGACGGACCAGGTCCTTCTCACTTCACTCCCACCCAAACAACCTGCCCCCCTGGTGCCACCGCTAAGCACTGGTGCGCACCCCTTGCCCAAGTCCAGGACAGGTCAGGGTGTTGCCCTTACGGGCCAGGTAAAAAGTTCGTTAGCCGGCAGTCTTTTTCAAGGATCCCACGTCCAGGGTACTCGTGACCCAGAGGGTAGTCACCGGTTTTGGTGGTGACGGGACCTCGGCCGACTCCACCGCAGGCCCTTCCTCCAATCAGCCCCTCTGGAGACTGCAGGAGAGTGAGAAGGATGGTCGGGGATTATTTACAAGGCCCAAAAGTTTTTGGGTTGGCCTGCCAGTTCACGGCCATGGTCCATTTTTAAAACTTTTCAACACACTTCAAACGGTTAACAGACCCAACGGGGACTCACTTTGAGATAGCCGGGGTTCCGCTACCTAGTCTTCATCTTCTGGCTGGAGAGTGGCGGAGAGGGGCGGAGGTAGTACCTTCCTCCCTCGCTCACCCATCTTTTTACTTCAAGGGCGAACCACCCCCTCTCTCCGCAATGCCGAGTATACAACACCAATTCTCCAGGCTCCAGGTCCCGGTCTGGGTGGCCAACAGTTAGATGAGGGGCCACATCCCTTCGGGACACAAAGATCTCGGCCTCCAGGACCTGCTCATAGATGAAGCCCCAGCCTCTCTGGGCAGTGAAGTGCCAGACCAGGCCTCAGTATGTTGGGCCCCGCACCCGGAAGGTGGCATTCCGGAGATGATCTTTCTCATTATATGTCTGGGATAGTACCACCGCCTTCCTCTTTACTCGGGCCGCTATTTCTTTGCTCAGCTGGCGCCACTGCCGTTCCCAATACGGAGCACTTGCTGCATGCTCTGCTTCCACCTGCGTGGGGGCTGGGCCCAGCCGGACTCCCTCCATGCTGGCTACGACCGGCACCACTGGCAATGAAGGGCTCCGCTGTATCATGGCCCCCTCTTCTGCCCCACAGGTGCATCCCCGCTGTGCCTCAGCAGTGGCCGGGAACTTGGGAGCGGTCAGCGTCTCTGGCGGCGCTGACTTCCGGTCGGGGGCTGCCTCCGCTGCGGCCCGGCGGACTGCAAACCAAGGTGCTGGTGGCCGGCCGCTGCGGCATGTTGTACTCTGGTCCCCCACCCGGGCTGATGGTCGCCGTCTTCTCCTCTGCACTAGCTGTGGTTGTGTTTTAGACTTCCCAGTATGGAACACGGGAGTCCTCTCCCGGCTTTCTGTGTGCCTGAGGAGCCGTGCCCGCTGACGCTGACCCATGGGATCTATGGGCCCTGGCGGTTGCCCTATCCCTCTCTGTGGGTGGTTGTCTGCTTTTGGGACTTTGGTTGGGACAGGACCTATAATCCTGCCCTCAATCAGTTGATTAGCTAGGCCGTTGGTTCCGGTCCTGGCTTTAGGGTCCGAGTACCCCCTCTGTGCACGGTTTCGGGTCGGGTCTCCTGTGTAGGTTCCGGCTGGCTCCAACCCTGTCCCGGTCCACCTCGGTTCTGCCGAGCCGTCTTGCCATCTCCTGCTGATGGAGACCACCGTCTACCACCTAGCCAACGTTCCAGGGCTCCGTCCCTGGCACCGTTCAACTTGAACTACTCCTCCGCTGGAGCTACACCTAGCTCCAGCCTCACACTCCTCTCAACTTGAACTCAGACTTTTACACTCTGCTTTTCCCACCCCAGGCTGTCTAGACCCCTAGGTCGGCATTCCCAAACCGCTAACCGCTGGTCCCGCCCACTGGTGTGCCTGTCTTGCCCTGAGGGGGGGGACTAGGGTTTCAGGTCGGCTGTATGTAACCTAGGTGGGGGATGATGTTATGCGGGGGCCTATTGTGTGACTACCTGGTTTTGCCAGGGCATCACACTAGCCACGTAGATGAGCAGGACCCGAAACGCTTTAAGTGTAAGGGATCCACACGTAGGACACACAGTGCCAAGGGACAAGGCTTCAGGTCAACAGGCAACACCAAGAGGACACGGACCCAGAGTGCCCGTCCAAGGACCACAGAGTGCTCAAGAGTTTGGTTTACCTGGTGTCAGCGTCAGTGACTTTGGACTGTGTGAGTACGCATTACCCCCTTGCACCTGACGGGTTTCCCACACCATCCATCACTGGGCCCTGGGACACTACTCCCCTGCCAACGGAGGGGTTAACAACTTCGGCTGTCAGACACCAGCGTCTCCGGTCTTCCCAAACCGGCAGCGGTGGTCCCTTACATTACCACACACCGTGGATGGCGTCACAAACACTATCCAAAACAAACTTCCTCCTTTTTATTTCGAGAGGCCGCGCGACCCCGCCTCGGGTCTGGAGACCCCTCGAGCCACTGCGGATCCGGATCCGAGCAGCCAGTCGGCTGTCGCGGGGGTGGCACACACATCTCTTTACTGATCGTACCGGGTGCAAGGCCCATGAAAGTGAATGGGAATCAGAAGTACAGGAAGGCCTAAGCCACACGGCGAGAAAATCGGTGCGAGTGGAGTGCGATAAAACATCGCACTCCACTCGGACCAATTCTAGCCTGTGTGTCAGCACACATGAGCGATTACTTTCTCAGCCCTAATCGGACCGAGAAAACAATCACAGCATGCTGCGATTGTAATGTGAGACTCTTTTCTCTCGTACCCATTGAAGTGAATGGGGCAAGAGAAAAATCACACTGCAATCGCGGTACACCGGTGTACCGCGTGTGCAGAGCGAGAATCGCAATAGCCAGCTACGGAGGAGAGAGGGAGAGAAATCCCTCCCACCCCTCCTCAGAGCCGGCCCTCACCTCCGCAGCGCTGGCCCGCCCTTCCTGAGTGCCGGCCTGCCCACTGCAGCTGAGGTCCGCTCGCACCGTCGGACCTCAATAGCAGGGACACTCGCATGACACTCAGCCCTTCTGTACTGCCAGCGCGAGCTGAGTGTCATGCAAGGGGATCGCCGTAATCCCCGTGTGGCCCCGGCAGAAAGGTACCATCTTGACACTCACTCCATACACCACTCTGCCCCTCCGTGTCTGTACTGTGGCAGGGTGGGTTGAGGACTGTAACCCTCTCCCACAACTACCCCTGCCTGGCACTTTACACAGGCCTAATACAACCTCATGCATATAGCCTTGTGCCGTCTTCCTTAATCCAGCCTTGTGCATCAAGCCCTAATACAGCCTGCTGTATACCGCTGTAATCCAGTCTGGTGCATCCAGCCCTAATTCAGCCTGGTCCATACAGCCCTAATTTAGCCTGGTCCATACAGCCCTAATTCAGCCTGGTCCATCCAGCCCTAATTCAGCCGGGTCATACAGCCCTAATTCAGCCTGGTCCATACAAGCCTAATATAACTTGGTCAGTATAGGCCTACTGCAACCTCGTGCATCCAGCGCTTATACAGCCTGGTGCATACTGCTGCAATACAGCCTTGTGCATTGAGCCATAATACAGCCTGGGCCACACAGCCCTAATACAGCCTTGTGCATCCAGCCATAATACAGCCTGGGCCATACAGCACTAATCAAATAGGGGACATGGCTGTGGTGGTGCTGGTGATGGCGTAGCTGCTGCAGGGAGATGACATGGTAGATCTGTGCCTGCTGCTTGCCCAAGTGAACACCTTCCTCTGGTGCTTACAGACCACAGAACGTTTTGTGTTATTTTGTAGGCCTGAGTACTGCTGGATGAAAGGTGATGCCAGTAAATGTAGAGGTGGTTATAGATTGTATGGCTGACCGTGCCTCTAATTCCTTTGCATTGTCTTCCATCCAGTCCCCTACTGAAAGTGCAGAGCTGGGACCTGAGGACCATGGTTATCTTTCTTCCACCTCTCCCCTTCCAAATCAACTATGCAGTCTGAGCTCCAAGTCATGCAGCAGTCACTTTAGCTCTTTGATGACTCCATTAGCTGAGGTACCGTGGTCCATCCATCTTGCCCTGCATCAGAAGTGGAAGAGAGTGACTGCACTGATACCCATTCACTTGTGTTGGAGGATGAGTACGTGGGAGGGCTAGTACACAAAGTCAGCACCACCACAGCACATCTCTGTGGATGATGAAACACAGGTGCCAACTGCTGCTGCTTTTGGCACTGTGCAGAAAACAGGCTACGTAGGGGCCTTTCTTCAAATGTTATTTTGTGGGGGAACTCTACCAATCTTCTCAGTGTGGGTCAACTGTGAAAACAGCCTCTGTAGAGGCCTTTTTGAAAATTGTTGCTCTGTGGGGCAACTTGACCATCTTGGCTGTGTGGGTCAACTGGGAAAACATGCTATGTAAGGGTCGTGTGATAAACATGTTGCTCTGTGAGGAACTCTGCCAATCTTGGTTGAGTGGGTCAACTCTGAAAACATGCTCTGTAGGGGCCTTTTTTAAAGATTGTTGCTTTGTTGGGTAACTCTGATATCAGTCTGTGTGGGGGCACTCAAAACATTTGTGGTTTATTAATTTACTGCCAATGTAATTATGATTGCTATGGTAACAGAACCTCTTTAATTCATTTTTCTATTCACATTTGTTTGCAGGGCAATTTCTCTTATCCCTACTGATCATTTTGGCCCATACTGTGTCGCAGCCCCACTGATCCTAAGGATATACCAACAGTGTGAAAGCACTGGACAAACTCTTTAGGTCAATGATGCAGCAAGGCTACGTTTGTCTTGGCGTCAAATGCAGCACTGGCAGTCATACAGCAGAGCTCAGTTTGTCACAGAGTCCAGAATAGCAGAACTGACTATAGGAATAACAGAGTACCTAGCAGTTTAACACAGCTGGGTGTGTCAGTTGGCTACTGCAGAGTTGGCACAGGGAAGCAGACCTCACTAATGACGTGGATGCCAACTACCTGAGTACTCAGGAGGTGATCTGCCGCCTGAGCTGACCTCTTACACCTGGGAAATGTATGTCTGAGATGCGAAATGGCAAACCAGGAAACACAGAGCAGGTGGCAGGAGGACGAAATAGTGCACGGTGCTGGACTTCAGAAAAAGAAGAGTAAAACCAGTGCAGTCAGCATGAAAAGATTTGAGCACTCAAAAAAAACCCCACTTTAAAGGTGGTGATAATTACAGAGCTGTATTATCAATTCTGCTGGTTATCATTGGAAACAGAAAAACTTAAAGTTATAAGTTCTAGATCTGTAAGATTACAGCTGAGGCTACCGTAGCACCGGCATACCTGAAGGGATGCCGACTTACTCACCGCCCCAGCTGGGTCGCATCCTTCCCACAGTCATCCACGTGTACCGCCTTCTTCCCCTCCTGGGACTTGTGCACACAGCCCAGGTCTCCCAGGAGTTTGCGTAGGGTGCACGAGCGCGCGCACCGACCCTCCTCTTAAAGGGCGGCATGCTGTTTCCAGGAAATGCCTCAGCCTGTGGTTGAAAGGCACTATGTATTTAAGGCACCCTCCCATTAGGGGAGGTGCCTGTGCAATGTCTTCAGTTAGTCAGTATACCAGTCTGCTAGCTAGTTGTTAGGTCCTGAGCTCCTGTCCCATTATCCCTGTGTCCATCACCTATACCTGTCTTCCCATACCTATTTGTCCCTGCCATGCCACCATATCTATCCATACTAACCTATCTGTCTGCCTCAGCCATCCTGTCTCTATCTGCCTGCATCTGTGCCTATATCTGAGTCGTCTCTTGTCCTGGGGGTCAGCTGTTACAGATACAGTCACTGCTTTGCGATTGGTACCTGGTGTCCGCCTCATGGTAGGTGCTTAGTTAAGCCCCTCCCACGAAAGGGTAAGCCCTGATTCCTCCTGTGGTCCAGTGGGTCCACTAACACTCGCTGCCTCTACACTGGCCATGAGCATTACAGCTACACTGCAACTTTGGCCATGACACATGTCGCACGATCAAAGTTCACTGGGTTTTGTTGCTATATCCCAGCACAAGTCAATGGAGAGTACTTTGACTGCTGTAAAGTGCTCACTGGTAAAATTCACAAGGGGAGATATGTATTGCTGAGAGCATTAGCCTCAGTGATGTGAAACCCAGATGTAATGCTCCAGTATGCTAGGAACAGAGAGGATAAACATCTTTGAACAGGGCCATTGTCACGGGGTCCTTCTCCGATATCACTCAATCAACAGAGCGAGAGATGAGTGAGCAATCCAAAGAATATTTATTCCAAGCAATCCAGAAGGTCCATAAAAATAATTCACCACAAAGAGGGTGAAGCAGTCCAGTAATGGGATAAATGTCCTGGGGATCAGTCACAATCCTCCAGCAGTCCTTTTCCAGGGAAATCGGCTATCTGGGGTGCTGCCTTTAGTCGCAGCTTCTTTCCCAGAGGATGAATCTTCCTGCTTGTGTCTTGTTGTTCTCAGCCAGACTGAAAAATCCCCCAGGTAAACAGAGAGGTTGGGTGGTTTCCAGACCACCTCCCCCAGACTTAGGGGTACTTTGCACGCTGCGACATCGCAAGCCAATGCTGCGATGCCGAGCTCGATAGTCCCCGCCCCCGTCGCAGCTGCGATATCATTGTGATAGCTGCCGTAGCGAACATTATCACTACAGCAGCTTCACATGCACTCACCTGACCTGCGACGTCGCTCTGGCCGGCGATCCGCCTCCTTATTAAGGGGGCGGGTCGTGCGGCGTCACTGCGACGTCCCACGGCAGGCGGCCAATAGGAGCGGAGGGGCGGAGATGAGCGGGATGTAAACATCGCGCCCATCTTCTTCCTTCCGCATAGCCGGCGTGAGCCGCGGTGACGCAGGTAGGAGATGTTCCTCGCTCCTGCGACTTCACACACAGCTATGTGTGCTTGCTGCCGCAGGAGCGAGAAACAACATCGGACCGTCGCGTCAGCGTAATTATAGAATTCGCCGACGCTACACCGATGAAACAATTACGACGCTTTTGCGCTCGTTAATCATATCATCTAGGATTTACACACTACGATATCGCCTGCGACGCCGGATGTGCGTCACTTTCAATTTGACCCCACCCACATCGCACCTGCGATGTCGTAGTGTGCAAAGCCCGCCTTAGGGTACCGTCACACTAAAGCGACGCTCCAGCGATCCCACCAGCGATCTGACCTGGCAGGGATCGCTGCAGCGTCGCTACATGGTCGCTGGTGAGCTGTCAATCAGGCAGATCTCCACAGCGATCAGAGATCAGCCACCAGTGACCCGTGTA
Source organism: Anomaloglossus baeobatrachus (assembly GCF_048569485.1). NCBI lineage: Eukaryota > Metazoa > Chordata > Amphibia > Anura > Aromobatidae > Anomaloglossus > Anomaloglossus baeobatrachus. The sequence goes on from NC_134364.1 coordinate 103,815,734, forward strand.
ACGACGCTGTGCTTGGTAACCATAGTACACATCGGGTTACTAAGCAAAGCGCTTTGCTTATAGTTACCTGATGTGTACCTTGGCTACATGTGAAGGGAGCCGGCTTCTAGAAGCTGCAGACGCTGGTAACCAAGGTAAGTATCGGGTAACCAAGCAAAGCGCTTTGCTTGGTTACCCGATGTGTACCTTGGTTACCAGCGTCTGCAGAAGCCGGCTCCCTGTTCCCTGCACATTCAGATCGTTGCTCTCTCCCTGTCAAACACAGCGAAGTGTGCTTCACAGTGGGAGAGCAATGACCAAAAAATGAACCAGAGCAGTGTGTAACGATCAGCGATTTCACAGCAGGGGCCAGATCGCTGCTTAGTGTCACACACAGCGAGATCGCTGATGAGGTCACTGGTAGGTCACAAAACCTGTGACTGAGCAGCGATCTCGCTAGCGATCTCGCTATGTGAGAAGTACCCCTTAGGGACAAAAGCCCGACAGGGGGTGAGATAAGGCCGCTTTACACGCTGCGACATCGCAATCTCGTTGGGGTCACGGAATTTGTGACGCACATCCGGCCGCGTTAGCGATGTCATTGCGTGTGACACCTATGAGCGATTTTGAATCGTCGCAAAAATGTTCAAAATCGCTCATCGGTGACATGCCCCCCTATTCTCAATTATTCCTGCTGCTGCAGCTAGCGATGTAGTTCCTCGTTGCTGCGGTAGCACAAATCTCTACGTGTGATACCGCAGGAACAAGGAACCTCACCTTACCAGCGCCCGCCAGCAATGAGGAAGGAAGCAGGTGGGCGGGATGTTACGTCCCGCTCATCTCCGCCCCTCCGCTTCTATTGGGCGACGGTTCAGTGACGCTGCTGTGACGTCGCTGTGACGCTGAACGAACCGCCCCTTTAGAAAGGAGGCGGTTCGCCGGTCACAGCGACGTCGCTAGGCAGGTAAGTAGTGTGACGGGTCCACGCGATGTTGTGCGCCACGGGCAGTGACGGTCACGATATCGCAGCATGTAAAGCGGCGTTAACCTGCAAACAGGACAATATACACACAAGCCAAGTAAATGGTAACTGAGCTGAGCTAATTAACCTACAGACAAGACAAGAAATACACAGAATGAATGTGTGACGCCCCAAGACTATCAGATCGTCATACGGTATTGCACAATCTGCCCTCCAGTGCAGTATCCACCTCCTTCTTGGTTTTGGGTCCCTAACTATATGGTGTTGCGTACATCAGCTAATCAAATCCTAGATACACCCTGCACCACACCCACCAAAGACACCAGTGGACGACTTGAGTAGAATACAGTCGCCCACCTGGGGGGTTGGAGAGGGGAGGTGAGGAGTGTCAAAAAGGAGAGTGTAGTCTGAGGATTGAAAGTGAGAGGAGGTCAGGAGCGGGGCTCCTCGGAAACGTGGCAGACGGTGGTCTGGGCTTAGAGGAGTCGGACCCCCGGTCGCAGGGGATCATGGTAAGGGGCACGGACCTGTCGAGGAGGACAGCCGACGACCTTGCACCATCACCGGTCCGGGACCCGTGCACAGCGGGATACGTGGACCCTAGGTTGGGGAGTAGCTTCAGGCAACCCGATAGTTTACCCGAGGATAACAGAGCCTTCCAGATCCATTCCCACCCGCTCCTAAATCGGGGCATTAGTGCAATGAGGGGGATAAGACTTTCCACTCCAAAATGATCCAGAAAATCCCAAGCCTAAGCCCTGAGAGCAAGCTCCCACACTTAGCCATAGTGGGGAGCGGGACCGGGCAAGTTTCACACTACCGGGACCACCAGAGAAGTAAACTTAGTGCCAGGAGGCAGGTCACAGATCACCAGGCAGCACCATTGGGGAAGGGACCTGAACTAAGCTCCCCTCAGCGGCAGCGGTGTCCAGAGTCTTGTTTGACCAGTTGTTGATGTCTGCTTAATGGACTGAGTGAGTACCACAGTGACCCCCTCGAATACAACGGCATTTCCCTCAATCACCGAGTCCCGGGGTATCCCCCCTACCCGTGGAGGGTTACAACATCTGGCTGCCCCATTCTATTATCTCCGGGTACTCCCCGACTGCAACAGTGGTACTCCTAGTTACCACATACCATGGGTGGCGTCACGAACTCTATAATACCCCTTGTAAATATCCCCCCTTCATTTGAGTGGATGCACGATCCCCGGGTCCGGAGACCCTCGAGCCACTGAAAATCCGGATCCAAGCAGCTCGGCTGCTGGCACAGGGGCGGCACACCTCAAAATTCCTGGCAGTACGAACAGGATTCGAGCAGGACCCACTTACCTGGTTGACGTGTGCTTTAGAAGTCGAAACCACGAGTCAAAATTCCCATTTCCAGCCATTTCCGCCATCTTCCGCCATCTTTTGGTGCCAAAATGCCGTCTTCTCCATCAAAAACTCGCAAAGCCGAAGCCCAGCCCTTCGTCCTGAGAGTCGGCCCGGAACCAGAAGTTCCCTGAGGGCCACAGCACCAAAGTGAGTGGTGGGCGAAAACCGAGGGGGCTTGACGGCATGTAGCAGCGGAAGAGAAGCAGGGACGCCAGGACTCTGCCATAACGTTCCTGGACGGCGCAGAGGTAAGATAGCAGAGAGGCGCGGCTGTTCAGCAGAGAATACAGCTCCCAGAGCAGCTACATGGACTGAAATGCGGAGGACAGCCGCGGCGGTGCAAACCCGTGAGATTGGAGTCCCACTAGAGGAGCGGGTAAGCAGTTACCCAGTCCCAGTTGATTCCATTAATCCGGCTGATGCCGCTGTGGGATCCGAGCCGCCCCCGCTCACGGCAGGCACTCAGCCGCCGTCATCTCTGCCCTCTACCACGGCTGACCCCGAAGCGCTGCCTGCAACACCGGCAGCAGATCTCTCAACCCCTGATGGAGATGACCAGTCCTTGGCTTCTGGCCAGATTGACCCGGTTACCGTGGACTCAGAACCGGAGGAGATGGAGGAAGGCGATTCAGGTTACAGTACCCCAGAAGCTGCATGGGTGCCACGTTTTGGAGGAAACGGCTGTCGGATGTCTCTGTCATCACAAGCAATAAAGGCGTTAGAGGTAATGGAGGTGGAAGAGGAGTCCACTTCGGATGAAGAGATCTCAGTCGACGCCATGGATGTGGTGGTGCCCATATGCCGTCGCTGTGGTTTACCAGGGCACTTTGCAAGAGTGTGTCCAGGAGGTGCCCGACATTAAAGGGACCAGAACCTGCAAGTTTTAAAGTTTTGTGTGGACTGTCACCTTTGTTGAATGTTCTCTAGTGTTCTATGGAGGAGGCTGTCGGGGATCGGCTGAAGGGTCCCTGATGGAAGGTGACAGGCAAGTTATGCTACGAATAGACTGCGCCCTCCTTGTTGAACCTTTTTCCACCTTTTGTTACAGGGAAAAGGCCATCAGGGCCTTGGACGGTGCAGTACTGGTAGACCGCACCAGGGGGCCCTGGTGGGGGTCGGTGCAATGGGCAACGGCTACCAGGTTGCTCAGGACTGTTACCAGTGTCGTCTTTTGCAACACCCGGGACCTTAACCTGGTCATGGACCCACAAATAGGTATGCAGCGGGTCAGGTTGTTTGGGTGGTGGGTTGATGGCATCCGGGACGTTGGGACTGGACTGTCGCAGGAAGAGGCTGCAACGGAGCAGGTTGAGCCTCCACTACTAACATAACCGGTAGCGTTCCATTGTTGAGATGATGAACTCAAAAGTTACAGTAACGTTTAAGTGTATGTCTCCCTAATGTGGGATGAAACCTGTAAATAAAAATGTTATCTTTCTATTCTACAGTTTAAAAAAAAATAATAAACCTCTGATGTCCTGTAGCTCGAGGACGGGCGACGATTAACCAAGGGGGAATGTGACTCCCCTGGACTATCGAGTCATCACAGAGTATTGCACAATCTGCCCTCCCGTGCAGTATCCACTTCCTTCTTGGTTTTGGGTCCCTAACTATATGGTGTTGCCTACATCAGCTAATCAAATCCTAGATACACCCTGCACCACACCCACCAAACACACCAGTGGATGACTTGAGTAGAATAGAGTCACCCACATGGGGGGTTGGAGAGGGAAGGGGAGGAGTTTCAAAAAGGAGAGTGTAGTCTGAGGAGTGAAAGTGAGAGGTGGTCAGTAGCGGGGCTCCTGGGTAACAATCTACATGGCAGACGGTGGTCTGGGCCTAGAGAAGTCGGACCCCCGGTCGAGGAGGACAGCCGGCGGCCTTGCGCCATCACCGGTCCGGGACTGAGGCACGACGGGGTACGTAGACCCTAGGTCGGGGAGTAGCTTCAGTCAACCCGATAATTTACCTGAGGAGAACGGAGCCTTCAAGATCCGTTCCCACCTGCTCCAAAATCGGGGCATTAGCGCAACGAGGGGGATAGGACTTTCCAATCTAAAATGGTCCAGAAAATCCCAAGAGTGAGCCCTGAGAGCAAGCTCCCACACTTAGCCATAGTGGGGAGCGGGACCCGGCAAGTTTCACACTACCGGGACCATCAGAGAAGTAAACTTAGTGCCAGGAGGCAGGTCACGGATCACCAGGCAGCACCATTGGGGACGGGACCCGAACTAAGCTCCCCTCAGCGGTGTCGAGAGACTTGTTTGACCAGTTAAGAAAAAACAAAAAGCCAGCACCAAATGTGCACTACAGCACTAAACATTCCAAACTGTACTTATTATAAAAAAAATTTGAGATTTTTGGCAAAAAATTGCAATTTCTTGAGCTGCTTCGCCACGTCACGGCAAATCTCATTTGAAGCAGTCCTACACTAAAATATTTTTATAAAATGTGCCATACGGCCTCACATATGAATAGTAGAACTGCTCTTAGCAGCACTCACCTGGTCTATTTCAATCCCGTACCCATGACTGAGTCATGGCTGTGGGCAGGACAGGTCCAAGCAAATGCTGCATGAAATAAATAGCCTGTGGACAAAGCCTGATGACTTAATGTGAACAGTCACCAACCGCCAAAATCCAGACAGATGGAATACATCCCAAATTGGGGTGCATAGCAAGGTGGAGGTCAACCACCGACCAATTCAATGAAGAAAAAACAAAAAGCCAGCACCAAATGTGCACTACAGCACTAAACATTCCAAACTGTACTTATTATAAAAAATTTTTGAGATTTTTGGCAAAAAATTGCAATTTCTTGAGCTGCTTCGCCACGTCACGGCAAATCTCATTTGAAGCAGTCCTACACTAAAATATTTTTATAAAATGTGCCATACGGCCTCACATATGAATAGTAGAACTGCTCTTAGCAGCACTCACCTGGTCTATTTCAATCCCGTACCCATGACTGAGTCATGGCTGTGGGCGGGACAGGTCCAAGCAAATGCTGCATGAAATAAATGGACTGCTTCAAATGAGATTTGCCGTGACGTGGCGAAGCAGCTCAAGAAATTGCAATTTTTTGCCAAAAATCTCAACATTTTTTTTATAATAAGTACAGTTTGGAATGTTTAGTGCTGTAGTGCACATTTGGTGCTGGCTTTTTGTTTTTTCTTCATTGAATTGGTCGGTGGTTGACCTCCACCTTGCTATGCACCCCAATTTGGGATGTATTCCATCTGTCTGGATTTTGGCGGTTGGTGACTGTTCACATTAAGGGGCACTTTGCACACTGCGACATCGCAGGTGCGATGTCGGTGGGGTCAAATTGAAAATGACGCACTTCCGGCATCGCATGCGACATCGCAGTGTGTAAAGGCTGGATGATACGATTAACGAGCGCAAAAGCGTCGTAATCGTATCATCGGTGCAGCGTCGGCGTAATCCATGATTACGCTGACGCGACGGTCCGATGTTGTTCCTCGCTCCTGCGGCATCACACATCGCTGTGTGTGAAGTCGCAGGAGCGAGGAACGTCTCCTACCGGCCTCACTGCGGCTTCCGTAGGATATGCGGAAGGAAGGAGGTGGGCGGGATGTTTACATCCTGCTCATCTCCGCCCCTCCGCTCTGATTGGCTGCCTGCCGTGTGACGTCGCAGTGACGCCGCATGACCCGCCCCCTTAACAAGGAGGCGGGTCGCCGGCCACAGGGACGTCGCAGGGCAGGTGAGTGTGTGTGTGAAGCTGGCGTAGCGATAACTTTCGCTACGCCAGCTATCACCACATATCGCTGCTGCGACGGGGGCGGGCACTATCGCACTCGGCATCGCAGCATCGGCCTGCGATGTCGTAGTGTGCAAAGCCCGCCTAAGTCATCAGGCTTTGTCCACAGGCTATTTACTTCATGCAGCATTTGCTTGGACCTTTCCTGCCCACAGCCATGACTCAGTCATGGGTACGGGATTGAAATAGACCAGGTGAGTGCTGCTAAGAGCAGTTCTACTATTCATATGTGAGGCCGTATGGCACATTTTATAAAAATATTTTAGTGTAGGACTGCTTCAAATGAGATTTGCCGTGACGTGGCGAAGCAGCTCAAGAAATTGCAATTTTTTGCCAAAAATCTCAAAAAAATTTTTTTATAATAAGTACAGTTTGGAATGTTTAGTGCTGTAGTGCACATTTGGTGCTGGCTTTTTGTTTTTTCTTCATTGTTTGACCAGTTGTTGATGTCTGCTTAATGGACTGAGTGAGTACCACAGTGACCCCCTCACATCCAATAGCATCCTCCTCAATCACCGAGTGTCGGGGTATCCGCCCTACCCTTGGAGGGTTACAACACCTGGCTGCCCCATTCCATCACCCCAGGGTACTCTCCAACTGCAGCAGTGGTACTCCTAGTTACCACATACCACGGGTGGCGTCACAAACTCTATAATACCCCTTGTAAATATCCCCCCCTTCATTTGAGCGGCCACACGATCCCCGGGTCCAGTCCAGAGACCCTCGAGCCAATGAGAATCCGGATCCGAGCAGCTTGTCTGCTGGCACGGGGGCAGCACAAATGGAGCAAGGCTCCTAAAATACGAACCTACACAAAATGACACATAACCCACAATATCACACCATCACAGCCAGGTTTTGGTGAACATCTTAAGACTTGGGTGGGATGGCTGTTCACCATATCTCCCCACTGACTTGACTTCACTGCGGGGCCCCTTACTAGACGTCTTCTCTCCAGTCTTCACGGCACCATCTTTTTGACCCTTCGTCTTCTGGCACCTCTTCACGGCACCATCTTTTTGACCCTTCGTCTTCTGGCACCTCCTATTTATGCAACCCATCGCATAAGTTCTGTCAATTATTTCAGCTGTTGCCTCTTTGTGAAATCCAGAACAAATCTCCATTTCATGTATAAAATAAATGCACATATGCAAAAAAAAAAAAAAAATAGAAAAACAGGAATATTTTTAGTTTTCCTGCTGTTTGGTGTGAAGATTTTCTGACAGCAATGTATTGTAACATTAAATCCTGGGTCCCTGGGTGAATTACGTGAATATTTCCATCCGACGCCGACAGAGCGCATACCCAATTTAAATCACCCCAATTAGTCAGATATTTGTGGAAGGAGCTAGAGGTAAGCAATGAAGGATTAAAATAAATCAGGCAATTATGAGCTATTTTATATTTTTCTTATTGAGAGGAGAGACTTGCCGTAATACATTAACGCCGTATAAAATGAATAGGAGGCTTTACAGATGCCAAAAAGGCGTAGATGTAAAATGGAGCGCGGCATAAATTAGAGCTTGCAGTACTGATTATCATATAAAAAAGACACAAGACAGAAAATTACAGACTTGAAAAATCAGAAGCTGACACCAGTATTACAAATGAGGAGAACAAGCAAACGTGTACAAATGGCAGGAAATTGTTCCAGCCGAATGTGTCATTATATTGTTATGCTTATTGTTAGGTACTTATGAAAATTTCATGTAAAGCTGCGCAAATAATGCGGGGAGAACCCGAATCTGTAGGGAATTAATTCCTGACGGAGCCTTAGGGGTGAAAAATCACTCAATTTATTTTAAGAACAGTAGTAGTGGATTTTTTAAAATGAAATCCCACCCATGAGCACAGGACACGCCCCCCATAAGGACAGCCCATGCTTAGTCCTTTATAATGACTTCATTGGCAATGCAATTAGCGTTTTGCCAATGGAACATATCCCTGGCAAAATCCCACCACATTATGCCCCCAAGGTACAATAGTTTTAGTAAAGGGTGTTAACATAGTGTTATTCAGGAAACCTTCTGTCACACTTGCGCGTGGCACATGCATTCAGATCTATGGACATCTGACGCACATCAAAGAACACAGCAAAGTGGACACCGAGGACACAATAACAATGGGGGGGCCTTGGAGATAGTGAGAGGGATAAATAGGACATCTCCTATCTTCACCTCCCTACTCTCCTAGCCAGTTCTTACACAGTCTTCGCAACTGTCACTGAGCAGGAATCTGAAACCCTGAGAAGTCCTGTAGATGCCCTGGCTACTGAGAGGCAGGACAGGTTCACTAGACCCACTGCTGCACTAAGAAGACACAAGAGAAGGAAAGACAAACCAGGGGAATGTCGCGGGCGGGGAGGAGGGTGCCAGCACACTACGCTCACCCCTTCTGCTCGGGTCCGGCGGCTGCTGCTCAGTGGTGGCTCGAGCTGTGGGCCGGATCCCGGGGGTTCTCGAGCGGCACTCCTCGCCCGTGAGTGAAAAGGGGGGTGTTGGGTGTGGGGACAGTTTATTGTCCGTGACGCCACCCACGGTTGTGGTGATTTCACCACTGCTGCTCAATATGGGGATCCCGGGGATGGTGATGCGGAGCAGCCAGGTGTTGTGTTGCCCCTCCGTGGGTAGGGGTTGGTGATCCCGGGGCCCAGTGATGAGATGGGAGATGCAGGGCCTGGTGGGCGCAGGGACGCGGGGGCAGCGCTGTGCCTTGCGGCACTGTGGTACTCACTCAGCCTGAGACGTTGACACAGTTTTATGGTAAACCACACGGCTGGAAAGACGGTTCCCACGGACGGCTGCACTTGCTTTCCCCAGTAGGTGACGGTGATGTCCCTTTGACCTGCACCTAGTGTTTCTGTGTTGGTAGCGATGGGTCCCCACCGGTAACCCGCTCCCCGGCTTCAAGCTGGACCGGAGGAGCTCTACTTTGCCCGCAGACGCTGGCCCTGAGGAACTGGTGCCCTGGCGGTGGCGGTGTTCCTCCTTAATGGTTGGACTGTTGCCTTCAACCGGGACTTGGTTGTTGGGGGATCTACGTCCCCTTCACTGACGGATTCGGCAAATTATGGCGACTCCTAGCCTTGCCAGGGTCCGAGAGGCCCCTGCCCTGGTGCTGACTGTCCTTTGCACGCTGCTCCAGACCGCCGGGTCACCACCCGTCCGCGGTCCTTCCAGGAACTCCCGAACAGTCACCCCTCTGGACAGTCACCGTCGTTGCTGACCTTGCTGACCCGGTCCTGCACACAGCTGGACCAACTTCAGGCTTTCCACTCTCTTTCTTTCCTGTCACCACTCTTGCTTTCCTCCTTTACCACTTTACTTCCTTCACTTCACTACCTGTTTACTCCTCCACTTAGCTCCTCACTCAAGCTCCCCCTGAGCTGACTCTAGCCCTGCCTGGGCTCAACTTTACTCGAGCCCTGCCTGGGCTAATCTGCCTGGTACTTCCTGCCTCCAGAGCTGTGAACTCCTCGGTGGGCGGAGCCAACTGCCTGGCCCACCCCCTGGTGTGAACATCAGCCTCTGGAGGGAGGTAACAAGGATTTTGGTTAGCTTTGATGTACCTAACTGGGATGTAGGGTGTGGTGGTGCAATGACCTGTGACCCCTGGCTTGCCCAGGGCGTCACATTCCCCCTTAGCAAAATGCAGACCGTCCGCGGGCTGCCCGTCCAACACCGGTTTTATTTTTATGCAAAATATAACATGGTAAACGGTAACATATATACATTTTTAATGAATCTTCCCATAACGGGAGGCACTTTTACTTAAACGTTTCAAACGGTTTACGGTTACGGTTTCCGCTCTCTCCCACCCAAGCAACCTGGCCCTGATGCTGCCCCTAAAGCCCAGGCAGCACCCCTTGACCCACAGTCCAGCACACGGTACCCGAGCGGGATCTGTCCTTTCCCTCCAGAGGGTAGCCACCGGTTCCTTTGGTGGCTGGGCCCCAGCCTGCTCTGCTGAGGGCCCTCCCTCCAACCTGCCTCTTCGGAGGCGGCATTGCGGAAAACGGTAACGGTAAACAACTTATTTACAAGCCACTAACGTTTGTGGTTGCCCTGCAAGTTCACGGGCTTGTCCATGGATAGTTCCCATGCAAACCTTTTAAACGGTCCCCACTGGGAAAACGGTGCCGGCTCCAGCCGGTTGCAAATAAAGCAGACAATCAGGTTACTGTTCGGTAATCATCTTATCATCAGCAGAACTTTCAAACAAACAAACAACTCTTTGGTGGTCCCAATGGGGACTGCTGCAGCGGGCATCCGCTGCCCTTACTGGGTATTTTCGTCCTCCTCACCCGGCTCGGGGTGGAAGAACACAGGCACCAGCCCCTCCAGTGCATAGCAAGCACGGCGTGGAAGGGCTGCCCGATACCCGTTGTTCCCGGTTCGGGGGACATATGTGGCCTCCATGCCAGGCAGGGCAACGACCCCCTCCTCTTCCTCCGACACAGGCTCTGTCAGGACCGGAGTCGCTATCTTCCGCCCCCACCGCAGTCACAGGGAGAGGCACACCCGACGGGCCAGGTGCGGTGCAGCACGCAAGTGAGTAGGACGGAGGTAACACAGGAGCCAGGGGCAGACCGGGTCCCTCAGCCGCAGCGGCCGGTCCCTCGGGGACACAGGGGCGTGGGTCACTCTCCAGCTCCTCCATCACGGCCTCCACTCCATACACTCGTGCCACAGCAACTAGCGCCTCCACCTCCGCGGCCCACTGCTCCATCAGCCCGCCGATCTGACTCTGATAGTGACGGCAGATCTCCGCCGCCCGGGCCCTCAGCCATGCCGCTGTTCCAGACACCAGCTCGGTAGTCTCTGCAGAACTAGGTGGGGCGGACATTTCCCGTTAGGGTCGGTGGACCGAGGGGGTCCCAGTGTGTTTGCTTGCACCGCCACACTCACATGCGTCCAGCCGCCATCGCGTCCCCCTTAGCTCTTTCCGGCCCCTCCTCTCTCGGCGCGGGGTTTTGGCCTTTGCGCCTCTGCTACTCGAGAAGACGCTCGAGCGGGAACTTTTCGCGCCAAAGATGGCGACTTCTGAAATTTTTCAGCCGGATACCTCCGGCGGTAACAAGGCGCACCTCTACCAAACGGCAGAGCGGTAAGATCCTGTTCGTGACGCCAAGTTGTCGCGTGCGGGGAGGAGGGTGTCAGCACACTACGCTCACCCCTTCTGCTCGGTTCCGGCGGCTGCTGCTCAGTGGTGGCTCGAGCTGTGGGCCGGATCCCGGGGGTTCTCGAGCGGCACTCCTCGCCCGTGAGTGAAAAGGGGGGTGTTGGGTGTGGGGATAGTTTATTGTCCGTGACGCCACCCACGGTTGTGGTGATTTCACCACTGCTGCTCAATATGGGGATCCCGGGGATGGTGATGTGGAGCAGCCAGGTGTTGTGTTGCCCCTCCGTGGGTAGGGGTTGGTGATCCCGGGGCCCGGTGATGAGATGGGAGATGCAGGGCCTGGTGGGCGCAGGGACGCGGGGGCAGCGCTGTGCCTTGCGGCACTGTGGTACTCACTCAGCCTGAGATGTTGACACAGTTTTACGGTAAACCACACGGCTGGAAAGACGGTTCCCACGGACGGCTGCACTCGCTCTCCCAGTAGGTGACGGTGATGTCCCTTTGACCTGCACCTAGTGTTTCTGTGTTGGTAGCGATGGGTCCCCACCGGTAACCCGCTCCCCGGCTTCAAGCTGGACCGGAGGAGCTCTACTTCGCCCACAGACGCTGGCCCTGAGGAACTGGTGCCCTGGCGGTGGCGGTGTTCCTCCTTAATGGTTGGACTGTTGCCTTCAATTGGGACTTGGTTGTTGGGGGATCTACGTCCCCTTCACTGACGGATTCGGCAAATTATGGCGACTCCTAGCCTTGCCGGGGTCCGAGAGGCCCCTGCCCTGGTGCTGACTGTCCTTTGCACGCTGCTCCAGACCGCCGGGTCACCACCCGTCCGCGGTCCTTCCAGGAACTCCCGAACAGTCACCCCTCTGGACAGTCACCGTCGTTGCTGACCTTGCTGACCCGGTCATGCACACAGCTGGACCAACTTCAGGCTTTCCACTCTCTTTCTTTCCTGTCACCACTCTTGCTTTCCTCCTTTACCACTTTACTTCCTTCACTTCACTACCTGTTTACTCCTCCACTTAGCTCCTCACTCAAGCTCCCCCTGAGCTGACTCTAGCCCTGCCTGGGCTCAACTTTACTCGAGCCCTGCCTGGGCTAATCTGCCTGGTACTTCCTGCCTCCAGAGCTGTGAACTCCTCGGTGGGCAGAGCCAACTGCCTGGCCCACCCCCTGGTGTGAACATCAGCCTCTGGAGGGAGGCAACAAGGATTTTGGTTAGCTTTGATGTACCTAACTGGGATGTAGGGTGTGGTGGTGCAATGACCTGTGACCCCTGGCTTGCCCAGGGCGTCACAGGAACAGCAATGAAAAAGGATAAATCCCAAGTTCAGGACAGAGCCTCAGCAGGACCTTCCACCAAGGCAGCCAGAAAACAATGAGTTTGTATCTGCAGCAATGATTGATGGGAAATGCTACTACTTAAATCTGAAGGGGCGTTACTACAAAGCAGCTGCAGCTGAAACTCAGCATGGAACTAATAAACAATAAAACTGATATTAACTCATAAGGCACTAAAAGAAATGAAACTGCATTTAAATGTAAAGTCACAGATGGAAATGAGTGATCCCAACCTTGAATCCATCACTACTCTCCAAAAATAGAGAGACAGCTGTGACACCGTTATAATCAATGTCAGAAAATGTAAATAAATAAGCAGTGCCGAATAAAAGCTCCCCAAAACATAAGCCAAATCAAAGCGTCTCCAATGAACGGAGTTAAGTAGAATGCCAACAATAAACTTAGTATCTGCTATAGTCACTTAGTGTTGTTTTCTAAATAATCCCCACCCTTGAGGAGTACAGGACATGCCCCCTATAATGATAGCTAAACACAATTATCAAAAATGCCGCCATTATATAGAGTCTATCCATTAAAAATGCTGCAGAGTGTCACCTTTAAAGGGAACCTGACAGGAGATTTGTGAGGACCACGAGCAGCATAAACCAGTCTGATTTACTCTGAAAAGTGGCAACATTTCAGGAAAAAAACATACTTTGAAAAGTTGACGGTGGACTACGTGTCTCAGGTTACTACTTTGAGGCAGGTTCTTGGTAGTTTCTCCTGTGTTAACTATTGGCGTTTTCCTGCCAGGGTTTCCCATACAAATTGATGTAAATGCGTCAGATGGAGTGCAGTAGGGTCATGATGCCACAGCTCATCTAATTCATGAAAAACTATGGCGGTTCCTATGCAAGAAATATCATTCAATTCCTTGACTGGATGTCATGGGTGTGTCATGGTTGACAGACAGCCCTGTTGTGTCCGGCTTCAGTAGGTCGCTGCGTTTGGCTGCACAAACTGTTCATTGATATCCATCCTTACCTCTGTTTGTGAATGGAGTTTTCTGAGTTAGAGTTTACTCTTTCCCCTTTAGGACCCTGTGGAGATCGTTTCCTTTCAGTTGCTAATCATTATCCCTCACCCTCAGTGTCTTTATTTACCTGTATTTCCCCCTGGCATGTTGCTGGTGATAGAGGTAAGTTTCTATACAGTCCTGATTGCAAGCAGTCGGCTTGTAATCATCTGGAGAAATGTATGTTGCTGATCCTCTCCGTAAGTCATCTTGGAGATATGTTGTGTGTTTGCTTTCCCCTGTTTGTTTTCCCTGTGTGATCTTTAGGACTAAGGGGTGCTTTACACGCTGCGACATCGCTAAAGCTAAAGCGATGTCATTGGGGTGACGGAGTTTGTGACGCACATCCGGCTGCGTTAGTGATGTCGTTGCGTGTGACACCTATGAGCGATTTTGAATCGTCGCAAAAACGTCTAAAATCGCTCATCGGTGACATGCCCCCCTATTCTCGATTATCGTTGCTGCTGCAGCTAGCGATGTAGTTCCTCGTTCCTGCGGCAGCACACATCGCTATGTGTGACACCGCAGGAACGAGGAACCTCACCTTACCTGCGGCCGCTGCCAATGAGGAAGGAAAGAGGTGGGCGGCGGTTCAGTGCTGCAGTGACGCTGAACGAACCGCCCCCTTAGAAAGGAGGCGGTTCGCCGGTCCCAGCGACGTTGCTAGGCAGGTAAGTAGTGTGATGGGTCAGCACGATTTTGTGAACCATGGGCAGCGATTTGCCCGTGACGCACAAACGATGGGGACGGGTGTGCACGCTAGCGATATCAGTTACGATATCGCAGCATGTAAAGCGGCCTTTAGTGAAGTTGACTAGCGTTCGTCCCACCATTACCTATGGCCCAGTTCTGGGTCAGCCAGGGCCAGGTATCCTGCTTGGTGCATAGGTGCAGAACCTATCTAGGGTCAATGTGGCGCCCCTGAGGAGTCAGTCGCCACAGAGTATTGCAGCTCATCTAAGCTGCGGTATTCGCCTCAAGGTAAGGAAGGGGTTAATCACCGGTGTTCCACATTCACACATTACATATAGCACCGGAGTCTTCTCTCTGGGGAGCTGGACTAGGGTAGGCAGGAGGTTGGCCAACACGAAGCATGGGAATATCTCGGTCACTAGGACAGCCACCTGGGGGGCCGGTTCCACTTGGGATAGAAATAGGAGCACACTCACACAATCACTAGACAGTCTACCTGGGACACCAGTTTTGCGACACCATCACTTCCTTCTTTTCTCTTCATGGGGCCTGGGGCTGGGAGCGTAACTCAGCCCAGGTGCCTCAAAGCTAAAAAGACCACTCTGAAAAAGGACTTTCTTCTGCTTTCCAACACCGGTGACTTCTAAGTTATCCGGGGTCGACATGGCCCATCACAGCGAGCGAGCGGCACAGCACAAAAAGTGAGTAAAGACACCTGGATCCGCAGCAATTGCCTCTCACTCATGATTACCGGCACTGCCGCCCTGCGCCTCAGCACCAAATGCCATCAGTACTTCTCTTATCATCCTCCCCGGGGCCCGCTCCACCTGTGGGGAGCGATACTATCTCTGGCTGCTACTACCATCCCCTCGGGAGGACAACGACAGCAGCGGTGGCTAATCCCTGGCCGCATACCAAAGGGGGTGTCACGACATTCATCTTACTACTACCCTCATCATCTTCTCTCCTTGTTGGGGTACACCTCGGGGCATGAAGCTGGGCAGGCCACGGCAACATCCCAGGTCATCACACTAGCCCGGTGACGAGTAACTCAGGTACGAGATACTGTGTGCCTGAATCCCCCTGCCCCCTGGGTGCTACATCATCAGGAAAGCCAGGGGCAGGGGAAGGTCTAATCAGGAGTCACCATCTCCCCCTCTTCTCTCTCCTCCCTTTTTGCCGTTCTCTTGGCATTTCCCATTACCTAGCTTGACACTGGAGTGGCGCGGAGCACAGAGTCGCAAGCCACTCCTCAGCCTCTCCAGATTCATGAAGAGGCGTGCACCTCTGACTCCACCACGCCCCGAAAAAATCATTGGACTTGATGAATCGGGGCCATAATGTTTGTTTTACCCTCTATTGACCCTTTAATTGTAGATGTCATTGGTTCAGCTTCATTTTACATATGAACATTCAGGGTACTTTTGCGGCTGCTGCCTGGCATTGACAACAATTTACCAAAAATATTTTCTTGACCTGTATTTTCACTTCTCCTTTATTTAATAGACAACTGACAATAATATAAATAAAAGTGTAACTATAATTTCAATAATCTTTTGACAAGTCTCTAAAATGTATCTGATCGCTAAAGCAAAAGAGCAGAAGTGCTCAGCCAAGCGCTGCTCTCTACGATCACTGAAGCCGGGCTCCAGACTCCAAAGACCTTTTAATGAGCTCCCATCACAGTCTCGGCTGAGCACTTCTGCTTCTTTGTTGATTAGTGGGTATCCCCCACTGTCCAAAATTTTCGGCTTATCTATGTAACATGGTTAAAGTTTTCTGAAATGACAGTTTCACATAGCCTGGGAAACTTTTACAGGAAAATAGTCACACTTACTGTAAAGAACCCTATTGTCACGCGAAGTACGGAGAAGTACCAAGCACATGGCAGAAGGGAAGGGAAACCCTGTGTCCAGGGAAGTTGGAGATGGTGACCCCTGACCAAGTATACCAATGGTCCCGGGGTTCCCGCACCACCCTAGATAGGTTCCACACTTACACGCCGAGCCCAATACCTGACCCTGATCTGGGCCCTAGGTAGGGAATGGGTGAGATGAGCTTTTTGTCAACCCCACTAGGCTCTAAAGGACACATAGGGATAACAAACAAGGAAAAACCACATATAACTTTTCTCCAGCTGACTCAGGGAGAGGAACTGCAACAACCACCAAGATTCTCCAGATGTATGCAAGCCGCCTGCTTGCACCCTCCCCCTGCATCCAGAGACTGACCTGCCAGCAAATTATATAGGTAATCATCCAATGCTATATATGCAATTACTTGTACCTTGTGTGATGATGTGGCTTTAATGTGTATCTATAGCTCGCCGCATTTTTGTCTCTTCAATGACACCTAGTGGACTCTCATGATACACACATATGGATGTTGGTCTAATTCTCATGGATGCATGGTACTATCATAAGAGGGATCTGTGACCTGTTTGGGGCTTTTTTTCAAGTTCCTGCACCCAATCTGTTCCACCTTTTCATGTGCACCCATATTAATAAAATAAATTTGTAATTTCATAATCATGGGCGTATGATCGTTTTTCTTCCTTTCCGTTTGTTGATAAAGATATATCCAATATCACCAACAGTGAGTAATAGGGAGTGAAGGTATATATGGACAAGGAAAGTACCGATGAACAGCAGCTGACAGGCTGAGCAATGCCAAAGAAAGGGAAAGGGATGAAAACCAAGCAAGGATGATAGAAGGTCAGGGAGTAGTTTGTGCAGCCAAACGCTATGACCTTCTATAGCCGGACACCTGTGAAACCTTTCCTATATCCATTTGCAAAATAAAAATACCTAATTTGTTCCTATACATTCATTTTATTAGTATGTTGACCCTTTAAGATGTCACAAGTTTGTCAAGGCCTGATGTGATCTTGGGGGGCTCTTTGATCAAAAGGTCACAGTATATTGTTGATCGCAGATCCATTTTAGTGCCTGCTCATTGTTTACGCTGAGTTGGAGCATATTTAATTCCATCCAGTACTGAAGGTGTAAGGCTCATTTCTATCCTGCAGTGATCTATCAAGTATTTGTAACCTCAGCTGCAGCCACTCCCTTCTACTATAAATATTCACTCCTTACTCCTCCCTATGATGCCGGCTATAGCTCATACCTATGCTGTCCATTTTGAAGGAACCAGTCTCTGGAGAAGCTGAGGTGTTGCTTCAGTTGCAGCTGAGAAGTTCCTGCTGGAGAAGCTGTTGAGTGTTATTCCTTTGTCTTTCTCCACCAGTTTGTCTTAGCTTCCTCATGCTGTCTTATTGCAGTAGCAAGACTAGCATCTCACTGGCCTTCACTAGTCATGGTGACTTCAGGGCCAGCGAGACCTTAGGCATGTGAATGCGCGAGGAGGTCATGACCTGTCTAGGGATATTACGGATTGCAGGGATCAGCCTCAGGTGAATGTTGAGAGACATGACCCCTATCCCCTCTCCTTAGCTTCATGGCCTTCCATTGTGTTGCTACCCTGGTTTTCCCTCTGTGTCATACCTGGCGTGACACTTGCAGCCACATTGTGATATAAGGGTAACTAAACTTTTTTTTTTCAGTTTAATTACTAATCAGCCTTTGCAAAGATATGAATCTTTGTAATATACTCCATTGCATAGCTCCTTTCTCTCTCTCAATCTTTTTGCTGGAAATGCTGTTTTAACTATCTAGTTCATGCTCTTTGAGAAGCTGCATTGAACTGCCGCTCTAACCAAGGCTCCAAACTCAGACGCTAATTACAAACACTGTCAAAGCGTTAAGGAGAGCAGGGAATCTAGCACAGGGAGAGTTTTTGAAAATATTGTTTGAGTATGGTTTCTTGGTAAAGCAGCAATTCAAAGCAGCTTGTAAAAGAGCGTCTGTAAAAGAGGCAGTTAAAACAGCACTTTCAACATGATATTTGAGAGGTGCAATAAGGTAATGGGAAAAATCTCAAAGATGCTTTGAAAGCATTTCTGTAATGATGTGACTGTAGGACAGTGAGGGACAGGGGCTCCTATGCTGTCTCTTATGCTAGAGCACCGTAAGCTTTCCCTAACCTTAGGGTTTCCGCTAATGGTAGAGATACCTGAGTCTCGTGCCTTGCTATGCTTCTGACCAGAATTAATGTGATTCCCCCCTCCCACCAGGGAAGCAAGGGGTAGGAGTGAGATGGAAACACTGATAAAGACAGGGAAAAAACAAAACTCTGACACACTTCAAACTCACAGGAACAAACAATGAAAGACTCAGGAGAAAAGTAAGTGCAGGAAGGTAGCAACAAAAAGACAACAACTTTAACTCCACAACCGCACACAGCAACAAGTAATACAACTACTAGTTAGTCTAGAGCACAACACCTCACCAGACCAACTTAGATAAGCTATAGCTGAAGATCGCACATTATGAGGGAACAAATATATAGTATGTATCATAAAAATGGGACAGAGACAGAGATTCAAATCTAAGCCACGACTGTCATGATGTGACTGCAGGACTGCAAGGGACAGGGAGCTCCTATACTGTCCCTTATGCTAGGGGACTCTAGGCCATTTTTCATTTCCAGATTACCTCTGATGGTGGAGATACCTGAGTCCCATCCCGTACTATTTTCCTGATGTAATCTGTTACCCCCCCCCCCCTTTCCTGGGAAGGAAAGGGCAAGAGGATGATGGAAATACAAATTAAGACAGATAAGGAAAAAATGCAGATACTGCAAATGCACACAAACAAACAGTAAGAAACTAAGGAGAAAAGCAAGAGCAGGAAGGTAGCAATAAAAAGACAACAAGGGTTAACTCCACCAACCGCACACAGCAGCAAGTAATACAATCACCAGTTAGTCTAGATTGCAACTCCTCACCAAAACAGCTTAGATAAGCTATAGCTGGAATAGGTGGAAGGATCTAACCAGCATATAGGCTCCCCCACAACATGTGAACAAATTTTTGAGCAATATAAAGTGTGCCAAAGTTGGCTACTTTTTTTTTTCACCATACATATGGCTCAAATAGCTCAATGAATCCTCCGTATAAAAAGCATGAACTCGTAGAAAATAATTAAGAAATAAGCACAATTGCTCCTAATCAGTGGATGATCATACAGGGTTTTGGGTTTTTTTTTGTTTTTTTTAATGTTAATTGTTTTCTGTTACATATAAATTTACTTTTATACATTGATTGGAATGACATGGCCCTCGTAGGAAAAAAAAAAGTCACGATGAATTGAAAGACCTGCAATTATCCTTCATTATGCAATTATATTAAACAAATTTCTATTACTATTAGCGTCTGCAATATTACCCGTGCGGCCATGCAGGGAATATTTTATCATAATGTGTCAGAGCCGTCACTTGCAAATCATCCAGTAAGATTTTCAGGTTTTTTTTTTTATTTTTTAAGCTTGATGTAATGTGTGGGGATCACCACTAGATGGCAGAGTATCACAATGCATCGGTAGAAATTGAGCTCTGCCAGAAAAGGTGGGCTATTATAGTGACAAAAACACCACTAGGCAAGATATATTAATAGGAATTTAGCCGGCGTGACAGCAACTTAACCCTTTGGATACAGTAGGGGTGTTTTAATGGACATATACTTTGCACCAGGAGTGAACAGCCCATACAGTAGATATAAAACACAGCTACAACTCGCCAACAGTCATGGCGCCATCAGACGCTGTTCACATTGCAGATTGCCACTCCGCCCGATGGTTTCTCTGGTGTTTCTGATCTACACAGGTCGACCAGCTGTGTGCTCAGTCATAGTTAACCTCTGCTAGCCTGTTTCTTGAGCTTTAGGGCTCACATGTTGTATGGAAGCCTATCACATCTGCTCCTCTCATACTTAGGTTGGAGGAGATCTTCCACCCATGCCGACTATAGTTTCTGCTGTGTTGGTCTATGAGCTGTTGTGTCCCAGCTTTGCTGGAGACAGAGTAGCCTGTGCTTGGTTTTGTTATGGAGTTTGCCCATTGTCTTGTTGCTTCCTCCCTGCTCTTGTTTTCCTCCTTATCTCTTATTGTCATATCTCTGTGCGTGCAGTGCAGCAGTTTTAGTTTCTCCTGTCTATCTATTTTTGTGGATTCAATCACACTCCTGTCCCTGACCCCATGGGGGAAGGGTATAAGATCAGGGCTGGTCAGGAGCAGGGCCAGGAAGGAGACTCAGACATCCCTACCATTAGGGGTATCTCTGAGAATAGGGATAGCACATGGCTCTCTTAGTCTGAGGGTCAGCCTAGGCAAAAATAAAAAGGCAAAAAGACTGTCACCATGGGAAAAAAATATGCAAATAAGCCAGAGACAGGTAATTTTGCAAAGAAAGTAACTTTACACTCAATCGGTGGATTTCTCAACAGCACCCCTTGTGGTCTGGCATGGTATTTTTTTATTCTTATTTAAAAGGCTCAAGAATTTAATGAAATTAGTAAAAAATATTTACAAATATATATTTTAAAATATATATGTCTAACAAGTTTACAACTTCCCCAAACATAAATTGTGAAATGTAAAAGATTAAAAAAAAAAAAAAAAAAAATCAAAATATTTATCTCAAAACAAAAAAAACGAAAAAAAAAAGAATATGGCTGAATTTTGGTCTACCTACCTCCCAAAAAAGTGTAATAAATAGATCAAAAATACAAATTGACCCAAAATGGTACTAATAAATACTAAACTAAAATATTTGGAAAGTTATAGCTCATAGAATATGGCTCAAATGTTGTTAATGGTTTTAATAAAACATATTTATATATATTTGGTATCACCATAGTCGTATTGATCTGTAGTCATTCTTACAACTTTTATGGAATCTGTCAGCAGGTTTTTGCTGTGTAATCTGAGAGCAGTATAATGTCAAGGCAGAGACCCTGATTCCAGAAATGTGTCACTTACTGGGCTGTTTTGCTGTTTCCGTGCAATCAGTGTTTTATAAGCAGGAGATTATCACTATAGAACTAGGTGACTTGTACCACCTGGTCCAGCCACGCCCCCATAGAAAGCAACCAATCAGTGTTGTGGGTGGGGTTATGCACCACTCAGCATTCTGAGCTCTGCTAGTTCTGCAGCAGAGAAAACTGTGATTCTATCAAAACTACTGCCACCAGTAAACTAAGTGACACATCACTGGAATCAGGGTCTCTGCCATTACGTCATACTGCTGTCAGATTACATAGCAAAACCATGGTGACAGATTCCCTTTAAGGGGTTGATATAAATGAATTTTTTATATTCTTTTTTCCTGACTGAAGAGGGCAGCATTATGTCAGATATACCATCCACCAGGCAGAAGACAGGCCGCCAAACAACTCCTAATATTCACCTTATAAAGTTCCTGCTATATGTTTTATACATTTTCTATATTAAACTGTTTTTATTTGCTTGTGTTCTAGCTGTTCTAGATGTAATTGTGATGAATGTGCGTGTAATATAAGAACAGACCTCGATTATTTTACAGTCTGGATATAATATTCTAATGAGGATCACTGAGAGCATTGTATTGTGGGATTAATCTATAAATTAACTGAGCAGCAAGTGTCACGTTTCACTGCAGCGCCTCCGCAGGGGAAATGAAGCATTGCACAGTGATGGATGGATCGGTGGATGGATGGATAGGTGGGTTCTGGATGGATGGGTGGATGGATGTATGGATGGGTGTGGTCGATGGATGAATAGGTGGGTGGATGGATGGATAGGTGGGTAGGTGGATGCATGGGTGTGTGGATGGATGGGTGGGTGGATCGATGGATGGGTGGGTGGGTTTATGGATGGTTGGATGGATAGGTGGGTAGATGGATGGATGAATGGGTGGGTGGATGGATGGATAGGTGGGTGGATGGATGGGTGCATGGATAGTGGGTGGGCGGATGTGTGGGTGGATGGATGGATGTATGGGTCGATGGATGGATGGATGGATGGATAGATGGATGGATGGATGGGTGCATGGATAGTGGGTGGGCGGATGTGTGGGTAAATGGATGGATGAATGGGTGGGTGGATGGATGGATAGGTGGGTGGATGGATGGGTGCATGGATAGTGGGTGGGCGGATGTGTGGGTGGATGGATAGATGTATGGGTCGGATGGATGGATGGATGGATAGATGGATAGGTGGGTGGATGGATGGATAGTTGGATGGATGAGTGGATGGTGGGGGGATGGATGGGGAAATGGATGGATAGGGGGGTGGATGAATAAGTGGGTAGGTGGATGGATGGGTGGGTGGATGGATAGGTGGGTGGATGGATGAGTGGGTGGATGGATGGATGAGTGGGTGGATGGATGGATGAGTGGGTGGATGGATGGATGAGTGGGTGGATGGATGGATGAGTGGGTGGATGGATGGATGAGTGGGTGGATGGATGGATAGGTGGGTAGATGGATGGATAGGTGGGTAGATGGATGGATGGATGAATGGGTGGGTGGATGGATGGATAGGTGGGTGGATGGATAGTGGGTGGATGTATGGGTGGATGTATGGATATGGGTGGATGGATCGTGGAGGATCGTGGATGATCAAAACCAAAAGGAATTGCAACAGGTATCGGTCACGTGTGTAGGAACCCGTCAGACCGAGAGGTAACCCAGTTAACGTCACTGGGAAACCTAGGACGTTACCGATGAACCGGTCATGTGTGTACAGGGGCACATCAAACTGTTTACTGGTACAAGGAATCAGTCACGTGCGTAGAGGGCACGTCAGATCGAGTAGGCTACCCAATTAGCATCACTGAGCACCCGAGGACTGGTACACACACACACACACAAGTCTGCCACTGACACTGCAGATTGGTCACTTGCGTAGGGGGCACATCAGACCATGTGGACCCTGACCCTCACCATGCCAAGACACAGCTGTACCGAGATATGAATACCTGATACCGGCGTCTAGCCCTAAAACACATACACACTGGTAGTGTCGCGGGTGGAGGAGGGGACGCCGCGCTCTCCCACTGCTCGGGTCCGGCTGCCGCTGCTGCGGCTGCTGCTGCTCGGTGGTGGCTCGAGCGGTGTGCCGGATCCCGGGGACTCGAGCGGCGCTCCTCGCCCGTGAGTGAAAGGGGGTGGATTGGTGGTGGGGATTTGGTTATTGTCCGTGACGCCACCCACGGTTGTGGTGATTTTTGGTAACATCACCGCTGCTCTGTATGGGGATCCCGGGAGCGGTGACAGGGAGCAGCTGAGTTGTTAGTTCTCCTGTGGCGCCCCTGACCTGGTCAGGCACCACTGAGTACTGCACCCATGCTGGGGACAGTACAATACAGGTAATCCAGATGGCTGACAGGGGTGTGGAACACAGGCGCATAGTGATCAGGTCTCACACATGTACCCATGAGAGGACCCCTGGGGATCCCAGGAGGGGGCAAAGCCTATACCTCCACTGGAATAGTGGCAGGGGGTTAAAAGCCTCCATCTCCTCTCAAGGGGTGTGGTGGAGAGTCTGGTTGCTAGGTGGCGTAGGCAAGAACAGGAGAGGAGGAGCAGTGAGTCAGTTAGGGCAGAACTCCAGAGGGCTCAGTGAGGAGCAGACCTGTGGGGCTGATGCTGTCTAACAGCGCCCGCGCAGTGACTACAGACGGGGGAGAACGGTCAACTAGAAGTGCTGCCTGAAAGCCAGCTTCAGCTAGCAAGTGCAACGGAGTGGGAAGTAAGGAGACTTCTAGAGAGCACCAGGCCCAACCGGGCGGCAGATCCCGAAGCGAGGATAGATTCACCTTTCCCTGCTAAACCTGCCGGTGTGGGGCTCTTACAGCCCACACCACAACAACCAAAAGCCGCAGCCACGTAACCGCAAGTAGGGCCCATAGGTCACAGGAGGCAAGAGGCTGGAGTGGCCTGGCCCGGGGAACAAGCACACGGCAAAACAAGAAGGGGAGAGAGGCTTGGAGCATCTTCCCTGGGTGACCCCCATAGGGACTCAAAGTCGGGGTCACCCCAAACCACCAAGGGCTAAGGAAGGCGAGTTTGTAGTCACCCTCATAACGTCAGCCTGAAGGATACTTGATTCCCACCTGGTTCATCCCAGCTACGCCCGGGCTACTCACCCTGCCATCAATTGTGAGTAAAGCCCTTGAAAGACACTCTGCCTGTGTGGTCATTCTGCGACTTGTAGTACTACGCATTTACACCGGGTCCTGGGGCTTGCCTCACTCTCAGGAGGCTACTACATCTGACTGCACATATCATCAGCCCCAGGCACCCCTAACCTGCAGTGGCGGTCCCCACTGACCGCAATACTGAGAGTGGCGTCACGATCAAAAACCGAAGATTCCCTACCTGTGACCAGCACCAGCTACGTGGAGTCCCTGAAGGTATGCACCGACACAACACCGGTGGGGCTTCACATCTGGCGTCACGAACAGGATAAGGACTAGACCTGTTCAGACAGGTGACCATGTGCCTGAGCGGTCCGCTTGAAAAATTGGAAGCGCCGCCATATTGCCACCATGAAAAGCGCGCTGAAAAACAACAGCAGCCCGCGCTGGAAGAAGTTACCGCCCACGAAGAGGTGTGGCTACCCAGAGATCCCCTGCAGAGTTCTGACCTTGCCAGCTATGAGAGTGGAAGCGTCGAGAGACGGCGGAACAGAAAGGGAGCCACAAGCCTGCTGCTGGGAGAGGAGCTGCTGAAAGAGGCAGAGCAGAAACTGGACAGCTTGTTACAGGAGGCAGCGAAGAGTCCACTGCTGGGAGATCGTGCAGAAGACGGCGCAGAAGAAATGGCGTCTGACCGCAGGAACCCAGAACCAGGCTCCGCTGCCTGGTGGTACCGAGAGCTGGCCCAGTTTTGCAACCGGCTGGAGACCCGGGTCGTGGAGCAGATTCGGGAGGAACGGATGGAACTGCAGGAGATGACCGCGGCGGTTCGGGCCTATGAAGGGAGAGCTGCGCGCCGGGTGTCAGGCGGGACGGCGACGACGCAGACCCCAGTGCTACCAACAACGGGTGAGTCGAATGATGCCCCGGCCCGCGCAAGTGCCCCGACCCCTGCTGCCACGTCCGCGGTCCCTGAAGAGGCGTCCGGTGCGGCGACGCTGAAGCAGGCCGCAGCCACGCCAGGTGCGGCCCTCCAAGCCCCAGCGGCTGCAGCGATGCCCTGCTCGGCCCACCAAGACCCAGTCCCTGCAGCGATGCCCTGCCCGGCCCGCCAGGACCAGGCCGCCGCCATCCTGGGCGCGGCCCGCCAAGACCAGGCCGCCGCCATCCTGGGCGCGGCCCGCCAAGACCAGGCCGCCGCCATGCCAGGCGCGGCCCGCCAAGACCAGGCCGCCGCCATCCCGGGCGCGGCCCGCCAAGACCAGGCCGCCGCCATACAGGGCGCGGCCCGCCAAGACCAGGCCGCCGCCATGCCAGGCGCGGCCCGCCAAGGAAAGACTACCTCAGCATTTACCCCGGCCTGTAAGGCCAGAGCAGATACCGCTCCCCGGTCCACAGAGGTCCCTAATAGGCAGCCCACGGTGGGTGAAGACCCTGCATATTGGCAGATGAAGGCTGACCTGGAGGCCAAATTTCCACAATGGTTGGTGAGCCAATACATACCCCCTCCGCATACCCCAAAGAGTCTCCTGCTAACTCCTGCAGCAGCTACACCAAGGAGTCCCTCACCTGGGCCGGCCGAAGAGCAGCCATCCCCGGCACTGCCACAGCTGGAGTGCCAGGAAGAACTAAGGGGGAGAGGAGGCCAGGAAGCAGAAGGGTTGACTCCGACTCCAGTGCCACCAGCAGCAGATGTGTATTCAGAGCCGGAAATGCTGCCATACTCCCGCTGGGACGAGGAGGACCTGACCCCCTCTGCAGAAGAAGAGCAGCCTAAGAGCTTCACCTGGGAGCCCACAGGCATGGATCCAGCCCGCAAGACACGGCGCAGAAGAACACAGTTTGCTCCAGCACCACAGTCTCCTGAACAGAGAGCAGTCACCGCCAGAGATCTAAAGGAGAAGCGTTTGTTGAGAGAGTCCAAAGCCCAGGCTAGAGGACCCCTGTGTTATGGCGTAGTGGAAGACTTTAATCTGAAAAGCGGCTATGGATTCATTGTAGCACCAGGAATAAAAGAAGGGATATTTGTAAACCGCAGAGATGTGAACGCTCATCTGCCAAGAGGACACCCTTGCAGAAATCTAAAGATGGGAGATTCCGTTCAGTTCACCCTGCATCAAGGCGAAAGAGGATTGTATGCTCTGGGCGTAACGCTATGTCCCAACAAACCTTACAGCCATCCCCTGCAACAAGAAAGACAAGAAAGCCAAGAAAGACAAGAAAGACAAGAAAGACAAGAAAGACAAGAAAGACAAGAAAGACAAGAAAGACAAGAAAGACAAGATAGAGATAAAGAACCAGATGTAGAAACAGATGAAGACCAAGAACGGAAAGATAAAGATCCTACAGATGAAGAAAGAGACAAAGAGCAAGAAAGTCACAGGTGCCAGTGCCCAACGTGCCCTCGCCCTAGTGAAAAAGAGGAGTAGAGTAAAAGAAAAGTAAGAAGAGAAGTTACTGTTTTGACCAGTTAAAGTTTGAAAAGTTTTGTTTGCAACGTTAACGTTAAAGAAATGCGCCCACAAAAACTATTGTGAGAAATAAACTTAAGGCTATGAACTTGCTATAGCCACAAACTCTCGCAATGTAAAAAGTTACACCAGTGGCACCACCACCAGGGCCAGCCTGTTTAGGGGCTTGGCTCGTCTGCAACCAGGGGGGCCCGTCCGTAGAAAAGGGCCTTGGCTCACCTGCGACCAGAGAGCACGCCTGTTTATGGGGCCTTGGCTCACCACCACAAAGAGGGTACCTGGTCAGCACCAACTGTGGAGGCCGCCTCTGCATCCTGCCGGAAGAGGCTGAAGGCGCGGATCCACCAGGCCAGGTATACCCTGAAACCACCAGCCCAGGAAAGCCGCCTCTACATCCTGCCAGAAGTGGCTGAAGTCGCGGCCAACGGGAGAGGAAGATTGGAGGAAAGCACTGGGGAAACAGATGGCCCAGACCTGGTTACCAACAGGACCGGTGACCTACCTCCTGAGAGGGTTTTGGGTGGGTTAACGGACTTGTGGGTGGAGGGTGGTGATGTCTGATACCTGGTGCTTTTAAATGTTTTACCATGTTTTAATGTTTTATGCATTTTAAAATGTTGTCTTGCAGCCCGAGGACGTGCTGGTGATAACTAAGGGGGAATGTGGCGCCCCTGACCTGGTCAGGCACCACTGAGTACTGCACCCATGCTGGGGACAGTACAATACAGGTAATCCAGATGGCTGACAGGGGTGTGGAACACAGGCGCATAGTGATCAGGTCTCACACATGTACCCATGAGAGGACCCCTGGGGATCCCAGGAGGGGGCAAAGCCTATACCTCCACTGGAATAGTGGCAGGGGGTTAAAAGCCTCCATCTCCTCTCAAGGGGTGTGGTGGAGAGTCTGGTTGCTAGGTGGCGTAGGCAAGAACAGGAGAGGAGGAGCAGTGAGTCAGTTAGGGCAGAACTCCAGAGGGCTCAGTGAGGAGCAGACCTGTGGGGCTGATGCTGTCTAACAGCGCCCGCGCAGTGACTACAGACGGGGGAGAACGGTCAACTAGAAGTGCTGCCTGAAAGCCAGCTTCAGCTAGCAAGTGCAACGGAGTGGGAAGTAAGGAGACTTCTAGAGAGCACCAGGCCCAACCGGGCGGCAGATCCCGAAGCGAGGATAGATTCACCTTTCCCTGCTAAACCTGCCGGTGTGGGGCTCTTACAGCCCACACCACAACAACCAAAAGCCGCAGCCACGTAACCGCAAGTAGGGCCCATAGGTCACAGGAGGCAAGAGGCTGGAGTGGCCTGGCCCGGGGAACAAGCACACGGCAAAACAAGAAGGGGAGAGAGGCTTGGAGCATCTTCCCTGGGTGACCCCCATAGGGACTCAAAGTCGGGGTCACCCCAAACCACCAAGGGCTAAGGAAGGCGAGTTTGTAGTCACCCTCATAACGTCAGCCTGAAGGATACTTGATTCCCACCTGGTTCATCCCAGCTACGCCCGGGCTACTCACCCTGCCATCAATTGTGAGTAAAGCCCTTGAAAGACACTCTGCCTGTGTGGTCATTCTGCGACTTGTAGTACTACGCATTTACACCGGGTCCTGGGGCTTGCCTCACTCTCAGGAGGCTACTACATCTGACTGCACATATCATCAGCCCCAGGCACCCCTAACCTGCAGTGGCGGTCCCCACTGACCGCAATACTGAGAGTGGCGTCACGATCAAAAACCGAAGATTCCCTACCTGTGACCAGCACCAGCTACGTGGAGTCCCTGAAGGTATGCACCGACACAACACCGGTGGGGCTTCACACTCCCCTCCGTGGGTAGGGGTTGGTTGTCCTGGGGCCCAGTGATGGGGTTGAGGATGGGTGCTGGCAGGCCGGTTGCGGGGCCTGGTGAGGTGCAGGGTCGCGGGGGCAGCGCTGTGCCGCACGGCACGGTGGTACTCACTCAGCCTGAGACAATGACACAGTTCTCGGTAAAACACACGGCTTGAAAGACGGTTCCCACGGACGGCTGCTGTTGCTTTTCCCCGGTAGTTAACGGTGACTGTCTCTTTCCCTGCACCTAGTACTTCTGTTGGTTCCAATGGGTTCCCACCGGTAACCCGCTCCCCGGCTTGGATATGGGCCGGAGGAGCCCCTCTTTGCCCGCAGGCGCTGGCCCTGAGAAACTGGTGCCTTGGCGGTGGAGGTGTCTCTCTCATACGGTTGGACTGTTGCCTTCAATCGGGACTTAGTTGTTTGGAAACCCGGAGGTTCCCTTCACTGACGGATTTGGCAAATTCACGGCGACTCCAAGCCTTGCCGGGATCCGAAAGGCCCCTGCCAATGGTGCTGGCTTCTCCTTGTGTACTGGTCCGGTACTGTCGGGCCACCGCCCGTCCACGGTCCTTACGGCAACTCCGATAGGCCACTCCTGCAGACGGTCACCGCCGTCTGCTAACCTTGCTGTCTCTGTCCGGGGCACACACCTGGACGCTCTCAGATAGTTGCTCTCCTACCACTTTACTCCTCACACTCTCACGTCCAAAACTAATCTTCTCACTTTTCCCGCCTCCAGGACTGTGAACTCCTCGGTGGGCGGGACCAACCGCCTGGCCCTCCCCCTGGTGTGAACATCAGCCCCTGGAGGAAGGCAACAAGGATTTTTGGGTCTAGCTTTGATGTGCCTAACCGGGGTGTAGGGTGTGGTGATGTCATTACCTGTGACCCCTGGCTTGTCCAGGGCGTCACATTCCCCCTTAGCAAAATGCAGACCGTCCGCGGGCTGCCCGTCCAACACCGGTTTTATTTTTCCTTTTTTTTTTTTAACTGTAAAAATATAAAAATGTAAAACGGTGACATACAATTAAAATAACATCTTCCCACATTGGGAGGTACTCTTACTTAAACGGTTTCAACGGTTTCGAACGGTTACGGCTTCTGCTCTCTCCCACCCAAGCAACCTGGCCCTGATGCTGCCCCTAAGCAACAGGCAGCACCCCTTGACCCCAGTTCAGCACAAGTTACCCGAGCGGGATCTGTCCTTTTCAGGGGACCCACGTCCATGGGGAACCCCTGAAACCCCCAGAGGATTGCCACCGGTTCCTGTGGTGGCTGGGCCCCAGCCTGCTCCACTGCGGGCCCTTCCTCCAATCTGCCTCTCCGGATGCGGCAACGATTGGAAGCTGCAACAACATACATTATTTACAAGCCACTAAGTTTGTGGTTGCCCTGCAAGTTCTCAGGCATGTTCATAGTAGTTTCTATGTAAAGTGGTGAAGGGGGTCCCAACGGGGACCAGTTGCCGGCTACGACCGGTTCCAAATCAAGGCTTGTCAATCAGGTAACTTCACTGGTTTCATTTACTTATCATTTTTGCAAAAACTTTCAAACGGTGAACAGCACGCTGGTGGTCCCAACGGGGACAACTTTTAGGTGGAGGACCGCCGGCCTTTACTGCTCAACAGTCCATTCCCAATTGCGGGGCTCTAGTGCCACCTTCACATGGTGCACCGCTGTGGATCCCGATGGTAGCTCGCTGCGGATGATCTTCCTCCATATTCATGCGGGCCTGCACATCCGCTCTACACCCCTCTCGGGCATCGATCTCCCTGCGCAGCTGCTGTTGCCGCCGCTTCCAGTATGGAGCACTTTCTGCTTGCTCTGGTTCAGCGTGTGCGGGGGTCAGACCCAGCCAGAGTCCCTCCGTGTCGGCTACGACCGGCACCTTCAGTAATGAGGGACCCCGCTGTGACATGGCCTGCTCTGCCTCCTGGCAGCTGCATCCCCGCCGTGCCTCCGGTGCATCTTTGCTGACGGCCTCAGCCTTCGGCTTCTTCCATGGAAGCGGATAAGGGCGGTCACGAGCTTCTGCTGCAGGTCGGTCCGCCGGGGCGGATTGGCAGGGTACTGCTACCGGTGGTGGTGGTAGCGGGCCTAGTGGCGGGGCAGCAGCAGCCAACACGGGTAGCGGGGGAGGTAGCAGGGCGAGCGGGTATGGACCGGGTCCCTCGGCCGCGATGACCGACCCACTAGGGGCACAGGGGCGTGGGTCACTTACCCTCCTTTCCAAGACTCCCTCCACCTCGCATCTCCGTATGGCCGCCACCACTTCCGCCATGTCGGCCTCCCACTCCTCCAGGAGGAGCTGCATGCGGACCTGCAGACGGCTGCTTAGCTGGACGGTCCGGACTTCCACCCATGCTGCGGTGCCAGGCGCGGGGACCACGGTGTTGTCGGTCGGACTCAGCATCCTTAGCAGCGGCCTCTTCCAGGAACAAGTAAATGGCCGCAGGGTCCTGGCGTCCCTGCTTCCATAGCCGCTCTCACATGCGGCCAGCCACCATTTCGTCCCCCTTAGCCTCTTTCAGGCTCCTCCTCTATCGGTGCTGGATTTTGGCCTTCGCGCCTCCACTACTCGAGGAGACGCTCGAGCGGGAACTTTTCGCGCCAAAGATGGCGGCTTCTGAAATTTTCTGGCCGGACACCTCCGGCGGTAACAAGGCGCACCTGTACCAGACAGCAGAGCGGTAAGATCCTGTTCGTGACGCCAAGTTGTGGCGGGCGGAGGAGGAGACGCCGCGCTCTCCCACTGCTCGGGTCCGGCTGCCGCTGCTGCTCGGTGGTGGCTCGAGCGGTGTGCCGGATCCCGGGGACTCGAGCGGTGCTCCTCGCCCGTGAGTAAAAGGGGGTGGATTGGTGGTGGGGATTTGGTTATTGTCCGTGACACCACCCACGGTTGTGGTGATTTTTGGGAACACCACCGCTGCTCTGTATGGGGATCCCGGGAGCGGTGACAGGGAGCAGCTGAGTTGTTAGTTCTCCCCTCCGTGGGTAGGGATTGGTTGTCCCGGGGCCCAGTGATGGGGTTGAGGATGGGTGCTGGCAGGCTGGTTGTGGGGCCTGGTGAGGTGCAGGGTCGCGGGGGCAGCGCTGTGCCGCACGGCACGGTGGTACTCACTCAGCCTGAGACGATGACACAGTTCTCGGTAAAACACACGGCTGGAAAGACCGTTCCCACGGACGGCTGCTGTTGCTTTTCCCCGGTAGTTAACGGTGACTGTCTCTTTCCCTGCACCTAGCACTGTTGTTGGTTCCAATGGGTTCCCACCGGTAACCCGCTCCCCGGCTTGGATATGGGCCGGAGGAGCCCCTCTTTGCCCGCAGGCGCTGGCCCTGAGAAACTGGTGCCTTGGCGGTGGAGGTGTCTTTCTCATACGGTTGGACTGTTGCCTTCAATCGGGACTTAGTTGTTTGGAAACCCGGAGGTTCCCTTCACTGACGGATTTGGCAAATTCACGGCGACTCCAAGCCTTGCCGGGATCCGAAAGGCCCCTGCCAATGGTGCTGGCTTCTCCTTGTGTATCGGTCCGGTACCGCCGGGCCACCGCCCGTCCACGGTCCTTGCGGCAACTCCGATAGGCCACTCCTGCAGACGGTCACCGCCGTCTGCTAACCTTGCTGTCTCTGTCCGGGGCACACACCCGGACGCTCTCAGATAGTTGCTCTCCTACCACTTTACTCCTCACACTCTCACGTCCAAAACTAATCTGCTCACTTTTCCCGCCTCCAGGACTGTGAACTCCTCGGTGGGCGGGACCAACCGCCTGGCCCACTCCCTGGTGTGAACATCAGCCCCTGGAGGAAGGCAACAATGATTTTTGGGTCTAGCTTTGATGTGCCTAACCGGGGTGTAGGGTGTGGTGATGTCATTACCTGTGACCCCTGGCTTGTCCAGGGCGTCACAGTAGGACAATGGTTGACCCTCACCGTACGAAGGTACGAGTGTGCACAGATGCGAATACCTTGCACAGACGCCTAGCCCTGAAGTAGACACTGTCCTTATCCATACACACACCTGCCACAAGCACTGCAGGAAAATAGCACTAGAACCCAATCACTCTAACAGCCAGGATAGCAGCCTTAGCTGTCAGCATGCAGTATGACACTCGCGTGTCGATTGGCGGAGCTACAGACCTTTTATAGCCACCTCCCTGGCCCAAGCCACATAGCATGTGGTAATGGCATCGGCTGCAGCCATACAGAGACTGCCAAGTCATTGCTAATGTCATGAAGACCAATCAGCAGCTGCCAAGTCATCGCTGATGTCACTGAACACCAATCAGTGGCCGCCTTGCCATTTATGACATCATGCACATGGTCAGTATGATTGCATGAGCACTTAGGCTCACAATGGTACAAAACGCTAGCCACCTGATGCTTTAAGCGACAGCCAGGTGGCGCTGCATAGTTGACCGACCCTAATGTGGGAGTCAATGATGGGACTGGACCGGTTTGAGGCACAACAAAATCCTGAACCGTAACAACTCTCTCCTGCGACCGTGTTGTTCAGAGTCTCAGACTATTCTGAAGTGAAAATGTTTGTGTGTTTCTTACTCCATCAGCGCAGCCCCCACCTTTGTGATGACTAGTGGTTGTCCCAGCAACCGGAAATTTCCCAGGCTGGCTGGCTTCCTGAGTTGTGTAACTAGCTGACTCACTGGCTGGATGTTGTGTAAGTGAACAGACACCAATAGTTAACTCCTTCATCTTTGGGATAAGCATTGCACCACACTTTTATTGGGCACTACAGTGTATTGGGCACTACAATGACATATTTGTAATTTTTACTCGGCAAGTTGGGTTTTTGGAAACGCACCTGGTGTAAAGATAGTCACTACATTTATAGATAAATTCTCAGAAAAGTGTAAATTCTACTTAGGGTCACTTGAGGGGGATGTTTATACTGTTTAGGTGCATCAGGGTCTTTGCAAATGGAGTTTGCAAACTATTCTAGGAAAAAAGTTAAATAGCGCTCCTTCCCTTCTGAGGCCTGCCGTGTGGCCAAACAGTACTGTACAATCATGAGTGGGGTATTGCCACATTTAGAAGAAATTGTGTAACAAAATATGGGGCCTTTTTATAAAATAAAACAAAACCATCTGGGGCTAAAACAGTATTTTAGTGATAAAAATGCCATTAATAGTTGGTATAAAATTAAATAGATGGTGTTGTGAATGTCAGTTATGCTTTTCCTGCTGTGAGGCTCCCTCTTGTGGCCAGGAATGGTTTGGACAGAGACCAGGTGTGCTTGAGCAATGGGCGTTTCCATTGCTAACGCTTGCTTATTTAAACCCTGGCCTCCTGGCAGGCTGAGCCGGTTATCATTGTCGTGTAGTTCTCCAGCCTTTTCATCTTGCTTCTGACCACATCTACCCCAGATAAGTGCTTGGTTCTTTCTTATGTTGTTTTTGTTCTTTTGTTCTTATCTGGGTTGTCAATTATTGTGGTTGTTTTCAGTTTATTTGCATGCAAGAATCTTCCCTCTTTGTTGCTTTGCTGGGAAGCTCCCTGCAGCTATGTTTGGAGTTTTGCTCCTATACGTAAGTCCATGTGTTTGTTGCTTCTTGAATTTGTAATTGTTCCTGTTTTCTGTTCATTGGTTTGCCAAGAGCGCCTGATATAGGAGGGATTGCAGATCGTGCGATCTGAGGACCTTTTTGTACTATCAGGTATTTGAGTTTTTGTAGGGTTTTTCTCTGGCCATCATCAGCCCCTTTCCGATCCTTTCCTATTTAGTCAGTGGGGCCTCACCTTTGCTGATCCTATCATCCATCTGTGTATTGTGTTTTCCTATATTACCATAGTCTTTGAATGTGGGGAACTTGCTATACCTTTTGCGGTCTATTTCTGAGGCAGAGAGTTATTCATCCTTCCTTCCTTCCTTTAGGATAGCTAGGTCTCCGGCTGGGTTTGCGGTGCATAGGATGTTAGTTCACCCCTCAGCTACTTCTAGTGTTGATGGTTAGTAAGGGGATGGCAGCCAGATTAGTTGCCAATGCTCTTGTCACCTTTTGCCAATGATCTATTGTTATCTTCCATGGTTCCAGATCATAACAAGATGGATAAATGGATAGGCAGAGGGATAGATAGCTAGACAGATAGATAGCTAGACAGATAGATGGTGTCTTCTCGGGTCGCTCTTCCCCGTTCACCCTCTACCTTGCCGTCAGATTGACGATTTCGGCTTTTCACGTAATTAAGCTGAAGGTAACAGCACTTTTAACATCACTTAACAAAAGCAAAGCTGTTACAATAAAAATAAAAAAGGTGTGAACTCAGAAAGGCAAATACTGTACATGTCATTCCTCCTGTTCTAGAAGATGTGAATTGTCCTATACTGTATTCAGTGTTTGCAGCACCATCTATAACTGTACAGAATCAATTTTGGGGGAAAAATTATGGCTGCAATGGTCCTAGTACAACATTAATAATTATACCTGTTTTGAAGCAATCCAAAGTGCTATCGTTGAGAATTCAAGCCTTAAAAAAACATGTAAAATAATAATAATGAAAAGTATTCAGAAACTCTGCACTCAAACCCAAGACAGCTGAAGTCTGGAAATGTAAAAGGAAATCTTATGCCATACTTCAAATTTGATCTGGCAGTCTTCTGTGCTGTGGTCCATTTCCCTCTCCACTGAGCCATGCTCTGGTTTGGTCATTGTCTTGGTTCTGAACACTTTGTCTCTGTGTGGACACTTTGTGTGTTTATTGCCTTTCTGCCAACAAGTGTTTCCTAAGCTGTAGTTTAGTCTGCCCTACCTATGGGTGTAGCTATTTAAAGCCTCCCCAGGATTTTATTCCCCGCTGGTGATATTTCTGCAGTGGCCTCATTTTGGAACTATGGCCTACTTATGTTCTGTTTCTCTTGGCAGATTATAACTTTTAGTTTAACCTAAACAAACTTTCCTATGACCGGAAAGGGGTCCACAAGAAATATAGAACCTAAAATAATGTAGCCCCAAATTACCGATAAATAGAGGTGGGGATACAAAAAGAGAGGACCACGGATAGTCAGAGTGAAATACAAATTTTATTAAATGTAAATGTAAAGGTGATACAGGACACACAGTGGTGGCAGACTAGATGGAAACAGCCTGCCAGAAAACAACCCACAGCAGTACCAGTACACACCACCAGATGGCAAAAACCTGCTGACAGGCAGCAATATAATGGAGGATTGTACAGACTGTAAAATGGCCCGTGAAAAGTCAAATAGGGACAGTGTAAAGTAAACAGTTTATATAGGAGATCTGTAGAATCCCATAAAAGTCCCAATGGCAAGGGGGCATAAGTAGTTAATCAGTATTACCTTGCGTCATGTCAGAGCAGAGATGGTGGATGTGTCCGGGCGTGGGAGCGGGGCCTCGACGCGCGTTTCACCAAAGGCTTCGTCAGGAGGCCATCTGGTGGTGTGTCCTGGTACTGCTGTGCGTTGTTTTCTGGCAGGCTGTTTCCATCTAGCCTGCGACCACTGTGTGTCCTGTATCACCTTTACATTTACATTTAATAAAATTTGTATTTCACTCTGACTATCCGTGGCCCTCTCTTTTTGTATCCCCACCTCTATAACTTTTAGTTTACCTTATTTTATTCTGCATCTTCCTCTGGATTCGTAAGGAGGTATATGGAACCCTTGATGGCCACTTTGGAAGCAAAGATTTGAGTGGTCATCTGAGTTATCTGGTTAGGGCTGTTTCACTTTGTGCATGGGCCTTTAGGGACTGCGCAGCTGGGACCTCTAGTCTGTACAAGAAGCGGGCAGGTCAGGTTTTAAGTAAGACCTTATTTACCACAAATGCACTTCAGTGCGCATAACGATCTTCACTCATTAAAAAGCCAAGACAACTGAACTCTTGAAATGTAGAAGGTTCTAAGGAGAAAATCATATTACATGGAGCAAACAGACTACGTGAGTGAGGAGAGGGCAAGATACAGTTTGAGAGTATGTCCACAAAAACATATGGGGTGGGGGGTCTTCAGATAGGAAGGCAGGTGTCACAGATAAATGTATACATTTAATATGGGTACAAAGAGGGCTATGTCAACTATGAGAACTATGATCTTGGGGAAAAAGGGCAGTGCTCCTGAAAGTCTGAAATCAGCATAGTGGGAAATTATAACACTGTGGTCAGGAACACTGCTTTACCTACAGGTTGCTGGTGGTATTGCAGTTCACTGCCATTCACTTTGATGTGGCAGAAGAGTAATTCTTTATCAAATCCACAGATAAGTGTGTCACTGTTTCTGGAAGTAGTCACAATTTTTTAATCTTCTTTGAATGCTATGTATTAGGGGCCTACTAAAGGGATTGTCTTGCACTAAGATATTGATGATCTTCCTTAGGTTAGAGATTAAAATTAATTAGTCCTTTTCTAATAACCTGCATCTGTCATGAAGGTCTCCTTCTTCTTGGGAAACTTGGGACAGTCCTGGGATCTGAGTTTCACAGTTTTAAACATGTGTTGCTTTCTTTTGGTGCCACAAGGGTTAATGATCTTTTCCTTGCTGGTAGTTCCTGGTTAGTTTTATCTCAGGTGCAGCCGGTTTGTGACCAATCCCTTCCTCTTTAAATAGTCACATGTACCATCATCTGATGCCGGTTATAGATTAATTCTGAATTGACCAACATGGAAGAAGGAAGTCTATGGAAGCTGTTGAAGCTGTGACACACGTAGCCCTGGCTCTTGGATTCAGCAGTTATGTTCCTGACCTTAAGCCTCTTACAGCCCTTGTGTTTGGCTGCAGCAGTTGTTGCATTTCCTTGTGTGTATGTTCCTCTGTCTGTCTTCCTTCTCCTGTGTGATAGTAGTGGTGAAGTCTAGTGCACTCACCGGTCTTGGCACTATGCAGGGTGAGTGGAGGGACAGATAGGGACTAGGCACGTGATGGCAACAAGGGAAAGGACTCGTATAGGGATGTTAAGGAAGCTCAGGGTTCAGACACAGGTTAGTTTCAGGAGGTACCCAGAACCCGCTCCCTAACATCATGGCCTTTCTCTGCCTTTCCGTCCCCATTGTACCTCTGTGTTGTGCCGTGCATAGGATGTCCCCTCGCCCGAGTGTGACATCACCACCACTCTGGTGTCGGGTGGATGTAAACCATGTCCGAAGCCTTAAAACCACAGCCGTCCTCAGATACTGCAGCTTAACTCCTATTAAAGTGAATGGGATCTGAGCTGCAGTACCAATGCCGGCCACTACACGGTGTACAGAGCTGATGTTTTCTAGTCTCACAAGACCTGCTAACAGAAGAACAATGGTGGCTCCAAGTGTTGGACCCCACCGGTCTGATATCATTGACCTACCCTAATCATAAGCAATCTAAATTCTAGTCCTGGACAAGTCCTTTAAATATATAAACCAATAAGGAGGAGAAAATATTATGTTTTTATGTCCTTTATTAGTCGCCAGTCTGGAAAAAAATTAGCACTAAATCCTGAAGTGCAGTAAAACCTGCGCGATGTTCTGCATATATTACCAGAATATGTTTTTAGTGCATTTCTCTGGTGAAACATTTGCAAAACAAGCGATTCCATTCTCACGTTTCATGCCATAATGTATCCAAATGATGTTATTACAGCCAAGTTTGTTATATCGGGTCTGTTAAACGCGTCGGGCGGGAAGATAAAACAAGGCGCCTTTAATGAACAAGAGAAGCGCCAAAGTAACCTCGCCGAATATTTACATCCGGACTCCATCAATTTAGGGAGAGGTTTACGACTCTATCAGCGCAGGCTATGGGGCCGTTATCACCGATCGTTCAACCGTCACCGGAAATTAAGAACAAAGATGACATAAAAACAAAGAGTATGGGTGAAGCTGTGATTTTGGCATTGGATCTCTATGGGTCTGTTTACACTGCATTCAGCCCCTCCGCTACTGACTCTGAATCTCTAAAAAAGTATATTATGATCTGAAAAGGAGCATCAAAAGCTGCATATTGTAAATATAGATGGATTCTGTTCGAATCTCGGATGGAATGTGAAC
This sequence comes from Anomaloglossus baeobatrachus, assembly GCF_048569485.1. Taxonomy (NCBI): domain Eukaryota; kingdom Metazoa; phylum Chordata; class Amphibia; order Anura; family Aromobatidae; genus Anomaloglossus; species Anomaloglossus baeobatrachus. The sequence goes on from NC_134364.1 coordinate 103,854,320, forward strand.
AGCGCCTATGTGATCGCTGATTTTCACCATTTAAAGGGGTTGAGCCTTTTCAGAAAATCACAGTCCCTGAAGGCAGGTTGCTATAAAACAAAATCAAACCGCACTTTACTCGATTCTTCTGGGATATACCGCTGAGTCTCCTCCGCTGCTCCCAGTGGCTTTTTTTGACTGCAGCATTGATATCATTGCAAAAATCATTTTGTGCCCCAGTTAGATGATACGAGCTCCTGCAGTAACAGTGAAGGCCGATGTGTGCACTACTCAACTGGCTGATTAACTCTCTAAATGTTGTCTTGCTGCATTTACAAGGTTGTGATACGGAGGGGGCTCCCTCTCTCACCCCCATCAACACCCCCGTAATGAAATTATGGAGAGACAAATAATGACCTCCTATTGTGTCAGTTATAGGGGCCTGTTAGAGCCAGCCATAGGCAGGGTCTAACAGCTGATCTGTCACTGTAATCTGACATGTCTCATGCATTGCAATACGAGAGAGAGAGAAAGAGTGAGGGCGAGAGAAAGAAAGAGAGAGACAAAGAGAGAGAGAATTTTTTTAAACCAGAAATGAATTTACACATCTGAGCATGCTCAGTTGCTAAAAGACGGATTCGTCACCAGAATCAGTCATTTGACGGATCCGGCGTCCATAGGCTTCCATTACGACGCACGACGGACATTGACGGATCCGGCGCTGTCCGGTTTTTGGACACCTACAAAAAACACAAAATTCTGAGTTGCTTCCGCCCAACGGTCAATCAGTCCACGACTGATCCGTCGCAAGGCCATAAGTCGCAATCCGTCGTTAATACAAGTCTATAGGGAGAAAACTGAATCCTGCAAAAAAATTTTGCAGGATACCGTATTTTCTCAAGGCAACGGATTGTGATTGATGGAAAAAGACTGAAGTGTGAAAGTAGCCTAAAACTGTCACACCATTTAAACCATACAGTAAACAGAATAAAAAAGAAATAAAAAACGTGTCAAAAATCTATGCTATTTCATCATACCGCCAAAAAAAGTGGACTAAAATATGATTAAAAAGATGAATCTAACTATAATGGTACCCCTGAAAATGTCCTCTAATCCCACAAAAAACAAACTGTCACACAGCTGCGTCAGCGATGAAATAAAAAGTTGTAGCTCTCATAATGCAGCAATGCAAAAACATTACTTTTTCTTAAAATTGTTTTTATCGTGTAAAAGTGGCAAAACATAAAAAAAATATAAATGTGGTATCACTGTAATTGTACTGACCCGAAGAATAAAGCTGTCTTATCACTTTTACCACATGGTGAATGGCATAAAAAATAATATAAACCAATTCTTGACCTGCTGTTAATTTGTTTATTCTGCCTCCTAAAGATCACAGTAAGGCTCAGCTCTCATTTATCCTGCGCTCTATGCTGAGTGCTTACATCGGGGTTTACATGTAAATCTTTGAAATATGTGACTCAGACAGAAATCCTAACAGAACATTTAATAAAATGAGACAGATGGAGTCACCTTGGACTCTTTGCATCCCATGATCCGGCCATGCCCCTCTTTTAGGTGTGTATAAAAGTGTAGTTGATAGCCTTTTTTGCGCACATTTTAAAAGCCAGATACTGCTGAACAGAAGTTACAAAGAGTCTAGAGTAACTCTGCAGCCTCGAGTAATTGGATCTGTCGGGGGTGTCATCTGAATCATGTATTTTGTAGATTTAGATGGAAAGACCAATGTAAGTGCTTATGGTAGAGCACAGGATAAATATTACCTGATTCAAAATGTTCTGCACCCCAAAATGTCACTTAAAAAGCTTGTACTCAGCCCACAAAAGTCCCCACTCAGGATCATCATCTGATAACAGAAATAAAGGGGGCTTCCAAGTTACTGATAGTACAAAGGCTCTGAACATGCACTATGACTCCTATCCTCGCAAAGAAATCCAGCAAAATCTGCGCTCCCAAATCCAAATGCCCCCTCCCTTCTGAGCTCCACAATGTGCCTAAACTCACAGTTAGCGTCCACATATTTATAATTTCTGTAGTAAGGAGAGCCCTCTGAATTTAAAGGATGCAAGTCTCCAGAAGCTCAAGCTGATTACAATGTATGGGCACTACAATGTACTGGGCACTACAATGGCACATTTACATTTTCACTCTACAACATACATTGCTGCTTGTTTTTAGATAATACCCATGGAGTCAAAATCCTCGCTACACTCGTTAATGAACTCCCAGAGGGTTGTAATTCTAAATTAAGGTCACTTGAGGGGGTTTCAGCTCTTCTGGCACTTAGGGGCTCTGTATATGGAGTCCACTCCTTCCCTTCTGAGATTTGCATAGTGCCTGAAGAAGTAGTTTCTCATCACATGTGGTATATTTCCCATACTCAGGATAAATTGAGTAACATACTTTGTGGTCCATTTTCTCATGTTACCCTTGTGAAAATTAAAAATTTGGACTTTCAGAATAATTTTTGTTGAAGAAAAACCTAATATATCATTTTCACGGCCCAATATTATAAAATTCTGTGAACCACCAATGGGTTCAAGATGCTCACCACAACCCTAGATAAATTCCTTGAGAGTTGTACTTTACAAAATGGTGTCATTTTGGGGGGGTTGCTACTGTTATTGAACCACGGTGCCTCCGCAAATCTGACACTATCTATTCCAGACAATTTTCCTATCCAAAAATTAAATATTACTCTTTTCATTTCCGAACCCTGCTGTGCGCCCAAACAGTAGTTTTCCACCATATCAGGGGTATCAGTGTACTCCATAGAAATTGCCATGTAAATTATGTGGGCCATTTGGTTTTGGTACTCTTCTGAAAATTAAAAATTTGGGGCTAAAACAATATTTTTTGGGGGAACAACATAATTTTTAATATCCACACTCAAATTGATATGATTCATGCATGGCTCTGCCGTCCCTGAGCCGGTGCATGTATGCTGCCTCCAGGGGGTCTTTGGTGAAGGGCCTGCTCGTTCTGGCCTCGTTCTGGAGGTTGCGCTGCCATATCTTGGTGCTGCTACTTCCAGGACCTCGCTAGTGATATTTCTGGCTCTTCTGCGTGCACTGTTCCTGTGAGAAGTTCTCTGTGTCTTGTCCTGCTACCCGGTACTGTTTGTCCTCACCTTCGTCCCTCTTGCCCGACTTGACTTAACCTCTGTTTCCCCGATCTGTTCTTACTGCTGTCCCTTCTGCCCATCCTGACCTGCGTCCCTCTTGCCCGACCTGTCCTCCAGACTCTGCTCCTGTTCTGTGTCCTCCACGTTCTCCCTATGCTTACTTGCTCTCCCGGTTTCTGACCTTGGCTCCGTTTTTTGACTTTGGCTTATTTTCTCCTTGGTACGGGCGTGACATTGCGGAATTGACCCTGACTGATCACTATCCCTGCTCTTGTGTTAGCGAGCTTTAGTGGGCTTCTGTCTATCTGTACTCATGAGTTCTTTTTCTACCTGAGTCCCTGCGCCCCCTAGTGGTAGCTTGAGACAAAGGTTTTAAAATTCTGTAAAGCACCTGTGGTTTCAAGGTGCTCACTACACCTCTGGATACATAACTCAAGTGGTGCATTTTCCATAATGGGGTCAGTATCGGGGGGTTTCCACTGTTTAGGCACAACAGTGGCTCTCTAAATGTGACATGGCATCTGGTATCAATTACAGGTAATTTTGCACTACAAAAGTCAAATGGTGGGCCTTCACTTCTGAGCCCTGCCGTGTTCCCAAACAGTAGGTTTCCACCACACATGGGGTGTCGGCGTACTCAGGAAAAATTGTACAACAAATGTTAAGGTCCATTTTCTCCTGTTATCCTTGTAAAAATGTAAAATTTGGGGCCAAAGCAACATTTTTGTAGGAAAATTAAAAGTCTTAATTTTTTCCCTTCACATTGCTTTAGCTCCTGTGTAGCACCTAAAGGGTTAATAAGCTTCTTGGATGTGATTTTGAGCAGTGTGAGTGGTGCAGTTTTTAGAATGGGGTCACGTTTGGGTATTTTTTTGTTACTTAGGCCTCTCAAAGTCACTTCAAATATGATGTGGTCCCTAAAAAATTTGGGTTTGTAAATTTTGTTGGAAAAATGAGAAATTGCTGGTGAACTTTTAACCCTTCTAACTTCTTAAAAAAAATCAAAACCAAAAACTGCACTGATGTGAAGTAGAGATGTGAAAAATGTTATATATTAACTATTTTGTGTGACAGAACTCTCGGATTTAAGGGTATAAAAATTCAAAGTTTGAAAATTGTGACGTTTTCACATTTTTGGTCAAATTTTTGATATTTTCATAAGTAAACACACATAATATAGAGCAAAATTTACCAATAACATGAATTATAACATGTCCTGAAAAAAACAGTCTCAGAATAGGTGGGATCCGTTGAAGCGTTCCAAAATTATTACAGCCTAATGTGACAGTGGTCAGAGTTGGAAAATGAGGCTCGGCCATTAATGTACAAAGTGGCCTGGTCCTTAAAGGGTTAAGTAAAAAAAAATTTCCGATCCCTTTAAGTATCACTTTATTTAAATCCCTGCACTATATATGCCCAATATACTGTGCATATTTCTCAAAGGTCAGAATGGCGCCCCCTACAGCATGCCACGTAGAAAGACGTTCCCCACAACCATAGTGAAGTATTGGCTTTCTATAGAGACAGTGATTTTTGCTGGATCTGCAGTTTTCTAATTGACCGTTGTATATAATTCATGTTTTTAATACCAGAGAAGGGCTTCGGAGAATAGTCCGCCGGATTCCCTGTCTCCATATAAAAGGCCGTTTAACTCAATTACCCCGTGAAAGTCCCGGCTCAGGGAATAATGAGCTCAAACACCGAGAACCTGCCTAATAAGATTCTAAATGAACGGTCAAAAATGATGTCCGTCCACCTTATGTCTCCGCAATGTAGAGATGATGAAGTTTTATGTCCTCCTGCAGAATGATGATGGAAGCGTATGTGGCGCGGCGGAGTCCGTGCCAATCTGAATATTGTTTTTTTTTCTTTCCGCTGCTGAAGTTGGAGAATACTGAATTATGAATTTCATGGCTGCCCTCGACTCTCGTCTGTAGATATTCGCGTCTCTGGGAAGTAAACCTGAAGTGGAAGATCTTGAAGACGTCTGTTTGCTTAGTAAATGAAGATGGGCTATGTAATGGCGTTCCAGCTGAAAATCCATCAAGTGTGGATCAGCAAATATATATTAACCCTAGAAAGTGGGAGGTTTGGGGGGATTGAAGCAGAAATGACGATAAGATATGACTATACTGTACTTCCATCTGCCGTATACGTGGATGGGATTGAGTTATGATGGGGCATTATGGTGGATATCAGCAGAAACACTGTTGCTGGCATTGTTGGTGGCACTGTACTGGATGCTACGTTATTCCTCTGGATGACCTCTGCCACCCACTACTTTTGCATAGTGGTTTCTGGCATCTTCCAACTTTTTGATGGTGTGGCCTGCCTCTTCAAAGTCGATGGCTTCCACTCTTCTTCCTGCTCCACAATCTACGGTACCAGAAGAATTTGAGCTTGTCTCTACCACAAAGCAGAATATGGATGAGGATGTCAGCTCCTCCATTCTCAGTGTAGGAAACATAGCCAGGCTTCTGCTGGAGGACTTCCAGCTTATTTTTGAGCTACCACCAAGTGGAATATGGATGAGGATGTCCCACTTCTCTAGTTTCCAAGAAGAAGACACATAGGCTTGAACCTACCGGAGAACTACCTACTCATCTCCAAACTACCACTTAGTGGAATATGGTTGAGGATGTCAGCTCCTCCCGTCTCCATGGAGGACACACAGCCTCAAATCTGTTGGAGGATATAAAGCTTATTTCAGAACCACCACCAAGTAGAGTAAAGATGAGAATATCCTTGTTTTCCAGTCTGCAGTCTCCCACTTCTCCAATTTCTCCAATTTCCAGTCTCTACGTAGAAGACACATACCTTGGAATCTGCTAGAGAACTTCATCTCCAAACCCCCAATTGGACTATGGATAAGGATGTCAGCTCCTCCAGTCTCCAGTCTATATGGATAAGACTTATAGCCTGAAATCTGTTGGAGAGCTTAAAGCTCATCTCTAAACCACCAAGTGAAATATGGATGTGGATGTCTCACTGCTCCAGCCAGCAGTCTCCATGGAGGAGACACATACCCAGGAATCTGCTGGGCGACTTTCAGCTCATATCTGAACCAGCACCAAGTAGTGGGTGAGCATGTCCCAATAGTCTCGGCTCATCAGCTGATAACACTCTAGACTCAACTTCTAGCTTAACACCTCACAGTGTGCTATCTGTGTAACTTTGGCTCTTCCATTCCACATTCCAGTTTCTAGCAGCATAGATTGATTCTTCACTAACCAACATTGTATTACCACTCATATCCGGGACAAGACTAATTTTCTTTGATTCTTTCATCTTTGCATACCTCCCGTAATGGGATAGAATGTCACACTACTGTACTTTGTATATAATAATTTACTTAATTTTAATGGATATCTTGGTGAATAATATTTATGTGCCGCCTCCGTGCCAGCAGCCGGGCTGCTTGGATCTGGATCCGCGGTGGCTCGAGGGGTCTTCGGACCCGGGGGTCATGTGGCCACTCAAATGAAGGGGGTATTTACAGGGGATTGTGTTAGAGTTCGTGATGCCACCCGTGGTATGTGGTAATTGGAGTACCACCGCTGCAGTTGGGTGTACCCGGGGAAGATGGAATTGGGCAGCCAAGTGTTAGAACCCTCCACGGGTATGGGGAATGCCCCGGGACTCGGTGATGGTGTTTGGGGAGTGCCGTGAGGAGCGAAGAGGTCACTTGCGCACTCACTCAGTCCATTAAGCTGACACCGACAACTGGATAAACCAAAGTTCTGGATACCACTGCCACTGAGGGGAGCTAGTTCCGGTCCCGTCCACAATGGTGCTGCCTGGTGATCTGTGACCTTCCTCCTGGCACTAAGTTTACTTCTCTGTTGGTCCCGGTAGTATGGAACTTGCCAGGACCCGCTCCCCACTATGGCTAAGTGTGGGAGCTTGCTCTCAGGGTTCATGCTTGGAATTTCCTGGACCGTTTTTGTGGAAAGTCCTATTCCCCTCATTGCATTAGTACCCCGATTTAGAGTGGGTGGAGAGTGGATCTTGAAGGCTCCATTCTCGTCGGGTAAATTGCCAGGTTGCCTAAAGTTACTCCCTGACCTAGGGTCCACGTACCCCGCTGTGCCCTGGTCCCAGCCCGGTGATGGTGCAAGGCTGCCAGCTGTCCTCCTCTACAGTTCCATGCCCCTTGCCAGGATCCCCTGTGACCAGGGGTCCAGCTCCTCTAGGCCCAGACCACCGTCTGCTACCTAGATGGCTTCCTAGGAGCCCTGCTCCTGACTGCCTCTCTCCTTCACTTCCAACACACTTCTCCTCACTACTGACACTCCTGACCTCCCCTAACCAACTCCCCCATGAGGTTGACCCTATTCCACTCAGGCCGTCCACTGGTGTGTCTGGTGGGTGTGGTTCAGAGTGTACCTAGGACTTTAATTAGCTGATGTAGGCAACACTATGTAGTTGGGGACCCATAACCAAGAAAGAGGTGGATATTGCATGGGAGGGAAGATTGTACAATTGGACCTGATAGTCCAGTGGCGCCACATAGACAGCTCACATCTATTTTGTGGACAGCAGAGGTTCAGGTTTGGTGGTTGCCAGTGGTGGCCCTCTTCTTGTAGATAACATCCAAGTTGAAGGACATACTCTATGTTGTTTCTCAATGCAAGTCACAGTGGTACTTATGGACACCTAGGTGTGTACAATTCTGAAGCTGCGTTCCCCTCTTCTCTGTTCTATGATCCTGGGACCACCAAAGATGTCCTATTTGTGTCACTTATGCGTCCACTGTTCCCCTTTCTTCACAAATACACTATGGTCTAATATATCCAGTCAGACTCAATCTCGCACACTAAAGGCCCCGTTACACGCAACGACGTATCTAACGATATATCGCTGGGGTCACGGATTTCGTGACGCACATCTGGCATCGTTAGCAACGTTGTTGCGTGTGACACCAATGAACGGCCGTTAACGATGGAAAATACTCACCAAATCGTCCATCGTTGACATGTCGTTAATTTTCAAAAAATCGTTGACTGTTGAGAACGCAGGTTGTTCGTCGTTCCCGAGGCAGCACACATCGCTACATGTGACACCTCAGGAAAGACGAACTACAGCTTACCTGCGGCTGCCGGCAATGCGGAAGGAAGGAGGTGGGCGTGATGTTACAGCCGCTCCTCTCCGCCTCTCCGCTTCTATTAGGCGGTCGCTTAGTGACGCCGCATGAACCGCCCCCTTAGAAAGTAGGCGGTTCGCCGGCCACAGCGACATCGCTAGGCAGGTAAGTCCGTGTGATGGGTCCTAACGATATTGTGCGCCACGGGCAGCGATTTGCCCGTGATACACAAACAACGGGGGCGGGTGCTTTCACCAGTGACATTGCTAGCGATATTGCTGCATGTAAAGCCCCCTTAAGGCTAAGCTCACACTAGTAGCGTGAATTCTCCATTCACTGTGAACTACTACTCCACCAGACCCAACAAAATGAGCAGTGGCCATCCATAGGTGCTACTCATGGCCTCCTCATCACATGATCAATGAACCAATTAGTTCCTCCCATAATGAAAATGTTCTATTTGGTCTTTGGCAGTACATTGGGAAACAGTTTGGCTTAACAGTATGGGCCATGCCGGTGCCAGCATACAGTGAACCCAGCCAAATCAGTTCTGTGTGCACTGCGTGCATGGACCAGGCTCATGACCTGAGCCTCTCCATATAGATGGTGGCTTGTTTTGTGATATACTGCGAATAACTGTGACAGCAGGATTTGTTGGTGGGAGAGGACCCTCCTGATGCCCTTTACTCCATCCACACAACACAATTGCGGGGTGCCGATAGTATTGTCTACGTTATCATGTATATCATGTTTGTACACTTTTTGATAGGAAATTTTAGAAACTCCCTGCTACATTACAGTATTCTTGTGTAGTGTACAAGCGATCGTACGTCCCCTAGAAGGATAAATAAAAAAGGCTAAAAAAATAAAAAAAAATAATTGTATGGCGCCATACTGCCTGGCAGTGTATGGGGCCATACTGCCTGGCGGTGTATGGGGCCATACTGACTGACAGTGTATGGGGCCATACTGACTGGCAGTGTATGGGACAATACTGCCTGGCAGTGTATAGGGCCATACTGACTGGCAGTGTATGGGGCCATACTGACTGGCAGTGTATGGGGCCATACTGACTGGCATTCTAAGGGGCCATACTGACTGGCATTGTATGGGGCCATACTGACTGGCAGTGTATGGGGCCATACTGACTGGTATTGTATGGGGCCATACTGACTGGCAGTGTATAGGGCCATACTGACTGGCAGTGTATGGGACAATACTGCCTGGCAGTGTATAGGGCCATACTGACTGGCAGTGTATGGGGCCATACTGACTGGCATTCTAAGGGGCCATACTGACTGGCATTGTATGGGGCCATACTGACTGGCAGTGTATGGGGCCATACTGACTGGCAGTGTATGGGGCCATACTGACTGGTATTGTATGGGGCCATACTGACTGGCATTCTAAGGGGCCATACTGACTGGCATTGTATGGGGCCATACTGACTGGCATTCTAAGGGGCCATACTGACTGGCATTGTATGGGGCCATACTAACTGGCAGTGTATGGGGCCATACTGACTGGTATTGTATGGGGCCATACTGACTGGCAGTGTATAGGGCCATACTGACTGGCAGTGTATGGGACAATACTGCCTGGCAGTGTATAGGGCCATACTGACTGGCAGTGTATGGGGCCATACTGACTGGCATTCTAAGGGGCCATACTGACTGGCATTGTATGGGGCCATACTGACTGGCATTCTAAGGGGCCATACTGACTGGCATTGTATGGGGCCATACTAACTGGCAGTGTATGGGGCCATACTGACTGGTATTGTATGGGGCCATACTGACTGGCATTGTATGGAGCCATACTGACTGGCAGTGTATGGAGCCATAGTGACTGGCGGTGTATGGGGCCATACTGACTGGCATTGTATGGGGCCATACTGACTGGCGGTGTAATGGGCTAGACTGACTGGCAGTGTATGGGGCCATACTGCCTGGCATTCTAAGGGACCATACTGACTGGCATTGTAATGGGCCATACTGACTGGCAGTGTATGGGACTATACTGACTGGCAGTGTATGGGGTTATACTGACTGGCAGTGTATGGGGCCATACTGACTGGCGGTGTATGGGGCCATACTGACTGGCATTCTAAGGGGCCATACTGACTGGCATTGTAATGGGCCATACTGACTGGCGGTGTGTGGGGCCATACTGACTGGCAGTGTATGGGGCCATATTGACTGGCATTGTAAGGGGCCATACTGACTGGCATTGTAATGGACCATACTGACTGGCGGTGTGTGGGGCCATACTGACTGGCAGTGTATGGGGCCATACTGACTGGCATTCTAAGGGGCCATACTGACTGGCATTGTATGGGGCCATACTGACTGGCAGTGTATGGGGCCATACTGACTGGTATTGTATGGTGCCATACTGACTGGCATTCTAAGGGGCCATACTGACTGGCATTGTATGGGGCCATACTGACTGGCATTCTAAGGGGCCATACTGACTGGCATTGTATGGGGCCATACTGACTGGCATTCTAAGGGGCCATACTGACTGGCATTGTATGGGGCCATACTAACTGGCAGTGTATGGGGCCATACTGACTGGTATTGTATGGAGCCATACTGACTGGCAGTGTATGGAGCCATACTGACTGGCATTGTATGGAGCCATAGTGACTGGCGGTGTATGGGGCCATACTGACTGGCATTGTATGGGGCCATACTGACTGGCGGTGTAATGGGCTATACTGACTGGCAGTGTATGGGGCCATACTGCCTGGCATTCTAAGGGACCATACTGACTGGCATTGTAATGGGCCATACTGACTGGCAGTGTATGGGACTATACTGACTGGCAGTGTATGGGGTTATACTGACTGGCAGTGTATGGGGCCATACTGACTGGCGGTGTATGGGGCCATACTGACTGGCATTCTAAGGGGCCATACTGACTGGCATTGTAATGGGCCATACTGACTGGCGGTGTGTGGGGCCATACTGACTGGCAGTGTATGGGGCCATATTGACTGGCATTGTAAGGGGCCATACTGACTGGCATTGTATGGGGCCGTATTGACTGGCAGTGTATGGGGCCATACTGACTGGCGGTGTATGGGGCCATACTGACTGGCATTCTAAGGGGCCATACTGACTGGCATTGTAATGGGCCATACTGACTGGCAGTGTATGGGGCCATATTGACTGGCATTGTAAGGGGCCATACTGACTGGCAGTGTATGGGGCCGTATTGACTGGCATTGTATGGGACTATACTGACTGGCAGTGTATGGGGCCATACTGACTGGCATTTCATGGGGCCATACTGACTGGCGGTGTATGGGGCCATACTGACTGGCATTCTAAGGGGACATACTGACTGGCATTGTATGGGGCCATACTGACTGGCATTGTAATGGGCCATACTGACTGGCGGTGTATGGGGCCATATTGACTGGCATTGTATGGGGCCATACTGACTGGCAGTGTATGGGCCTATACTGACTGGCAGTGTATGGGGCCATACTGACTGGCATTTTATGGGGCCATACTGACTGGCAGTGTATGGGGCCATACTGTCTGGCAGTGTATAGGGCCATACTGACTGGCATTTTATGGGGCCATACTGACTGGCAGTGTATAGGGCCATACTGATTGGTATTGTATGGGGCCATACTGACTGGCGGTGTATGGGGCCATACTGATTGGTATTGTATGGGGCCATACTGACTGGCATTGTATGGAGCCATAGTGACTGGCATTGTATGGGGCCATACTGACTGGCAGTGTATGGGGCCATACTGACTGGTATTGTATGGAGCCATACTGTCTGGCGGTGTATGGGGCCATACTGACTGGTATTGTATGGAGCCATACTGTCTGGCGGTGTATGGGGCCATACTGACTGGTATTGTATGGAGCCATACTGTCTGGCGGTGTATGGAGCCATACTGACTGGCGGTGTGTGGGGCCATACTGACTGGCAGTGTATTGGGCTATACTGACTGGCAGTGTATGGGGCCATACTAACTGGCATTGTATGGGGCCATACTAACTGGCATTGTATAGGGCCATACTGACTGGCAGTGTATAGGGCCATATTGACTAGCAGTGTATGGGGCAATACTGGCTGGCATTCTATGGGGACATACTGACTGACGATGTATGGGTCCATTCTGACTGGCAGTGTATAGGGCCATATTGACTGGCAGTGTATGGGGCCATATTGATTGGTATTGTATGGGGCCATACTGACTGGCAGTGTATAGGGCCATATTAACTGGCATTGTATGGGGCCATACTGACTGGCATTGTATGGGGCCATACTGACTGGCAGTGTATAGGGCCATACTGACTAACAGTGTATGGGGCCATAATGACTGGCAGTGTATGGAGCCATACTGACTGACGGTGAATGGGCCATACTGACTGGCATTGTATGGGGTCATACTGACTGGCATTGTATGGGGTCATACTGACTGGCAGTGTATGGGGTCATACTGACTGGCAGTGTATGGGGTCATACTGACTGGCAGTGAATGGGGCCATACTGATTGGTAGTGTATGGGGTCATACTGACTGGCAGTGTATGGGGCCATACTGACAGACAGTGTATGGGGCCATACTGATTGGCAGTGTATGGGGTCATACTGATTGGCAGTGTATGGGGCCATACTGATTGGCAGTGTATGGGGTCATACTGATTGGTAGTGTATGGGGTCATACTCACTGGCAGTGTATGGGGCCATACTGACAGACAGTGTATGGGGCCATACTGATTGGCAGTGTATGGGGTCATACTGATTGGCAGTGTATGGGGCCATACTGATTGGCAGTGTATGGGGTCATACTGATTGTCAGTGTATGGGGCCATACTGACAGACAGTGTATGGGGCCATACTGATTGGCAGTGTATGGGGCCATACTGATTGGTAGTGTATGGGGTCATACTCACTGGCAGTGTATGGGGCCATACTGACAGACAGTGTATGGGGCCATACTGATTGGCAGTGTATGGGGTCATACTGATTGGCAGTGTATGGGGCCATACTGACAGACAGTGTATGGGGCCATACTGATTGGCAGTGTATGGGGCCATACTGATTGGTAGTGTATGGGGCCATACTGACAGACAGTGTATGGGGCCATACTGACTGGCAGTGTATGGGGCCATACTGATTGGTAGTGTATGGGGTCATACTCACTGGCAGTGTATGGGTTGCTCACCTTATTGGCTCTGTTTTGGGTCACCCTACAAATTTGTTTCCAGTTAAAAACAGAAAATTTGGCCAAAAATCAAAAACCCATTTTAATTTTACCAATACTAACTGCAATATAGGGACACAATAAATAATATAATAAGGGTCCGACTGGAGCAACCTCAATTTATAATTCATAAGATTTAGTTTATAGAGTAGGCAAGACATGGCTGAGTAATATAATCCCGTAAAATATATATCGTTCAGGAGAAAACAACTAAGTAAGAGTGATGAGAGCTATCGGACTTCAGCCGTAAAACAGTAACAAGCCGTATTGATCACAGCGTAGCAGAAAAAGAGAAAATATGCCGGGAGATCATAAAAAATATATCACAGATGTGGACGCTGCCTAAATTTTTTTTAACAAAGCAAGTATATGAAATGTACGTACATATTAAAGGGGTATTCTTGGGTTAGAACATGACTGTGTTCTTCTAGAAATGGTGCCAACTTGGTCTATAGGCCATTTATGGTATTGCAGCTCCATTAGCCTCTTCATACTCCATTCCACACAATACAGATACCGGCTGTGTTGTGCAGCCGTCATCTGTCTCTCACAATAGCAATCGGCTAAAGCTCCGATTATGGTTGTTGACCCCTTTAGATTTTCTTGTGTTGCATCCATTTGGGCACTAAACCTGCAACATGGGGGCTGCTAGTGGGATTTCATGACAGTCAGCCCTCATCATTGCCATCTTGGTACTCCTGTGAACCCAAGCCACAGGCTGAGCTTCATAGGAGACTATATGCATCAATACCATAGTATATAGTTCAAGTAAGTTATCTTGTTGATCAAGTGATCAGTGTGCCGTAAAAAAATAAAAAAGTATAAAGTAAAGAGAAAAAATGTTTTTAGATTGACTAAAAAACCTATAAAGTAAAGCAAAACAAATTTTTAAAATGACTAAAAAAATAAAAACTGTAAAATAGAGCAAAAAAAGATTTACGTTAACTTAAAAAATAAACGCTATAAAATAAAGGAAACAAATGGTTTAAATTGACTAAAAAAAGTATAAAGCAAAGCAAAAAAAGGATTTAAATTGAATAAAAACAATAAAGTGGAATTAAAGCAAAAAAAAGGTATACAAATTGACAAATAAAAAAAGTATAAAGTAAAGCAAAAAAGGATTTAAATGAACTTATAAAATAAGCACTGTAAAAGAAAGGAAAAAATGTTTTAAATTGACTTAAAAGAGTATAAAGTAAAGCAAAAAAGGATTTAAATTGAATAAAAAAATAAAAAGTGTGAATTAAAGAAAAAAAAGGTTATAAAAATTTACTAAAAATAAAAAGAATGAAGTAAAGCAAAAAAAAAGTATTTAAATTGAATAAAAAATAAAAAGTGTGAATTAAAGAAAAAAGGTTATAAAAATTGTCTAAAAATAAAAAGGATGAAGTAAAGCAAAAAAGTATTTAAATTGAATAAAAAAGTATAAATTGTGAATTAAAGAAAAAAAGGTTATAAAAATTGACTAAACGTATAAAGTAAACCAAAAAAGGATTTTAATAAAAAAATAAAAAGTGTAAAGTAAAGCAAAGGTTGAAATTCACCAGAAAGTTACAAAGAAAAGCAAAAAAGGTTTTAAATTGACAAAAAAAGGTATAAAGTAAAGCAAAAAACAGATTCAAGTTAAAAAAATAATTGCTATAAGATAAAGGGGAGAAAACGTTTTAAATTAACTAAAATAATAAAAAGTGTAAAGTAAAAAATATAAATGTTTTAAATTGACTAGAAAAAAAAATAAAAAGTGAAAAGTAAAGCAAAAAAGAAAAGTTTGAAATTGACTAAAAAATGTATAAAGTAAAGCAAAAAAAGTTAGAAATTGGCTAAAAAAAACTGTAAAGGAAAGGAAAAAAAAAGTTTTAAATTGATTAAAAAAATAAAAGGTATAAGGTAAAGCATAAAAGGTTTTAAATTGACTAGAAAAATAAATGAAAGCAAAATAAAGAAATTAAATTGATTAAAAAAAAATGTATAGTAAAGCAAAAAGAAGGTTTTAAATTGATTACAAAAATAAAAGGTATAAAGTAAAATTAAAAAAAGCTTTAAATTGACTTATAAAAGTCTAAGGCTATGTGCGCACTTACCGGATTTTGCCGCGGATTTTCCGCGGATTTGCTGCATGTTTCGCTGCAGAAAATGTTCATAACATCTCTGCAGTGAATCACCAGCAAATCCTACGGAGAAAAAAAATCCTGTGCGCACTAGGCGGAATTTGACAGCTGCATGTTTTGCTGTGGGATTCCCGCAGCAAAAACAAGTGCATGTCACTTCTTTTCCGCACGTCGCTGCGGGATTTCACTCCATTGACTCCAATGTAATCGTGAAATCCCGCAGGGAATAACGCAGGCAGCAAATTCTGTGCGGTTCACTGCGTTTTCCTGCGTTATTCCCTGCGGTATTTCGCGGTTTACCTCCGGTAATGTGCATCGCTTGTCTGCGGTTTGCAGGGAAGTGATGTCATTACAGGAAGAGGAAGCCGTGCAGAGAGTAAACACATGCACAGATCACACTCACACAGACATCACAGACATAGATCACATAGACACAGACACATAGAACACACATAGAAAGAAAACGGAAATATAAAAAACAAAGAACGTGGGCTCCGCTGCATATTTACCTTCCAGCCGAGGTAAGCACACAGCGGCGGCCCGATATTCTCAGGCTGGGGAGGGAGAGGGGCAGGGGTAATGTCCCCCGCCTCACTCCCCCTCCGGCAGCCGAGAATATCAGCCGCAGCTGCCCCGGGACTGCCGCATGCATTATGCGGCAGTACCGGTGTGTCCTCGGCTCTTCTTGCCACCGTGTAGCAGTGGCAGCAAGGTAATACAAGGGGTTAATGATGGTGGGGGACCACCGCCATTAACTCCAGGCTTGATCATGGCAGCGTCTATGTGACAGCTGACATGATCAACCCGTAAGTAAAGTGAATAAAACACACACACACACACACACCAAAAAATCCTTTATTTTAAATAAAACAAACAAGCCTCGTTCATCATTTTATTAACCCCTCTCGCACCAAAGCTCCGGCGTAATCCACCGCTCCGGCGTAATCCACAGGTCCTGCGCTGCTTACATCCAGCCGCGACTGTCACAGACACAGCGCTGAATGAAAGCAGCAGACAGCAGAGGTAATTACCGGTCATTTCCCACGGCCGGTAATGTGAACTCACTGCCGACCGTGGGAAATGCAGCGATCTGTCCTCTATCTATCCCTCTATCTGTCTGTCTATCTATCTATCTATCTATCTATCTATCTATCTATCTATCCCTCTGTCTGGCTATCTATCTATCCCTCTATCTATTCTTCTGTCTATCTACTATCTCAGAATTAAATGACTTTTTTTTTTTTTTCAATGTGCTTTATTGCATTGAATGCAATAAAGCACATCCCAACCCGCACGCGGCAAAACCGCGGCAATACCGCGAATAATACCGCGGTAAAACCGCGGCAAACCGCTTGCGGTTTTCGGGTGCGGTTTCCGCGGTTTTTTACCGCGGGTGCGGTAATCTTTGAGAGCATGCGGAATTTTCACAAGAAAATTCCATTTCCCAGTGCGCACAAGGCCTAAAAATTCCAATATAAAATTATTTCTCCCATACACTGTAAAGAAAACAGCCCAAAATGTCAAATTGCTGTTTTTCAGATCATTGCACCTCCCATATAAAATGCTACAATTTAATAGAATAAAAAACTGTAGCTCGGCACGCGTAAAAACAATCCCTCGCACAGCTCCATCGATGAATGAAAAAAGTTATGGGTTGCAGAAAATGGAGCCCAACATTTTTTTTGCATCTTTTTTTTTTCCAAACAAAAAAAAAAACAAAAAAAACCTTTACATACATACATTACATCACAGTAATTGGACTGACCTGAAGGATTATTCCGCACAATGAACTCCATTCCGGAGGATACTTTCTGTCATGTTTTCCTCCAAACTCAATTGCCGTATAATTTAATTTACTAATTTTAATTCAAGATTAGATTTTCCTGACATTACTGCCCCCAGGGATTTAGTAAATGTGTTACTAGAGCTGCAGAATGGACTCGGACTGCGGGCGGTGACGATGTCGGATTTCTACGCATACAGATACAGTTGAAACCAGAAGTTTACATACACTATCTAAAAAGACACATCTGCAGGTTTTTCTCACTATGTGACATGAAATCAGAATAAACCAATTAGGAACCAAAATTATTTATATTTACCAAATGCTACAACAATGAGAGAGATAATGTTTAAAGGCATTTGTATTACTTTCTGCAAAGTAAAAAATTTCCATCACTAAGAGTACTATACCTTTAAACAATATGGGACCGCCCATATAATGATGTCATGTTTTTGGAAGCTTCTGATAGGTTTATTGGCAACATCTGAGTTAGAGTCACACCTGTGGATGTATTTTAATGCACACCTGAAACACACAGCTTTCTGTATCATCATGGGAAAGTCAAAAGAAATCAGCCAAGATCTCCAGAAGAGAATTGTGGACTTGTACAAGTCTGGTTCATCCTTGGGTGCAATTTCCAGATATCTGAAGGTGCCTCGTTCATCTGTACAAACAATTATATGCAAGTACAAACAAGATGGTAATGTCCAGCCATCATACTGCTCAGGAAGGAGACAGGTTTTGTGTACCAGAAATGAATGTGCTTTGGTCAGACATGTGCATATCAACCCAAGAACAAATGCAGAAGACCTTGTGAAGATGCTGGCGGAAGCTGGTAAGATTGTGTAATTATCCACAGTGAAACAAGTACTGTATCAACATGGGCAGAAAGGCCACTCCACCGGGAAGAATCCATTACTCCAAAAGAAATGTAAAAAGGCAGATTAATGTTTGCAAATGCTCACAGGAACACAGACCTTAATTTTTGGAGACATGTCCTGTGGTCTGACGAAAGTAAAATTGAACTGTTTTGCCACAATCATTGTTACATCTGAAAGAAAAAGGGAGAAGCTTTGATGCCTAAGAACAAGATCCCAACTGTGAAACACAGGGGCAGCAGCATCATGTTGTGGGGTTGTTTTGCTGCAGGAGGGACTGGTGCACTTCACAAAATAGATGGCATCATGAGGAAAGAAGATTATATGGCAATACTGAAGCAACATGTCAAGACATCAGCCAGGAACTGAAAGCTTGGGCGATAATGGGTCTTCCAAATGGACAATGACCCAAAACATACTGCCAAACTGGTTACAAAGTGGCTTAAGGATAACACAGTCAATGTTTTGCAGTGGCCATCACAAAGCCCTGATCTCAATCCTATTGAAAATTTATCGGCAAAGCTGAAAAGGCCGGTGCGAACAAGACGATCTACAAACATGGGTCAGTTACATCTCATCTGCCAGGAGGAATCAGGCCAAATTCCTACCGACTATGGTGAGAAGCTGTGGAAGGATCCAAAACATGTCACCCACATCATACAGTGTAAGGGCAATGCCACCAAATACTAATGACATGGAGAGAGCGGAGGGAAACTAAGGGTTTCAATTGTAGATCCTCAAGGTATCTGTCCAAAAATTCTGGTAGACTTATATCTCTTGGTCCATGATTATTGAGCGATTCTTACTGAGTAAAGTAAAAGAATCACATGATCTTTAAATGTGGATTTGGAGGGAACTTTTGAAGCCATATTTTATAATGGGCACACTGTTGGTCAAGCAGCAGAATTCACAAATGAATGTATTAACCTGAAAGCCCCTGGTGGTCTAGGTGGTCTCGAGCAATCTTGCAAGGCTTGCAGATGTCAAACAAAACCAAAATCACCATCATAAAGTCCAGCGATGCCTTTCTGCTGCTGCCCAACCCTGTTGACAAGCTGCAGCGATGACGTCATGACTACAGAGCTTTGAGACCACTGTAGCCAATCACTGGGCTCAACAACTCTGCCAATGTAGATGGCACTGCTGTGTATCTCATTTTTCACAGCTGCAACGTTCCAAAAAAGTGAAGTTTGTATGAAAAAGTCCCTGATGCTCTAGGTTAGTTACATTACTATGATAAAATCCCTAGTGATCCAGGGTATTGACTATGTAATAAAGTCCCTGGTGGTCTAGGGTTTTGAACATGTTGCAATAAAGTCCCTGGTGATACAGGGCAGTGAAGGTGTTATGCTAAAGTGTATGGTTGTATAGCGCATTCAAAGTATTGTGATAACGTCCCTGGTGGTCAAGAGCAGTTAAGGTGTTATGCTAAAATGTCTGGTTCTATAGTGCTTTGAAAGTATTGTGATAAAGTGGTGGTCTAGGGCAGCGAAACTGTTATGCTAAATTCTCCGCATGTATAAGGCATTGAATATGTTGTAATAAAGTCCCTGGTGGTCTAGGGCAGTTAAGGTGTTATGCTAAATGTCTGGCTGTATAGGGCATTGAAAGTATTGTGATAACATCCCTGGTAATCTAGGGCATTGTTATGTTAAAATATCTAGATGTTTAAGGCATTGATTATGTTGCGATAAAGTCCCTGGTGGTCTAGGGTAGTTAAGCTGTTATGCCAAAGTGTCTGGTTTTATAGGGAATTGAAAGTATAACTCCTAAAATAGTTATTTTATTAATATTAGTATTAAAATCGTTATATATAAAAGCTAAATTGCTTCTAGTATCTGAGTATTATAGATCAGTCACGTAAGGTGAGTGTGAAAGGTAGAGACGATTGGTGGGATGAGTGATGGTAGTCTCTTAGCTATAGGTAAACCAGCTAGATAGTTGTAGTTTAGAGGTAGTCATCCTATAATTAGGGAATAGGGGGTTATTTCTCCCTCCCCTATTGCCTACCTACCAGCGGAGGTGCACCATAAAGTTTTGGGTACCTAGCCTGCAGCCGCATGGAAGACGACTTGCCCTGCACCATAGGCCACTGTTGTCGCTTTGGAAAATTACAAGTTTATTAGAACGTCCAAGAGGAAATACTTTTGGATTGGATATGAAACCTTTGAATTCCCCTGATGAACCCCTAAGTGAACCCAAATAGGGGGGAAACGCGTCGGGATATGTCATTGGATGGTCCCAGCAGATAAGTCATCCCTGCTGGGGTTCCTTATTTTATTTTCTCTCTTTAGACTTTGTGATTACACATATTTAGTAACATCTGTATATGACTGTGCAGACTTATTTGCCTGTGCAGTTTCTTTGGTTGTCATATTTATGGCAATCCAAGTAAAACAAATATACTTGACCTGTGACAACTGGCACTAACTATCTCTTCTTGGTGGTGGGTGCCTCCTTGGCAACTGTTAGGTTGCAGGGAGAGATTAGGGGGAGACGACGAGGAGCGGGGGGTACCCAAAACTTTATGGTGCACCTCCGCTGGTAGGTAGGAAATAAGGGAGGGAGAAATAACCCCCTATTCCCTAATTATAGGATGACTACCTCTAAACTACAACTATCTAGCTGGTTTACCTATAGCTAAGAGACTACCATCACTCACCCCACCAGTCGTCTCTACCTTCCACACTCACCTTACGTGACTGATCTATAATACTCAGATACTAGAAGCAATTTAGCTTTTATATATAACGATTTTAATACTAATATTAATAAAATAACTATTTTAGGAGTTGTTTCTTTGGTTTATTCTGGTATAATACTCCCGTTCTAATTAAATTGGTTATAAATAAAAAAAGGAATTGAAAGTATGGTGCTAAAGTCCCTGGTGGTCTAGAGCAGTGGTGTCATGCTAAATCTCTGCCTGTATGAGGCGTTGAGTGTGTTGTGATAAAACCCCTGGTAGTCTACGGAAGTGAATGTAATGGGCTAATGGTAGGTCCCGGTGGTTCCAAGCTAATAAGCTTCACTTGTTCCTCTCACAGGTTCTTCTTGAGTGTCCAGCCTTAGGAGACCCGTTAGGACTTGGAGGATTCTGGACATTTGCACATATTACAACCGTTAAAACTGTACCTGAGAACAAATGAGGACATCTGAAAAAAGGTGGTGGGTACTGTCTGAAACTCCTCTATCCACTTTTTCTTACTATGACCTCCAAACACATGTATGAGGATGGTCAGAAATCGTACGCTCGGCCCGGTGGTGCAGAGTTCTCGGGAGGCCGGTTTCCTCTGCAGCATTGTGACCTTTTCGGAGACAATTATCAGGCGCTCGTCTCCCTTCTCAGGAATATTTCATGTGATTAAATGTAAAATCTAGAAGCCATCTTTCTACGCTCAATTTTGTTCATCGCTTGGCCTCATCTATTATCTCTTTCCTAGAACTTCAGAGACATTAACTCTTCCCGCGCAGGTTCTGCCAATAGATGCGATTGATGCCCCTCTGCCGGTTCCTAAAAAAAAAAAAAAGCATTGAGATTGAAACCGGGGGCTGCACTGCTCTCCTTTCATTTATGGAGAATTGATGGATGTAATTAGGTGCTCTTGTAAGAAGCATTGTGACCGCAGCACCTTTCATCTCCCGCATAATATTCCTTAGCTAAACACTGTGACTCACTGTGATGAATATCAATTCTCAATGTAGCCTGGGGACATATGGAAAAGCGAAAGAGAGAGCGAGACGAGCCGAGCCTTGTCAGTCCTGCTTAGATTTAACTACCGATGCCAACTCATTGGAATATCAAGCGGAATGATGAGAATCGGAGCAGACTGAGATCTTCCCTCCGCCATTCTCCTTTGTACCTTCCCCGTAGACGCTATATAACTTGGGTAAGTCCTCAATCCCTCTTTTCTTCCCTGGAAATCTTAGAGTCAATTTGAAGTAAGACTCCTTTTCGTTAGTTCAACAAGAAGACTTGTCCAGTTGTCCGGTGGAACATGACCAGAAATCTTAAGTTGACTTCACACGTACAAACGGTACTTGATTTGCAGTGTTCTTCTTTTATGGATCAATATGAAGACTTGTCCAATTGTCCAATGGAATACGATAAAAAATGTTTGAATCAAATTTACATGAGACTGAGAAAAGGTTACTTGATTTTCAGTGTTCCTCTTCTATGAATCAATACGGAGACTTGTCCAGTTGTCCAGTGGAAGACAATTCCAATTTAAGGGCGGGCTTTGCACGTTGCGACATCGTAAGCCGTTGCTGCTTATGATCTTATGATAGCAGCCGTAGCAAACATTATCGCTACGGCAGCTTCACATGGACTCACTTGCCTTGCGACGTCGATCTGGCCGGCGACCCGCCTCCTTATTAAGGGGGCGGGTCGTGCGGCGTCATAGCGACGTCACACGGCAGGCGGCCAATAGAAGCGGAGGGGCAGAGATGAGCTGGACGTAAACATCCCGCCCACCTCTGTCCTTCCGCATAGCCGGCGCGAGCTGCAGGACATAGGTAGGAGATGTTCCTCGCTCCTGCGGCTTCACACACAGCGATGTGTGCTGCCGCAGGAACGAGGAACAACACCGTACCTGTCGCAGTCGCGTAATTATGGAATTCCCAGACACTACACCGATGATACGATTGCAATGATTTTGCGCTCGTTAATCGTATCATCTAGGATTTACACACTGCGATTGCGAGTGCGACGCCGGAAGTGCGTCACTTTCGACATGACCCCTCCGACATCGCACCTGCGATGTCGTAGTGTGCAAAGTGCCCCTTAGACTTATCTGCTACCTTTCCCGCCCCAGGCTGTCTAAACCCCTAGGTGGGTGTGTTCCAACCACCTGGTCACGCCCACTGGTGTGTCTATCTTTCCCTAAGGGGGGTGACTAGGGTTTCTGGTCGGCTGTGTGTTGCCTAATGAGGGAAGGTGTTATGCAGGTGCCTAACTGTGACTACCTGGTTTTGCCAGGGCGTCACACTAACGATCAGAAATACTCACCAAATCGTAGATCGTTGACACGTCGTTCATTTTCAAAATATCGCTGCTCATGCTGGTGTGGCGCCCCTGACCTGGTCAGGCACCACTGAGTACTGCACCCATGCTGGGTGAGTACAAACAGGTAATCCCAAAGGCTGAATAGGGTGTGGACACACAGACACATAGTGGCTTGTTCTCACACACACCATAGAGGGGACCCCTGGGCAGACCCAGGAGGGGGCGTGGCCTCCACATCTCAGCTAGTGGGGCGGTGGAGAGGCTGTGGCTGGTTGCTAGTTTGCAGTGTCAGGCACAGAGGGGAGGCAGTAGTGAACCAGTCTGAAGTGAGGAAGCGCAGTGTGCAGTCGCAGAAGGAGGACGTGCGCGCTGTCACTAGTCAGACCCTGCACGTGTGGTGGCTGTCGGAGGGGGAGTTCGGTTGCCACACAGTCAGCCTGAAAGACACCTCAGGAAGGAGCGAGGTGATTGAGTACGGGGACTCCTAGCAGACCAGGCCCGCACGGGGAAACAGGTCCCTAGAGCAGAAACCCACTTACTCGGTCTGCTAAACCTGCTGGTGAGGGTGCTGGATGTGCCTCACCAACCAATACAGAGTCCGCAGCATCAGCAGCAACGAGGGGGCCCATAAGTGAGATAGGGCAAGAAGCCATCTTTACTTGGTCCACGCTGCCAGCAAACGGGCCAGAAAGGGGAGAAAAGGCAGATGCGACTTCCCTGGATGATTCCCGCAATACTCCATTCAAGTCAGGGGTCATCTCAAACATGAAGGGCTAGGAAGGCGAGCTTACAGTCACCCTTACTTCAGCCTGAAGGATACCTGGTTCCCCCTGCAGTCTATCTCAGCATCGCCCGGGCTACCTCACAGTGAACAACTGAACGTTAGTTAAAACCCTGAAAGACATTTCTGGACTGTGTGTGAGTTCTTCTGCGACCTGTGGTACTACGCACATACACCCAAGCCCCTGGGGTCAGCCTCACTCTCGGGAGGCCATAACACCAAACTGCAGATACCACCAGACGCTCGTTAAACAGCAGTGGCGGTTACCCCTCATCCTGACCGCAAAACCGAGAATGGCATCACGACTCCTATGAAAGTGAACCTGACCTACCTGTTGCTAGAAGGGTCCCTACAGAGAAGTCCCCGCAGTGTCCCGCTGCAGCGCTGTGGTGGGTGACTCATTCGCCGCAGGTTGTTCGGCGTTCCTGAGGCAGCACACATCGCTACGTGTGACACCCCACGAACGACGAACAACAGCGTGTGTCCTCTGGCAACGAGGTGGGAGTGACATGAATGCGGCTGCACTCCGCCCCTCCGCTTCTATTGGTGGCTTGCTGATTGATGTCACTGTGACGCTGCACGAACCGCCCCATTAAAAAAGAGGTTGTTCGCCGGTTACAGCGACGTCGTTAGGAAGGTAAGTACGTGTGATGGGTACTACCGATATTGTTCGCCATGGGCAGCGATTTGCCCATGACGCACAAACGATGGGGGTGGGTGCGATCACTAGCGACATCGCTAGCGATGTCGCAGCGTGTAAAGCAGCCTTAAGACTTATCCAGTTGTCCAGTAGAATACAATACCAATTTTAGAGACAACTTGACTTGAGACTTAAGGGTGCTTTACACGCTGCAACATCGCTAACGATATATCATCGGGGTCACGTCGTTAGTGATGCACATCCGGCGCCGTTAGCGACATCGCAGCGTGTGACACCAAGGAGCGACGATCAACGATCGCAAAAGCGTCAAAAAATCGTTGATCGTTGACACGTCGCTCCTTTTCATAATATCGTTCGTGGAGCATTGCGTTGGTGGTTCGTCGTTCCTGCGGCATCACACATCACTATGTGTGACACCGCAGGAACGACGAACATCTCCTTACCTGCATCCACCAGCAACGAGGAAGGAAGGAGGTGGGCGGGATGTTCCGGCTCATCTCTGCCCCTCCTCTGCTATTGGGTGGCCGCTTAGTGACGCCGCAGTGACGTCGCTATGACGCTGAACGCACCTCCCCCTTGAAGGAGGGATTGTAGCAATAATGTTTGCTACGGCAGCAATCACCAAATGTCGCATGAACGACGGGGGCGGGTGCTATCGTGCACGACATCACTAGCTATCGCTAGCAATGTTGCAGCGTGTAAAGTACGCTTAAGAATAGGTTACTTGTTTTGCAGTGTACTTTCATTTACAGATCACCACAAAGACTTGTCCAGTTGTCTAGTGGAAAATGCAAAACATTTTAGAGCCAAGTTGACATAAGACTTGAGACTTAGGCGGGCTTTGCACACTACGACATCGCATGCCGATGCTGCGATGTCGAGTGCGATAGTCCCCGCCCCCGTCGTACGTGCGACATCTTGTGATAGCTGCCATAGCGAACATTATCGCTACGCCAGCTTCACATGCACTCACCTGTCCTGCGATGTCGCTCCGGCCGGCGAACCGCCTCCTTACTAAGGGGGCGGGCCGTGAGGCGTCACAGCGACGTCACACGGCAGGCGGCCAATAGCAACGGAGGGGCGGAGATGAGTGGGACGTAAACATCCCGCCCACCTCCTTCCTTCTCATTGCAGCCGGGACGCAGGTAAGGTGATGTTCCTCGCTACTGCGGCTTTACACACAGCGAACATCGTACCTGTCGCTGCTGGCATTATGGAAATGCGGGAGAATACACCGATGATACGATAACGACGCTTTTGCGCTCGTTCATCGTATGAAAAAGGTTTTATACACCACGACATCGCAAGTGATGCCGGATGTGCGTCACTTTTGATTTGACCCCACCGACATCGCACCTGCGATGTCGTAGTGTGCAAAGCCGGCCTTAGAAAAAGTTACTTGATTTTCAGTGCTCCTCTTCTGTAGATCAACACGAATAATTGTCTAGTTGATCGGGTAAAGACAATCAAAACTCAGAGTCAACTTGAACTGAGACTTTGAAAAAGTTACTTAAGTTGCAGTGTTCCTCTTCTATACGAAGACTTCTCCAGTTGTCCAGTGGCAGATGATCGAAACGTTTGAGTCAACTTGCAATAAGACTTTAGAAAAAGTTACTCAGTTTGCAATGTTGGTACTAAAGGGTGCTTTACACGCTGCGATATCGCTAGCGTTTGCTAGCGATGTCGTGCGCGATAGCACCAGCCCCCGTCGTTCGTGCGACATTTGGTGATCGCTGCCATAGTGAACATTACTGCTACGGCAGCGTTACATGCACATTCCTTTTCAGCGACGTCGCTGTGAACGCCGAACAATCCCTCCTTCAAGGGGAGGTACGTTCGGCGTCATAGCGACGTCACTAAGCGGCCGCCCAATAGCAGAGGAGGGGCGGAGATGAGTGGCCGGAACATGACGCCCACCTCCTTCCTTCCTCATTGCCGGTGGACGCAGGTAAGGAGATGTTCCTCTCTCCTGTGGTGTCACACATAGCGATGTGTGCTGCCGCAGGAACGACGAACAACATCGTACCTGCAGCAGCAACGATATTATGAAAAGGAGCGATGTGTCAACGATCAACGATTTTTGATGCTTTTGCGATCGTCGCTCCTTGGTTTCACACGCTGCGATGTCGCTAACGGCGCGGGATGTGCGTCACTAACGACGTGACCCCGACGATATATCGTTAGCGATGTCGCAGCGTGTAAAGCACCCTTAAGACTTGTCCAGTTGTTCAGTAGAAAACGATGCCAATTTTAGAGACAACTTGATTTGACAGTGAGGAAAAAATTCCTTCATTTTCAATGTTCCACTTCTAGAGATAAACAAAGACTTGTCCAATTGTCCAGTGGAAGACAGTAGACATTTTTGAAAGAAGTATAGCGCTCACCCCACTTGTCCAAACCATGTGAAGTTGAGAAGACTGCATCAATGCGTGCCAAATACTGTTGGTGCGGCACAGCAAAATAAAACATGATAGAGGAATTTTTTTTGAAATTTTTGCGTCAACTTCACCTTGACTTGATTTTTAGCATTTCTCTTCTAAAGAACAACACAAAGACTTGTCTAATTTTCCCAAAGAAGACAACAGAAATTTTAGTCATCCTCACTCTTGAAAAATTACTCAATTTGCAGTGGTTTTTTTCTATCGATCAACACATAAACCGGTCCATTTGTCCCTTTTAAGACAAAAGAAATGTTAGCGTTATCATGACATGAGACTTAAAAAAAATACTCAGTTTGCAGTGTTTCTTTTCTATAGATCAACATGAAGATTTGTCCAGTTGCCCAGTGGAACATGATGCCAATTTTAGTCTAATTGAAGTGAGAAAAAGTTACTTGATTCTCAGTGCTCCTCTTCTATAGATCAACACATAGACTTGTCCAGTTGCCCAGTGGAAGACCATACCAATTTTAGAGGCTACTTGAAGTGAGACTTAGGGGCACTTTGCACACTACGACATCGCAGGTGCGATGTCGGTGGGGTCATGTCGAAAGTGACGCACATCCGGCCTCGCACTCGACATCGTAGTGTGTAAATCCTAGATGATACGATTAATGAGCGCAAAATCGTCGTAATCGTATCATCGGTGTAGTGTCTGGGAATTCCATAATTACGCGACTGCGACAGGTACGATGTTGTTCCTCGTTCCTGCGGCAGCACACATCGCTGTGTGTGAAGCCACAGGAGCAAGGAACATCTCCTACCTGCGTCCTGCAGTTCACGCCGGCTATTCGGAAGGACAGAGGTGGGCGGGATGTTTACGTCTCGCTCATCTCCGTCCCTCCGCTTCTATTGGCCGCCTGCTGTGTGACGTCGCTATGACGCCGCACGACCCGCCCCCTTAATAAGGAGGCGAGTCGCCGGCCAGTTCGACGTCGCAGGGCAAGGTGAGTGCATGTGAAGCTGCCATAGCAATAATGTTCGCTACGGCTGCTATCACAAGATATCGCTGCTGCGACGGGGGCGGGGACTATCGTGCTCGGCATCGCGAGCATCGGCTTGTGATGTCGTTGTGTGCAAAGTGCCCCTTAGAAAAAGTTACTCAATTTGAAGTTGTCACGCACGGGACTAGCAGGGTTTACCTAGTACCTTGAAGATGTTACCACACACAAGGGAACACAGGGGTCATGATACAACTGAGGTTCCAGCTGCTAGGGAGAGGTGTGAAGGGACACCTCCTGAACTCACCTCAGGCTGATTCCTGATCTCCCTAGCGTCCATATACAGGTTCTTTCAACCTGTTGCTGAGCTAGATACCTTAGGGCCTCAGCTAGCCCTAAACTGACCCTGGCTAGTGAGCTGGCCAACAAGATCACTAGCCTCGCCACTACAATACAGAAACACAATGTAGAACCTAAAATTATGTAGCCCCAAGTTGTCAATAAATAGAGGTGGGGATACAAAAAGAGAGGACCACGGATAATCAAAGTGAAATATGAGATTTATTAAATGTAAATAAAGGTGATACAGGACACACAGTGGAGGCAGGCTAGATGGAAATAGCCTGCCAGGAAACAACCCACAGCAGTACCAGGACACACCACCAGATGGCAAAAACCTGCTGACAGGCAGCAATATGATGGCACGCCTCCTGACGAAGCCTTTGGTGAAACGCGCGTCGAGGCCCCGCCCCCACGCCCGGACACATCCACCATCTCTGCTCTGACATGACGCAAGGTAATACTGATTAATTATTCATGCCCCCTTGCCATTGGGACTTTCTAGGGGATTCTACAGATCTCCTACTTAAACTCTTTTCTTTACACTGTCCCTTTTTGACCTTCTACGGGACATTTTACACTTTGTATTATCTTCCATCATATTGCTGCCTGTCAGCAGGTTTTTGCCATCTGGTAGTGTGTCCTGGTACTGCTGTGGGTTGTTTCCTGGCAGGCTATTTCCATCTAGCCTGCCTCCACTGTATGTCCTGTATCACCTTTATTTACATTTAATAAATCTCGTATTTCACTTTGATTATCCGTGGTCCTCTCTTTTTGTATCCCCACCTCTATTTATTGACAACTTGGGGCTACATAATTTTAGGTTCTATATTTCTTGTGGACCCTTTCCGGTCATAGGAAAGTTTGTTTAGGTTATACAGAAACACAATGGTAGGAATACAAACAGAGTAAATAGACATGCAAAAGAAAAACACTCCAGGCGGCTTCAGTGCAGCAAACACCACTGCTGCACACAAGACAAACTTCTTCCTGAGCAGGCTCCTTCCAAAGTGGACCAAATAGAAGTGAGGGATTGAGTTTCTATCACAGGCATCATTTGATCAGATCACATGACTTAAATAGGGAAGGGGAGTGATCCCATACAGCCGCACCTGAGATTGGAAGCTACAGACAGCAGCCACCCAGGGAAGGGTGCTTAACGCTTACAGCACCACAAGCTAATAACCGTTCTGAACCTGCCAGTGGCAAGGCGTGACATTCCGATACCAGATTGACTCTTGGTCTCCCCTGAGCAAGATACATTCATGACAACAGTGCTCCTCTTCTATACATCAACACAAACACTTGTCCAGTTTTCCAGTGGAAAGACAATAGAACTTTTAGAGAAATCTTGATTTGAGACTTAAAAAAAGTTACTCAATTTGCAGTCTTCCTTTTCTATAGATCAATATGGAGACGTGTCCAATTGAGCACAATATACATTTTAGAGTCAACTTTTGGTGAGACTTAGAAAAAGTTAGTTAATCTGCAGCGCTCCTGTTCTTTAGACCACAATATAAAGACTTGTCCAGTTATCCAGTGGATAACTAGTCATGGGACTTACTTCATTTTTAGTGTTCCTCTTCTATAGATGGACATGAAACCCTGCAGTGGAACAGGATTGACTTTCTACTGACAATGCGGAATCTCAATAGATCCCATAAAAATAATTTTCATTCTCCGGAAGGAACATCAAATTGAATTTTTTAGAAAATTTCTTCACCCACCATTTCACTCATTTTAAGACTATCCAGTATCTTCTCCTCCTTCTAATATTTCTAGTCTGCTGTATTGAACCATCCCAGCTCATGAAGAAAACATTTATTCAATGCCTAGAAGGGCTTAAGGCTGCATTACACGCAGCGACATCGCTAGCGATGTCGCTGGTGAAAGAACCTGCCCCCGTCAGTTGTACGTCACGGGCAAATCGTTGCCCGTGGTGCACAACATCGCTAGGACCCGTCACACGTGCTTACCTGCCTAGCGACATCGCTGTGGCCGGCGAACCGCCTCCTTTCTAAGGGGGCGGTTCGTGTGGCGTTACAGCAACGTCACACAGCAGCCGTACAATAAAAGCGGAGGGGCGGAGAGCAGCCGAAAGAAAGTGACGCCCACCTAGTTGCTGGAGGACGCAGGTACGGTGTTGTTCCTCGTTCCTGGGATGTCACACATAGCAATGTGTACTGCCTTAGGAACGACAAACAACCTGCGTCCTGCAGCAGCAACGATATTTTGGATTAGAACGACGTGTCAATGATCAACGATTAGGTGAGTATTTTTGATCGTTAGCGGTCATTCGTATGTTTCACACGTAACGACGTCGCTAACGAGGCTGGATGTGCGTCACGAATTTTGTGACCCCCAACGGCATCTCATTAGCGATGTCGTTGTGTGTAAAGCCCCCTTTAGGGTGAGTGAAGGGGGTAGGCAGCATAATTCTTTTGAGTTTTAGATGGTGTTACCCTTAAAGTATTATTATACGATGTTACTAAATTGCAGTTTCCACATATGGTACTACATGGGTGACCATAAACCAAGCTATTTTGGAGGCAACAGGCTTGCATTGTGCAAAGAGTATAAAGAGGAGGTCATACCCCTTTTTGATGACTCCCCTTCCATGCCCATTCCTTGCCTCTCCGTAAACAAGCCTCTTTGAATGGAAAAATCCTCTAAAGTTGAAAATTTCTATGAGATTTTGAGAAATTTAAGTGGTGCCTGGTAGATTATCTGACTTCTCTGGAAATCCAAGAAGTCTCTGAGAAGTGGACTCTCTTCTAAATATCCATTTGAATATTGCAAAGTTAAAATGTATAACAGATTCTGTTCTGCGCCATAATGCCACTCTTGTAAGGCGGATGAACTTCAAAACCTCGATAGACATCACAAGTGCTAAGGGTCTGCTGCAAGGCGTAGTTAAAAGTGGGTAATAAGGGAGATTTTGAAAAAGCCATGGAAGGCACATCCAAAATGGTTCTTAGTTGAACATTCTGATCTGAATTTATGAAGCCCATCGGCAAACCTGTTAGCACCAACAGATCTAAAAAACTCATATTCCACGTGGTGTAAGGTCTCTTCCCATTTGGCCAAGACATTTTTAATTAGCAGGAGACTGCAAACTGGGTTCAATCTTATTTTTTATCTCTACTCGCATTCTCAGAAATTGTGTAAGGTGATTATTTTAGCTTCATTCACTTGGTGTTTGTGCTGTGTTGTGGCCATTCTTGCTTTGGTGCTGTGTGGTGGCCATTCTTGCTTTGGTGCTGTGTGGTGGCCATTCTTGCTTTGGTGCTGTGTGGTGGCCACTCTTGCTTTGGTGCTGTGTGGTGGCCATTCTTGCTTTGGTGCTGTGTGGTGTCTATTCTTGCCTTGGTGCTGTGTGGTGGCCACTCTTGCTTTGGTGCTGTGTGGTGGCTATTCTTGCCTTGGTGCTGTGTGGTGGCTATTCTTGCTTTGGTGCTGTGTGGTGGCTATTCTTGCCTTGGTTCTGTGTGGTGGCTATTCTTTCCTTGGTGCTGTGTGGTGGCCATTCTTGCTTTGGTGCTGTGTGGTGGCCATACTTGCTTTGGAGCTGTGTGGTGGCCATTCTTGCTTTGATCCTTTGTGGTGGCCATTCTTGTTTTGGTCCTGTGTGGTGGCCATTCTTGCTTTGGTTCTGTGTGGTGGCCATTCTTGCTTTGGTGCTGTGTGGTGGCCATTCTTGCCTTGGTGCTGTGTGGTGGCCATTCTTGCTTTGGTGCTGTGTGGTGGCCATTCTTGCTTTGGTGCTGTGTGGTGGTCTTCTTGCTTTGGTGCTGTGTGGTGGCCATTCTTGCTTTGGTGCTGTGTAGTGACCATTCTTGCTTTGGTGCTGTGTGGTGGCTATTCTTGCTTTGGTGCTGTGTGGTGGCCATTCTTGCTTTGGTGCTGTGTGGTGGCTATTCTTGCCTTGGTGCTGTGTGGTGGCCATTCTTGCTTTGGTGCTGTGTGGTGGCTATTCTTGCCTTGGTGCTGTGTGGTGGCTATTCTTGCCTTGGTGCTGTGTGGTGGCCATTCTTGCTTTGGTGCTGTGTGGTGGCCATACTTGCTTTGGAGCTGTGTGGTGGCCATTCTTGCTTCGATCCTTTGTGGTGGCCATTCTTGTTTTGGTCCTGTGTGGTGGCCATTCTTGCTTTGGTTCTGTGTGGTGGCCATTCTTGCTTTGGTGCTGTGTGGTGGCCGTTCTTGCCTTGGTGCTGTGTGGTGGCCATTCTTGCTTTGGTGCTGTGTGGTGGCCATTCTTGCTTTGGTGCTGTGTGGTGGCCTTCTTGCTTTGGTGCTGTGTGGTGGCCATTCTTGCTTTGGTGCTGTGTGGTGGCCATTTTTGCTAAGGTGCTGTGCCTGTAGGGTGGTTTGACCTGAAGTTATGGGGGCTCAGTCTTCAATGCTGCAGCCAATCAGTTGTCTCTAATAGTCTGCAGTTCATACACTTTCTTCGGAGGTCCGAGGTTCGTCAGATAGAAGTGTGAAGGAAGGTGCCCAACAGTGACCTTGGATTATTTTTTTCCCTATTAAACCAAAAGTATCACCTTCTGCTGCTCCTGGACTGCATTCTATGAAGGCGAACCTTGTTGCTGGCTCCCCTTGCAGACCCCAAAA
The DNA here is from genome assembly GCF_048569485.1 of Anomaloglossus baeobatrachus. Lineage (NCBI taxonomy): Eukaryota > Metazoa > Chordata > Amphibia > Anura > Aromobatidae > Anomaloglossus > Anomaloglossus baeobatrachus. The sequence continues at coordinate 103,887,300 of NC_134364.1, forward strand.
AGAACTTTAGAATATCTCACCGTTTACTATGCAAATGATCTGTGTTGGCCAGATGGGCGGGCTCCTTTTCAGCTCATGTCCTTCCTTCTGGCCTTGCACGCCGTCCCCCTGTCATGATTGACATGGATGACGATGCCGCCGTCATCATCCACACTGCTGGCAAAGTTTCACGCAGGCGCAGTTGCTGTGACCCCATCACGGGCCTGAGCAGAAAGTTTCCCTCGCTCGCGATGGTGATGTATTTGCACAGGCGCGAGATTATGATTGGCATTGTACATGACCTCACCAGCGTCATCCTTGTATCTGCCCATAATCTCACAGGGAGGTAAGTGTCCGAACCCCGATCCTAGTTTACTGCTGATGCCCCCGGGTTACTTGGTTCGGTTAAGTCTGTGAAGGTGTCCTCACCGGGCAGGTATTTATCAAGCCGTGTAGAACTGGTGCCTGATTTAGGGACCTGTACCCCGTGTGTGCTCCGGTCCCAGAGGTATCACCGACCTCGCGACCTGTCTCCTGTGCTCTTGGGTCACCGCTACACGGACCCAGCTTAGGTACATCCGCACACCTCTCCTGTGTGCTGCACTCTCTAGACTCCCTACTGACTGACTGACGACCCCTCTTACCAGGCTGGCTAATCCCAGAGACTCGTTCCTTTCCATGGCGACCATCCCCTTACATGGTTAACCCTCTATGCTCGGTGTGGAGGACTAAGATTTTGGTTGTGCTTTGGTGATATCGGCACTAATATTTCAGGTTCCAGGGGATAGGTCCTGCATCCCCAAGAGGATGCAATTCCCTGTAGTGCCCTGAGGGTCTCAGGGGCGCTACATTCCCCCTTGCTTAAACACAGCACGTCCTCGGGCTGTAAGCGAAATAAAGTTTTATTGTAACCGGAATGGAAAAAGTTAAATAGTTTACATAATATTCTTCCCACGCAGGAGAGGCAATTCACTTAAACGTTGCAACCTTGGAGCATCCAACCCCATCAAGCCACCACCCAAAAAGGTCCTGGTTCCCCAAACCCTTTGAGAAGGCAGATCACCGGTCCTTGTGGTGACCAGGTCTGGGCCTTCTCTATCCCAGACCTTTCCTCCAACCTTCCTCTCCTTGGTGGCGGCATTAGCGTCCTGATGGTAAAAAGGAATTACTCTTGGAGGCACACATGTTGCAGCTATTTACAATACACAAGTTTGTGTTGGCTGCTGTCAGTCCTGCAGCCGTGGTCCATATTTAAACTAATTCTTTTTGCAAAGAGGTTAATCAGGTTACTGTTCCAAGATTATGTGAAGCCCCGGGAACGCTGTGTCGGTGCATTACCTTCAGGGACTCCACTGGCTCAGTCTGGTCACAGGTAGGGAACCTTCGTGTTGGGATTCGTCGTGACGCCACTCTCAGATTTGCGGTCAGTGGGGACCGCCACTGCAAATTAAGGGATGCCTGGGGCTGATGGTGGGTGCAGTCGGTTGTAGTAGCCTCCTGAGAGTGAGGCAAGCCCCAGGGCCCTGTGTAGGTGTGTAGAACCACAAGGCGCAGAATAACTCCACACAAGCAGGATGTCTTTCAGGGGTTTTACTCACAGTTGATGGCAGGGTGAGTAACCCGGGCGTAGCTGGGATGAACCAGGCGGGAACCAGGTATCCTTCAGGCTGACTTCTGATGGTGACTACCGACTCGCCTTCCTTAGCCCTTAGTGGTTTGGGGTAACCCCGACTTTTAGTCCCTATGGGGGTCACCCAGGGAAGTTGCTGAAGCCTCACTCCCCTTCGTTTCGTCCGTTTGCTTGTAGCCTGGGCCAGGACACTCCGGCTGCTTGCCTCCTGTGAACTATGGGCCCTAACTGTGGCGACGTGGCTGCGGACTTTTAGTGTGTTCTTGGGGGCATAAAGTACCCCCTCAAGCAGGTTTGGCAAGGAAAGTTGGATCTATCCCTGCACTGGGACCTACTACCCGTTTGGGCCTGGTACTCCCTAGCAGTCTCCTTACTTCCCACTCCGTGCTCTCTCTTTAGCTGAGATGGATTTCGGGTAGCACTCCTAGGTGACCGTTCTCCCCCGTCGGTAGCCACTGCGCGGGCGCTGTTAGACGACAACAGCCCCAGGGGTCTGCTCTCTCTGAGCTCCCTGGACTTCTGCCCTAAGCCGGCTCACTGCTCCTCCTCTCCTGTTCTTGCCTACGCCACCTAGCAACCAGGCTCTCCACCACACCCCTTGAGTGGAGATGGAGGCTTTTTACCCCCTCCACTATTCCAGTGGAGGTGAAGGCTTTGCCCCCTCCTGGGATCCCCAGGGGTCCTCCCAAAGGTACATGTGTGAGACCTGATCACTATGCGCCTGTGTAGTCACACCTCGGTCAGCCTTCTGGATTACCTGTATTGTACTGTCCCCAGTATGGGTGCAGTACTCAGTGGTGCCTGACCAGGTCAGGGGCGCCACAATTATTCAACATTTTTCAAACATTTTTCAGATTATGCAGATTCTTCTTAAAGGAGAATAACAAATGCACATTTTAAAACAACAACACTTCAACTGCTGGGGTAGCCTGGTTCTGCTACCACAGCGTGCCGGACTTTGGAAATGGTGGGGGAGTAGGAGGAGCTGGCAGGGACAGATCACGGATCTGCTGCACATCAAGAGCATACCAGCCCCTTTCTCCATGATGCCTGGTGTTTGTGACCACGTCACCCATGTGCAGGTCACGGTCTGGATGTCCCTGTTTCAGGTGGTCCAGCACATCCCTTCGAGACACAAATATGCCCACATGCATTCCGGGCTCCTTTATAAACCCCCAACCTTTTTGCGGGTGAAACATATTAACGGTGCCCTGGTACTGGACCCTGAGGGCACTCCAGGTATCTCTGCACAGGCTTTGTATCTACTGCAAATCTCGGGCGACCGCTTGCCTTTTTTTGGCAGCCCAAGCCTGTCGCTCCTGGTTCAGCTGCCGGATGGTGGCTTGGCAGGCCTCTTCATCTACGGTAGCCCTCTGTGCCGCAGCAGCCATACCGGACTCCCTGTCGAACAACACGCACCCCGAACCCGAATAACCCGCATCTGGATTACCGTTATAGGGCTTCAGGTCAGGATGGTCACCGGCGCCTTCTCTTGTGGACATCGGGTCTTCCAGGGCTGCGTCCGGTCTGGTTGTGGACGGAGGTGTTGTGGCCTGGTCTGGTCTGGCCGTGGGCAAAGGTGCTGTGGCCTTGTCTGATCTGGCCATGGTGGGAGGATCCGGTGTTACCGGTGGGTCAGCGGGCACAGGTGTTGCTGGTTCCGCAACCGTGGGGACTAGTGGGGCTGAGGATGTAGCCTTGCTTACCAGCTCCTGATGCTGCTCCTCGTGCAGAGCTTGTTCTGTTTGGGTCTGCACCGCCACCACTATCCCCATCATCTCCCTGCGCCAGTCCTCGATCTGCTGGATCATCTGCAGCCGCATCCGGAGACACAGCCAATCCAGCTCCACTTTAAGCCAGGGCATGGTTCCACGGGCTGGAGGGACAGACATCCTATCTTTTGCAGGTTTGCTGCTTTAGTTCTGCAGAGTGGGTGTCGCTTCTGCATGCCAGGGTGCATTCTGCCGGCACCCTTCCGGCCTCCTGTGATCAGTTTCACTTTTGCATGTTGCCTCTCCCAGGGAGCAGGGTCGGCTTTTCGCGCTCTTTTGGGCACAGTGATGGCGCAGTAAATTTTTCAGCATTAAAGCTGGCGACAGTCTTTGCACAAACAGTCAATTATGCCATAATAATTTGCCAGTTCTTAAGGCACAAGTCACCTGTGTTAGCAGGCCTTGTTCGAATCCTGTTTGTGACGCCAGAGAAAAGGGGTTGTAGCGCCCAGGAAATGGGGTACTCGGTCCCGGGTAGAATATACCGTTAGGGATGTCACTTTGGTGGCCATTGCCCTGTTCCGTGCCCTGGGTCCCTTTTGTAAGGGGGAAGTATTTACAGGTGAGATAATAGTTCATGTCATGTGACGCCACCTGCGGGTTGTGGTTAAGGATAGAGAACCGCCGCTGCTAAATGTGGGTACTCCCAGAGCTGGTGGTGATTGCAGCAATGGTGTTAGGCCCTCCGCAGGTAAGGCCGTGCCTGGGAGATTATAAGAGGCAATAATGGAGACCACACCAGGTTGTCTTTAACAGTCTCTACTTACTCAGACCCTTGGATTACTGGTCCAGGTCCCTTGAAGTATCAGTGCCAATGTAGTGACCAAGATGGCTCTGTCCACGGCAGTCTCTGTTGGTTGGGTCCCCGTAGCGTGCAGTGTTTGGGGGCTCCGACTATCCCTTTTTGGGTACAGTCTCCTTCTCCTTACGGCGGGCAGTGCGGACCCTGTGGGGAGGTAAGTGTCCGAACCCCGATCCTAGTTTACTGCTGATGCCCCCGGATTATTTGGTTCGGTGAAGTCCGTGAAGGTCCACACCGGGCAGGTATTTATCAAGCTGTTTAGAACTGGCACCTGATCTAGGGCCCTGTGCCCAGTGTGTGCTCCGGTCTCAGCGGTGTAACTGACCTGGCGACCTCTCTCCCGTGCCCCCGGTTCACTGCTGCATGGACCCAGCTTAGGTATGTCCGCACACCTCTCCTGTGTGCTGCACTCTCTAGACTCCCTACTGACTGACTGCTGACCCCTCCTTCAGGCTGGCTAATCCCAGGGACTCGTTCCTTTCCATGGCGACCATCCCCTTACATGGTTAACCCTCTATGCCCAGTGTGGAGTGGAGAACTAGGATTTTGGTTGTGCTTTGGTGATATCGGCACTAATATTCCATGTCCCAGGGGGTAGGTCCTGCATCCCCAAGGGGATGCAGTTCCCTGTAGTGCCCTGAGGGTCTTTGGGGTGCTACAAGGGGATAACTTCATATTTTGGAAATCACCTTTTAATATATCAGATACTGGAATGGCACCGGTGTGGGAGGTGAGTATCTATTAGTCGTCATTGGACTGGGGGAGTTGACATGTTGCATTTTGTTAATTTAGCCCATATTTGGTTTATTTATTCAATTTATGGTTCTGAAAACTTTTATCAGAGTACTAGTGAACTAAAGAAGGAAATGTAAAACTTTCCATATACCATAAAACTTTTGATGAGTCGCTGACCGTAAATCTGGAGAAATGCAAACTTGCCATTCTCAGAAACACGGGTGCCAGGTTTTTATTAGCAAAAAAATTGCTGAATATGTCTACAGCAGCAACTTTGCTTGTCTAATCTAAGAAGATAAATGAATCTATATGGGGACAAGGATTATTATTTTAATTTAATGGTAATACGTCTAAATTACTTAAGCCGGCTTCATATCTATAAAATAAGAGACCTTCAAATTGGCTCCATTTTTTGCCATTAGTTGTAAATTTGCATCATGATCAAAGCTGCAACTGAAAAGGGACAGGTCTCTTCTGGCTGTGCAACATGAAGGGGCAAAAAGACCCCTTTGTTAAGAAAGAAGACACCATGTTGTGAAAAGTAAAAGAGCAAAATATACCGGTATTGTAAAAGAGCTAAAAGTGATGTCTATCTCTTCCTTTTGCCATACGGACAAGTTCCATCATTGCTATGAGTTCCATCATTGCTATGAGTTCCATGGTCGGGAGGGGACAGAAGTAAAAAAAGAGGAGGCTGTTATGGAGACCTTGTAAATAAAGAGCCTTGTCTTTCAGGCTTAAACTTTCATGCTTTAAGACATTGTCAAAGAATGAGATGAAATGGAGTTGTCGAAAGTGTAACACATTTGGCTTCATTATTCCGTCACCCCCTCTTTCAACCTTAGAGCAGAGCAGCTATGAAGAGGGTCTGTTAGTCTGGAGAACAAAAGTAAAACACTCTGACATGACTTCAATTGCCACAAATTAGGTAGAGATAAACAAAATTATTTGAGACAAATTAAGTTTGCTTTGCATTTCACCAAAATTTCAGAGCCTCTGGAACTTAATTTTTTCTTTTAATCTACCCTTGGTTTTTGAGGGCATTATGCTCTCCAACTATCCTTTCACTGAAGGTGCTGACCAGGTCCTTCTCTGGCTCGCTTCATCCCTCCAGCTCCATTCTGCTTTACCATCTTTCATCCTCTGGCTTTGACGAAGTCCTATCATGATGTTGAGGGACAACTTATATCCTGATAGCATGTGAAGCTTGGTGAGCACCAATGTGCCAAAATACTAAGGTGAACAAAGATTTAAGACAAGATTGGACCGGTGGGAGGAAGCAAGCCAGCAGAGGGCTTAGCGAGACGCTGTGGCATCAAGACAGGCTCAAGTCTTCTGTACCATCTTCCCTCTTGGGCGCCTCTCGCTTTAACCAAGTCCTATCATGATGTTGAGGGGCAACTTATGTCCAAATAGCATGTGAGGCCTAGTGAGCACCGGTGGTGCAGAAACGTGAAGGTGGATGAAGATTTAAGACAAGATTGGAACCGGTGGGAGGAAGCAAACTAGCAGCGGACTTTGCGAGGCGCTATGGCATCAAGAAAGGTTCCGGTCTTCTCTACCATCTTCCCTCTTTGGCGCCTCTGGCTTTAACCAAGTCCTATCGTGATGTTGAGGGGCAACTTATGTCCTGATAGCATGTGAGGCTTAGGGGCACTTTGCACACTACGACATCGCAAGCCGATGCTTGCGATGCCAAGCGCAATAGTCCTCGCCCCCGTCGCAGCTGCGATATCATGGTGATAGCTGGCGTAGAGAACATTATCGCTACACCAGCTTCACATGCACTTACCTGCCCTCCGATGTCGTTCTGGCCGGCGACCCGCCTCCTTATTAAGGGGGCGGGTCATGCGGCGTCATAGTGATGTCACACAACAGGCGGCCAATAGAGGCGGAGGGGCGGAGATGAGCGGGACGTAAACATCCCGCCCACATCCTTCCTTCCGCATAGCTGGCGTGAGCCACAGGACGCAGGTAGGAGATGTTCCTCGCTCCTGCAGCTTCACACACAGCGATGTATGCTGCCGCAGGAACGAGGAACAACATTGTAACATCGGTCCTTCTGAAATTATGGAAATGACCAACGCTACACCGTTGATACGGTTACGACGATTTTGCGCTCGTTAATCGTATCAAAAAGCCTTTACACACTACGATGTCGCCTGCGATGCCGGATGTGCGTCACTTTCAATTTGACCCCACCGACATCGCAGCTGCGATGTCGTAGTGTGCAAAGTGCCCCTTAGTGAGCATTGGTGGCATTAAAACACAAAGGTGGACGATGATTTAAGACAAGATTGGAACCGGTGGGAGGAATCAGGTTAGCAGGGAACTTTGCGAGGCGCTATGGCATCAAGACAGGCTCCAGTCTTCTCTACCATTTTCCCTCTTTGGTACCTCTGGCTTTGACTAAGTCCTATTGTGATGTTGAGGGGCAACTCATGTCCTTATATCTTGTGAGGTTTAGTGAGCACTAGAGGTGCCGAAGTGCAAAGGCGGATGAAGATTTAAGAGAAGATTGGAACCGGTGACATCAAGACAGGGGGTGCAAGGTGAGTACAATATTTGTTTATTCTTTTAACCCCTCTGTTTATTATGCTGTCAGATCTGGAGAGCATCTCAGAACATAGTAAAACACTTTTAGCAGAAATTTCATTTGTGTCAAATAAGGTTGAAGTAAATTGAATTTCCCTGCCAAAATCTGGCAAATTAAATTTTGCGCTACTCTAAAATTACATGGAGGGCAATTTTATATTGGGTGACTCATTCATTTTAAAAACACATTGGGAAGGGTTTCCTTAATCTAGTTACGCAAGTTCTCCAAAGGTACGCTCCATAGTTGTGCAATCTTTTACTATTCTTGACACTTTTAAAAAATTGGCTTCAGAAGAAAAAGGGGCCATTTACACGCTGTGACATCGCTAACGATATATCGTCGGGGTCACGATGTTTGTGATGCACATCCGGCGCCGTTAGCGACATTGCAGCGTGTAACACGTATGAGTGACCTTAAACAATCGCAAAAGAGGCAAAAATCGTTGGTATGTAAGATGTCGTTCACTTACCAAAAATCGTTGCCTATTCAGTAGCGAGGTTGTTTGTCGTACCTGCGGCAGCACACGTCGTTATGTGTGACACCGCAGGAACGAGCAACAACCTCGTACCTGCGGCTGGCTGCAATGAGGAAGGAAGGAGGTAGGCGGGATGTTCGTCCCGCTCATCTCCTCCCCTCTGCTTCTTTTGTACGGCTGCCGTGTGACGTCGCTGTGACACCGCACGTACCGCCACCTTAGAAAGGAGGCGGTTCGCCGGCCACAGCGACGTCGCAGGGAAGGTAAGTGCATGTGACGGGTGTAAGCGATGTTGTGCGCCACGGGGAGCGATTTGCCCGTGACGCACAACCGACGGGGGCGGGTACGCTCGCTAGCGATATCAATAGTGATATCGCAGCATGTAAAGTGCCCTTTAGTCAAGAGCGATAAAGTCATCATATGTCCAACATGAACTGCAAAAACCAAATAAGGCATCTAATGACTGCTCACATGGACCTCAAAAATTCCTAAATGGAAAATCAGTTCGATATCACAATTTTTTTATTCAAGAGTTTTAATGGTGGCCAAATGACTTTTGAGCTAAAGGCTACTTTGCACGCTGCGATATCGGTCCCGATATCGCTAGCGTGGGTACCCGCCCCCATCTGTTGTGCGACACGGGCAAATCGCTGCCCGTGCCGCACAACATCGCGCAGACCCGTCACACATACTTACCTGCCCGGCGACGTCGCTGTGACCGGCGAACCGCCTCCTTTCTAAGGGGCTAAGGGGGCGGTCCGTGCGGCGTCACAGCGACGTCACTGAGCGGCCGCCCAATAGAAGCGGAGGGGCGGAGATGAGTGGCCGGAACATCCCGCCCACCTCTTTCCTTCCTCATAGCATCCGGGAGGCAGGTAAGGAGAGGTTCCTCGTTCCTGCGGTGTCACACGGAGCGATGTGTGCTGCCGCAGGAGCGACAAACTACATCGTTACTGCTGCAGTAACGATAATCGAGAATGGACCCCCATGTCACGATGAGCGATTTTGCACGTTTTTGCAACGATGCAAAATCGCTCATCGGTGTCACACGCAACAACATCGCTAAAGCGACCGGATGTGCATCACAAATTCCGTGACCCCAACGACTCCGCATTAGCGATGTCGCAGCGTGTAAAGCCCCCTTAAGACTATAGCAAATTGTAAAAATTTTAATGAAAACCAAAACTAGTAAAAAAAAATTATACAGCCTAAAAAGTCATAACATATATCTAATTTCCTGGTTCTTTTTACGAGATGTCACCGTCTAAATCTACTAATCTTTTTGTTAGCTCTTTCGAAAAGTTGAGTAGCCACAAGGTTGAATAGAAAAATCATGAAACCGGAATTTCTTGAAGACTATCAATGCAATTTGAAATTTATTAACTAGGACTAGTCTTCCGGAGCTGAAGCTCATCACAAAGAAGACCTGAATGAAAGCTCTTCTTATGTTTCACTACAAAAAACCTGAGAACAAAATCATCTTTTTCTATGAATTGGTATGAAAATGGAGAAAATGCCTCGCTTTATTTTTTTTAAGTCATTTTTGATCTCAGGGAAAGACAGATATAATCTGGAGTCTGTTCATGTAAGAGCTACTAAAATCGTACTTGGCCCACATCATAAAACTTAACAGAAATAAAACTGAAACGCCTTAAAATTTACAGCAAAGAAAGGGAGAGAAGCTTTCACATGCATTAAGGGGTTCAACAAAGCTCAGCACAGAAGAGTATTTCGACAAAGACAAGTGATAGGAGAAGTAATGAGTAAAAAATCCCGAGGAGCTTTCCTGAATTCGGGATAAAGGAAAAATAACTACCGTCGGTGTAGGGGGTGAGGTATTTTTCAAATATGTAAATTACTCTGAATCTACAATTTCATTGACTTCTATGGAAATCAAAAAGAATATCTTCTTATTTTTCTAAACCTTATCTACAGATGGGCGTTAGATCCTCAATACGCAAAAGATGATGGTCATCTAAAAGATGCTGTAAGTGGATCGTTTGGCCGGCAGCTATCTTAGTTGTCTCTCTCATGGGAGTGTTTGTTGTTTGTTGTAGTACTATGTTCTTGTCAAGCTACCGCTAGGGGGCGCTGGGACTCAGGTAGAAAAAGAACTCCTGAGTGTAGTAAGACAGAATCTCACTAGAGATCGCTAACACAAGAGCAGGGATAATCGATCAGTCAGGGTCTATACTGGGATGTCCCGTCTGTACGGAGGAGAAAACAAGCCGAAGTCAAAGAACAGATCCGAGGTCGGATACCGGAAGAGCAAATAAGCACAGGGGAGGAAGTCGAGGACACAGAACAGGACTGAAGTCTGGAGGACAGGGACGAATGGAGGTAAGGTCAGGAAGGAGGGACAGAGGACAGGACGGGCAGGAGGGACGGAGATCAGAACAGGTCAAGGAAATGGAGGCCAGGTCAGGGAAACGAAGGTCAGGTCAGGTTGGGCAGGAGGGAGAGAGCTCAGGACAAACCGTACCGGGTAGCAGGACAAGAAGCAGAGAACTTCTCTCAGGAACAGTGCAATCAGCAGAACCGGAAATTTACTGGCAGTGTACAGGAGGCAGCAGCACTAAGATATGGCAGCGCGACCCCCAGAACGAGGACAGAATGAACAGGCCCCTCCCAAGGGACCCAAACCCCGAAGGCAGGATACATGCATCGACTTAGGGACAACAGAGTCATGCATGGATCATGACAGTTCTCTATGAGAGATCCAGAAATGCCTTATCTAGGGAGAACAAAAGGATCATAAGTCTGAAATTGGATCCTTAACTCTCCGATCATCTGTCTGGAGCTCTCATACACATTAGACCAGGGGTGGGGAACAGTTTTTCTGCCGAGGGCCATTTGCATATTTCTACTATCATTCGGGGGCCGAACAAAATTATCAACTTGAAAATTACCATTATATTTGATCAAAAAATGTATTAACTCACCCCTACTTTGGTGGTTGGAACTGCTTCCCTTTGGTGCGGCTGTGATGTTAGGGGATAGTGATCATGTTGCTTCTCACAACTGCTTTTCCAAGTTTGCATCAGTCTGGAGTGTAGCCAGCTCTTTGTGATAATAAGTTTTGTAAATCATATGCATCACATAACAGACACTGGGACTGCGTTATATACATCACTGGAGATGCTGGTTCTGTAGTATATACATCACAGGAGACACTGAGGCATACACATCGAGGAGGGGCTGGGGGCATATATATCACAGGAAAAGCTGGGGGCATATACATCACAGGAGATGCTGGGGACATATACATCACTGGATAGGGCTGGCAAGTGATATTTTCTTCCATCATAAAAAAATAACTAAATGGCTATGATTAGCAAAAACATGTAATGTAGCTTTATTAAATTAACCTATTTTTCATTACATATACGAATCTTATATGTTAATAGAAACATGAGCACAGTCTACATTTGGGGGCATATACAACACTGAGGAGGGCTGGGGTCATATACAGCACTGGGGTCAGTGGGGGCACATATGGCACTGGGGACAGTGAGGGCACATACGGCACTTGGGCCACATACAGCACTGGAGTCAGTGGGGGCACATACAGCACTGGTGACAGTGGGGGCACATACAGCACGGGAGACTATTGGGGTCATATACAACACTGAGAACGTACTATGTCAATGCATGTGCACGCAGTGTTCAGTAGTGAACACTGCATGCTCGTGCTCAGTGTGCAACTCTGGGTTTAAAGGGCCGGCAGACTGAAAAATGTGGCTGCCAGCCCAAGCACTACTGTCCTAGGAAAGCTGCCCGAGGGCCGCAGAAAAGGTCATCAAGGGCCGCATGCGGCCCTAAGGCCTGAGGTTCCCCACCCCTGCATTAGACTGTTGGCCGCACCCGTCGATATTGACTTTACTCTGTTAGGTATGGAAGGGCTTTTGAGGACTGCATTCCCAGCTGGTGAGATTACAACATTTCATTAGTAAATTTGTATCCAAGGGAAATTAATCTGAGCCAAATTAAGGTTGGTGGAGACTTCCATTCAAACTCTAAAGATTGACACGACAAGACCTTCATAGAGCAACCACATGTAGGAAAGGTGGTTGCTTTTGTTCATTGCCCTCTCATGGAGTCAATGCAGGCAATTGACCAGGGTTACTTTGACTAGAATCCCAGCTTCCAGAACATTGGGTGTCTTAGAGAAACCAAATACTTGGCAAAAGAACACGAAATGACTTGAGAAAACCTGGAAGAGTTGACACTGAAGCCGACGGCCTTGTTCTCGTGTAAATCTTTCTAATAATTTATCCCTCTTCTGATGATTGAAGGTGCTCTACTCCTCCAACTCTTTTATGAATAGTAAGATTTGGCCTTGACAATATGTTCTTTATACGTGAACTACTATATTTTTGGCTTGATAGAGAGTTCAACATCTGGTCAGCTAATAGATTAGACAACTACGTTGACCTGATTAGAACAGTTTGTAAGAAGACCACCATAAAGAACTTCTTAATGAAGCCACTAAAGTTCTGAATTTTTATACATTTTTGTGTTTAAAAGTCTGAAAAGTATCCAGTTTTGGTTCTTTATACTTATCTGAGCACTACATGTCTATATCAATGGATAGACATAGAGATATAGCCAAACCAGGTCTAAGTTTCAAAAATAACAGTAGCCTGGACTTCTTCACCAGTATAGAAATTGTAATGTACAGTAATTCTAATTAATCGGTAAAATACTATAGACACTATAAAATAGATCAAGTATCATAAAACATGTTGAGCTTATCAATGTGCAAGAGAAACCATAATTAAACCAATTAGAGAACAGCAAAACAAGCAAAACAGCAAAAGAAGTCACAGGACTCGGTAGTCCGTGGCTGGTAGACCAGGACCCGTTGAACTTCTTGATACCTGCCAGATTTTCGAATTTGTAGACCAGGCTTGATGTCCTACATATGTATTTCACCCCAATTCATCGTTGTCCTGCTGGAACCGCTAATCAGAAGAGACACTAGGGAATCTAGTAGATAGGAGGATGTTCTGGTCAAATTTTAGTTGATGGCCGCTGGACCAGGGTTCTGTGAATATTCTTCCTCAACTCCAAATCCAATTCTTTCTTCCCCACAGCCCTGTGGCCATCCACGTGTGCTCCTGCTTACTCCTCCTCCTGGGGCTTGTACAAACAGCTGAGGTTTCCTGGGAATGTACTTACGGCATATGTGTCCGCATTGACCTTTCTCTTAAGGGGTCGGCACACTATTTCCACAATCTATTTAACACTAGAAGTCCCAGAGAGAGGTCATTTAACATTTCTACAATTGGAGCTTGAAATTTCTGGGACTTCTAGTGTTAAGGCACCCTCCCATTAGAAGAGATGTCTGTGCAACTTCCTTAGTTAGTTTGGCTACCAGTCTGCTAGCTAGTTGTCAGGTCCCGTTATCCCTGTGTCTGTCACCTGTACCTGCCTTCCCATACCTATCTGTCCCTGCTGTGCTCACCATATCTGACAGTACCCAGCTGCCTGTCTGCCCCAGCCATCCCGCCTGTACCTGCCTGCACCTGTCATATTTCTCAATAATAAATAATATGATGATGATGCAATGCAGAAAACATAGGAAGTAGCACACTCCTTAAGTGCCAAATTTACTTTTGTGGTCAATCATACAAGTTTCTTATGTGTACATGGAGGAAGCTTTCCTGGAACATTTAACAGATTGTTCTATCTCTACTTCGTCTATAGTGTAATGGGTATGGCTATAGGGTAATGCAAAGCTGTAAGTCAGGACCTAATGTCTAGCCTTCCATAATGTGTTATTGAGAGGTGCTAATGTAAAGTAGACCACAGCCGTCAGGTGCGGAATTTGTTAGAAAATTTGTCAGTGTGTTCCATACAGATAATAGCTAATTGTCTGGGGAGATAGGCTAGCCCAATCCATTTAGCTAGAAATGGCCACAAGCTAAAATTTCCATTAGAATGGTGATGACCACATCAAGTTCACAGAATACCAATTACCCAATGCTTACTAAAGCAAAAAGCAACTAAGTTCACAAAGGTTACTTAAAAAAAATATAATATAAAGGAAACAAAACTTTGTGATTGCTAGATGTAGAGTAAGATATTGTAAAGGTCTGCAGTTCCACATATGACCACCGCGCGCTTCTAAAAATGTTGGCCCAATCCTACAAATGTTGCCTCTTTGGGGCAAAAAACACTGACTAGCAACCATTTAGCAGCCTCAGAAGTACATTTTGCAACATATTAAAAAAATTTTTCCCAAGTTTCAGCCCTTAATATATTGGTCACACCCCTTACCAACTAGGCATTTCTAAAGAGCCTCTATGCCTCTTTATGCCTCTCGGACATTCCAAAGAATGTGAACATCATGTAATAGGTTCCATGTGCAAATCCCAGCAGCGTGGTGCCACACAGGTAGGTCTGACATATATAAGCACCATGCTAGGTGAATATATATATACTAGAACATGCCCATGTGTAATGTATGGGAGTGCAAGTGTATTGGAGTGCAACTCAGTCCCCAAGCAGGAACTGTCACGCTGTACTGTGAGAGATACTAAAGCTACAAGCAGTGTAACTTCAGAGTGCAGTTAGCAGGCAAACCACAAGAGGGCAATAAAGTAGTCAGTTAGCCAGGTCAGCAGCAGGAGGTCTTGTCAGTAGCACAGGGATAATCAAATCGTGGTCAGGTGACAGCCGAAGATCAGAAGCCTAGAAGTCACGTATACAACAGAAGGGAGAGGCGGAGCCGAAGTCAGGAACAAGGATACAGGTCAGATGCCGGGAAGTCCAAGAAGCATACAACAAGGGTGGAGGACAAACCGGTCAGGACTAGGGTCAGACAGACAGGGCTGGGAGTACAGGCAGACAGGAGCAAGTGGTCAAGGAATGGGACGAACAGACGGAGGAGAGAATGGGCAGGACAAGGTAGCAGGGAGGCAGAATAGATCAGGTAACTCTTAGGAGCTAGCAAAACATGTTGCACAGCATAAACTATCACTGGCACTGCATTAGAGGCGCAGCACCAGGATATAACGTCCTGACATCCGGAACGAGACAGGATGGGATTAACAACTCACTTGACCTGTAACCTTGAACTGGAAAACCAGCCATGGCTCACCTGCGGCTGACACAGGCATAGATCATGACAGGAACACAGTAGCTGTGGAGAAAGTCAACAAATGAAGGAGTGGTCCAAGATAGGTCCATCTTATAGAGTTGTTGTGGATCTCTTCCTTTGCCCTGAAACCTTCTCTGGACTGCAGTATATTTTGGATGGGCTGTAGAGAAAACACTTTGGAAAAGTAACTTCAGATGCTTTGCAAGTGGTAACTGACTACAACGTGACTACAAAAATTTTGGCAAGAAGGAACCTCCTAGTAAGTTTGGGACTCTTGGATGCAACATCAATATGGTCTGGGAGAGTGATAGTAACTTATTTTAGTCTATATTATTGAGCCTGAGACTTTATAAAAAAAAAACAACCTGTAGCCTGAACTTTTGAGCTCTGCACCAATGAATAAATGTCACGGGGACCGGATGAAAGGACCGGGACACCTTAGCTAATCCTCAGACTACGTACCCTGCGCTGTCCCTTAGCTCAGAGGTACACTTGATGGTAGCGAGGTCTGCATCACCAGCGTGTCCCTGACTCCTGTTTTAGCCCTGATTTAATTCCCCACCCCACCTCCACCTGAGGGATGAGCTGGGACCGTAAACACAAACACCACATCCAGAAATGGACAGGGGAAAACAACAACTCGTACACACGGCAATCACATACAAAGGAGCCACTAATAGTGCACAAGGGGAAACAACATAAAAGGGGGAAGTAAACAGATTACTGGGAAATCATCATATCGTACAACCAGCACACCACAAACTGCTGCAGCCAACAAAGCAAGTCACAGAGAGAGGGCTTCGTCAGCTCCTTTCTGTCAAGCTTTCCCTACGGGGCACAGGGACTTAGTGGACATTGAACTCCAAAGTGCACTAATACAAAGACCACAAATACTCTTTTGCAGTAATTCAAAAGAGTAGTCAGACAAGCCAAAATCAAACCGGAATATAGTCACGTCAATACAGGCGAGTGAGCAAGCCATAGTTAAATGGAAACAAGGGGGGCAGAAGCCGAGAAGTCACGTAAAGAGCCGAGGAGGAGCAGAGCCGTAGTCAGGGGATGTTGCCAAGGTCAGTGGCCAGTAGAGCATGTATGTACAAAGGTGGGGGTGGAAGAAGAAACATGGGACGGGACCAGGGTCAGATAGACAGGGTGGGAGACAGTACAGGGGGAACGGAGGTCAGGGAGATGTAAGCTGGGTAGCGGGATAGATCAGGGCTAACTCACAGCAACCAGTGTGCATGCTCTAGAGCAGGAACTATTACCGGCAGCATCCCGGAGAAGTTCACACCATAATAGAGCTGTGAGAGTCCCGGAACGAGGCACAACCAAACAGACCCCTCCCACCTGACTTAACCCCGTCAGAGATAAGCAATAGGCATGACACTTTTTCCTACTGGCCAAGATTCCAAATTAATGAAAATAACTGGCACCCTCTGCTTGAAGCAGTGGGTATATATAAGACCTGGGAGTGGTCCAAACCAGAAACACCTGACCAGGAATCACAAGCTGCTGAAAGGTAAACTGAAATTAACCATCTCCTGCGCAAAGGAAAAGGAAGTCATTTAATCAGCAGAGTCTCATCAGGTAAAGTCAGCTTTGACCCAAAACCTGTCACAAATCTCCACAACAGATATATATATATATATATATATATATATATATATATATATATAGATAGATATTATGATTTTGGTCAAAGGCCACACCCTAAAAATTATCCCTTTAAATCCACCCATATACTCTACATAGCTGTTGGCCTCACAATGGTTTGATAATTGTTTGGTGTTGCCAGAAAGTTCTTGTTACAACACGACTGCAGGATAGCAAGGGATAAAAGGGTTCCTATATTGTTCATCACACTAGGAGACCGTAGGCTATCCTTGTACCCATGATTACTCCTGATGGTAGAGATGTCTGGTTCTCGTACCTCACTATACTTTTAAAGAAAGCTAATCTATTTCCATTCCAGAGAAGGAACGGGCTGAGGTTTAAGGGAAATAATAGAAAATACAAACAGGAATAACAGAAGTACAATCACACTGAACACTCTCAGGAATAAACACTAACAAACTAAAGTAAAAATCAAAAGAAGCAAGGCAGCAACACAAAGACACCAAAAGGAAAGAAAATATTTTCATTTAAACCCCTTGCAACAATATAAAACACAACCACCAGTAAGCCTGGGTAAATCCACCTCTCCAGACCAGAGTAAACATGCTATAGCTGGCACTGCAAGAACAGTCCCACTAGCATATGTAGGAGGAAAAAATATCTAACTGGTTTTCCTATAGCATGTGACTAAAGGAGATTAACAAATAGACCAGCAGAGATTAGCTCTTGCTAGCCTGCTTAGGAACAACAAGTCTGTGAGTTGACACCCAAGTCTCCTTGCGCTGATCACAGACATCAAGAAGATAGAATAGAAAAAAGACGCTCCGGCACACCACAAAGAAAAGAGAAAAAAGCAAGATCCGGGATGGTGCAAAAAACATTGTTTTTATTGAAACAAAAGGATTTTTTCAAACAAGTCTGTCCCCAACGTTTCAGTCCTTGATGGACTTTTTTCAAGGACTATATCAGACTAGAAGTCAAAATTAGTGGTCATGCTGCACCAATAGGAACTGCGTACAGACGTCTATAAACAGGGGGAGACTATACCCTTAGTCTGCATATATATGTGAAAGGATGTCTACGATCCTGTCAACACACATAGTATCCATGGAATTGGTACAATCTTTAGACATGAGGTAAAATGTAAATGAAGCCAGTGTCGCTTTGTGTCACGCTTGTCGATTTTTCATCAGGAGAGAGGATAAAAAATGTACAAAGAGGAAAATGAACGCTCTGACCCGGTATCACAGCATGACTTCAAGTCAAAACATAGAATATTGCCAAGGGGATGTCTTATGGTGGATTGGTGTCAGGACCAGTGCAGGGAGATAGCGTTTATCTGTGTCAGCATACAGGAAGAGGGTCCAGGCTGGTATGTGCCATACCAGCCTGGACAGAGGGTTCCTTTTCCTCTTTGTACATCTTTTATATGCTCTCCTGATGAAGATCATGTGTAAAGATTGTACTAATTCCATGAATACTATGTGCCATATCGCCAACCAGTGTTGACAGGATCGTAGACATCCTTTCACATATCTATACAGACTAAGGGTATAGTCTCCCCCTGTTTATAGACGTCTGTACGCAGTTCCTATTGGTGCAGCATGACCACTAGTTTTGACATCTAGTCTGATATAGTCCTTGAAAAAAGTCCATCAAAGACTGAAACGTTGGGGACAGACTTGTTTGAAAAAATCCTTTTGTTTCAATAAAAGCAATGTTTTTTGCACCATCCCAGATCTTGCTTTTTTCTCTTTTCTTTGTGGTGTGCCGGAGCTTCTTTTTTCTATTTTTGGACTCATTTTCTCCAGAGCACCCCGATTTCTATAGTTGAGCCAGGTCTACTCTACTAATCAAGAAGATAGAAGGCAGAGTGCAAGAATCTGCAGTTTCCACAGGCCCTAACGCCACCATGACAGTCAGTGATGCTTGCAAAAGCCTCCTTGTGGCAGTTCTCCTGAATCCTCCATACAGATTGCTATGTTGAATCCTCCTGTGTTCTCTTTGAAAAAGCTACTGTTAAGATTCAGTTTGGACTCTGCTGTGAAGAGTTGTATTTGTTACCTGGTCCTTCGGTCAGTGTTTTCCTGTGCTTGGCTGGTGGGAGGATCCTATCCTTCAGTGCCTCGTTCCCAGGATCACGCCGCTTTATCAGCATATCTCGTCCATCATTGCGGCACCAGTTATAGCCCTGCTCTGCAACGTGCGTGCCTGGTCCCGGTAAGTTCTCTTGATTCTGCCCTTTACCTCGTCTGACCTCCCTGACGTCTGTCCTTCCCGTTCAGTCCGACCTCCCTGACTTCCATCCCCTCCGTCTTGTCTTACCCTCCAGTCTTCCTCTCCTACTCTCTGTTTGTTGTTCCATCCCTGCGCCCCCCTCCTATGGTTTGGCCTCCTGGTTCCCTACCTCTGGCTCACTCCTGACACTGATTCTGCCTAATTTCTTGTACTGCGTGACCTCCTGGCTCTGACCCTGCTTCTTCGACTTCTCTAAGTAATCAATTTGTGATTACTCCTGTGACCCCTTGTGGATCCATAGTCCTGTTATACACACCAGTGTTCCGGCTCCCCCTAGTGGTGACTTTAATGTTGCGCCAGATATCTCTGATTGTGTCTAATTTCTTACAAAACAACTGATCAGTCATCTAAAATCAGAGATCCTTTTGTCCCCTGACAAAGCAAGGATCTGTCAGGGAGCTCAATAAATGTTAAGACTGTCAAAGAATTTGGCCAATATTAGTCTCATTTGTTTGGGAGTCTTAACAGACTCACCAATGCAATGTTGTCCATGGTCCCTCATTAATTGGAAATGACCACCTGGACGGATATTAGCTCATCACCAGAGTTTCAAGATCCCGCTCTAGGTCTAATTAGGTGAGTGCCAATTTATCCACATTCAGAGTTCAGGCAACCTTTACCCTGACTGTATTGAGTTGGTGACACAAAACAAGGCAATATATGGTTCAGGAGTGTAGTGGTCACAGCAGTGCCATGAAATTCCTAGTGTGATCTTGCAGTTACACCCAATCCTATAATAGTGGCCAGTGTAAAATAGAACTAAAGATATATTTGTGCCCTGAATAAAGGACATGGTCAACTAGCAGTGTCAATGTAAATATGCAAACCAGAGAATTGCCCAAATAATTGATCCAGCTGGAGCAACATTTGTACATAATGCAAAAAGTGTCTCTTTTGGGTGCAGCACTGATCTCTGCTCCCCTAACGTCCCATTAGCCTATAAGTAACCAATGAAAGGGGACCTGTCACCAGGTCAAATTGTCTTTTATTTTATTCTCCCATCTCCCCTGAATATTCTGTTGTTTTTTTTTTTATTATTGTGTCATATGGTTTCAGAGATAAGGATATGATCTTTTCTAGGGGGGAGTAGCTCACAGAATTCCTTGGGGGCGTGTCTTTAGGCTCCTCTGCAAAATTACCCTGAGAACACAGCCCCCATAAAAAGGCCCATATCTGTTGGACCGTATGGCGAAATTTAAAAAAACAAAAAATTTAATACTCAGGTGAGCAGCGAGAAAAAAGTGAGAACAAAAACTGTCCACATTTGATGTTGTGACAGGTCCCATAGAAATGTATATAACTCTTCTTATCTGAGTCTCTGTAGTCAGAAAGGACTAATGGTGAGTACAGAGTGAGCAGAAAGGACAATAATCATGACTCTATACCAAATTCAGAGGATCTTTCTAGTTAATACTCATTTTATGATCTTTTCTAAGGGGGAGTGGCTCACAGAATTCCTTGGGGGTGTGTCTTTAGGCTCCTCTGCAAAATTACCCTATGAACACAGCCCCCATAAAAAAGCCCATATGTCTGGGACCGTATGGCGGAATTTAAAAAAACAAAAAACGTAATACTCAGGTGAGCAGCGAGAAAAAAGTGAGAACAAAAACTGGCTACATTTGATGTTGTGACAGGTCCTATAGAAATGTATATAACTCTTCTTATCTGAGTCTCTATAGTCAGAAAAGACTAATGGTGAGGACAAAGTGAGCAGAAAGGACACTTTTTTATGGCTGTTTACCATCTCCAGATGGTCTTTCTAGTTAATACTAATTTTTATGATCTTTTCAAAGGGGGAGTGGCTCACAGAATTCCTTGGGGGCATGTCTTTAGGCTCCTCTGCAAATGTACACTGTGAACACAGTCCCCATAAAAAGGCCCATATCACTGGGACCGTATGGCGGAATTTATAAAAACAAAAAACGTAATACTCCAGGGAGCAGTGGGAACAAAATAAGAGCAAAAACTGGCCACACTTGACCTCATGACAGGTTCTATAGAAATGTATATACCTCTTCTTATCTGATTCTCTGTAGTCAGAAAAAACTAATGATGAGGACAAAGTGAGCAGAAAGTAACATTTTTATGGCTGTTTACCAAATCCAGAGGCTCTTTCTAGTTAATACTCATTTTTATGATCTTTTCTAAGGGAGAGTGGCTTAAATCTATCCTTGGGGGCGTGTCTTTAGGCTCCTCTAACACAGCCCCCATAAAAAGGCCCATATCTCTGGGACCGTATGGCGGAATTTATAAAAACAAAAAACGTAATACTCCAGGGAGCAGTGGGAACAAAATGAGAGTAAAAACTGGCCACATTTGATGTTGTGACAGGTCCTATAGAAGTGTATATACCTCTTCGTATCTGAGTCTCTGTAGTCAGAAAAGACTAATGATGAGGACAAAGTGACTATTTTTATGGCTGTTTACTAAATCCTAAACATTAAATCCTGGGGATTATATGAAAGCTCCGAGACTCTTGGTGTTCACCTGGCTATGGGCTGTACATTTGCCTTTATGGTATGGCTTCCAGTACACAGTATATGCCTTTTCTATTGCAAACACAAGGGTAATTTTGCTCCACATTTTGGACGCCATCCATCTGAAATCCTTTGCGTGTCTTTGTTTCCAAACACGATGAAATTCCACATTTTCTCCGCAGCCACAAAAGAGCCGTAAAGAGTCCTCAATAAAACCACACATCCTATAAGTGATGTGAAAGTACATTCTTTCTATTTTTTTTTTCCCTTTTTTCCTCCCATGTGTGACTGCTAATGGAGTCAGTCCAATAAATAATTGATTCTCTGTACATTTCTAATAATGAGAGGAGGCCGACTTTAATCCTGGTATTGAATTGAGCCCTTGATTCCAAACTCTCTTGGATTTCTAGACAAGTATATATTCATTAACTGCCTAGAAATGAATTTGTTGTATTTCCTTCATGACAGGTTTGTTCTGTAAAGTGTGCACCGAGGTTTGTAAAGCACGAGTGTATAATTCTCATGGTGCGTGCATTAAGAACCTTAGAAAAAAATGACTTTGGTGTAAAAAAATTACACGGGAGCTTGCTATGTAAAATAAAAAGTGAGCATATGATTTTACTCCTACCAAAAGATAGAATTCAGGTGCTTAAAGGGATTATTCCAATTTTCATAAATTGGTATTTTCGAATAGTACATGCAACCACAAGCAATTTTGTAATTTACTGTATATTTAAATTTTCAGCCATTTTTGAGATATTAACATTTTCCTTTTGTTTCCAGCTCGTTGCCTTGGAGACCGACCACCACTGCTAGACAGCAAAACAATCACAAGGCTTACAGGATCTTTTATATTCTATCTTTTTAAGCTGGCTAGGATCACTGGAGCTCACTGTCACCTGTTAATGCAGGCCAAACTCTTTGCAGTGCTTACACGTTATGCAGCAGCGGTGGTCGGTCTCCTAGGCAACGAGCTGTAAACAAAAGAAAAGTCTTAATATCTCAAGAACGGCTGCACATTTTAATAAGCAGTAAATTGCAAAAGTGCTTGTTTTTACAAGCCCTGTCTGAAAATATCCATCTGTGAAGGCAGGAAAAAACCCTTTAAATGAACTTTCATTCATTTTGGTATCTGTCTAATATCCCATTTTTTTACTGGCCCTCCAAAATCAAAAGGGGTTGAAAACAAAAAATCTAGTGTGTAAGAATGGTAAACTAAATGGTAAACTAAATGCTTTTTTTTTATTGAGGACAGTGTAGATATAAGATACACTAAATTTATTAAGAATTTGTCATATTTTATTAGTGCTATGTGCTGCCTTGATTCCTTCCAGAAATGTTTGGGACTGGAGCACTATTTCTGGCGTAAGAAACGCCGGCCCTATTGAAGAATTTGGGGGAGGTTTAGCCTTGCCCCATGCTTCCCCACCTCCTTCCCAGTTTTGCCAATTTTGGTGGACCTCCTTAAAACCGGCATGAAAACACAAAAAGTTGCAAAATATTTGGCTTTTCAAAATGTTTTATGGCATTTTTCTGGCAGAAACACTTTGATGAAGCACACTCTTTAAAATTGATTGGTCTCTTCCATGATCCTAAATTCCTTTTCGATGTCTTGAAAACAATGTCTACTCTATGTCTGTCCAAAGTATAGGCATGGTCCAAACTTTACAGTATTTATGTGGAACATCTAACATCAATATCATGGGCTTTATGTCTTGCGTGGTTCTTCCATTTTAGGCTCTTTTAGAAGACCTTCCGCAAAGTTTGGGTTCTTGGTTGTGAAATCCCATCCACAAAATGATTTTTGATTTTCAGTGTTTTTTTTTTAAGAATGTGTAATATGTTCAGGGATTTCTTGGGGTTGAGCTCAGTACTCTACAGAAAAGTCCATGCTAGAATTTGAAACATTTTAGAGACCATTCTCTGTGCACGATGACATTTTGATGAAGAAGGAATAAACCTTTCCCACACTTATTCTGTTGATTTAGTATCATGAGGGTACCACAACTAAGATTGGCCCCTCTTATTTTTGGTGTCAGGAGATCACAGCGCAGGACTTCATCACTTGCTCATGTTAATACTTCTGGCTGTGCAGATTCTCCTTTAGCTAGTGCTGCTAGGGTTAAGTAGATCCTCTGGTCTCCTGAACTCTGAATGAAAGCTATAGCCAGCTGTTATCTATTGCTATTTAGCTCTGCTATAAAGACTTTCCTTCTAGTTCAGGTAACTGCTGGTGATAGTTTCTGCTTTACTTGGCTCTAGAAGGAACCTGTGAGCTGAGGACCAGGAAGTCATTCAGAAGACATTTACTGTGTGAAAGTTGTGTGGTTTACCCTTCCTTAGTCATATTTAGTTTTTCCCTCTGGTCCGTTCCTCATTATTTCCTCTTGTTGTTTGGAGTGCTTTGTATGATTGCTGTTTATTTTACACCTGTCTGTTTAATCCTCTCTGTGTCTTTAATGTAGAACATCAAAAATTACCTTAGCATCTCAGCACCAAATGACATCCGGTGCTCCATATATATGGTGGATACTTTGCAGCTCAAGCTGCCATACCCCCCATCCAGTGCCCCCTAAATCCTTTTGGACAGAGTCATAGCCTGGCTCCCTGTGCACAGATATCCTTGACAAAGAACTTCAACAGGTCAAAAAGTTGACTTTGGATATTCTCTGTGGTGCCAGTTCGGAAAAAAAATCATTCACTGTTTGCAGCATTCATGAACTCTTTGTCTCATTTGGTGCTGAGGTTACTTTTGATGACATTGAGGACTTTTAGTCCTTTCCTCAAGCACAATATCTACAGTGTGCAGGCTTGTCTTTGTATGCTTTAATGTAGAACAGGTCTATCATTCCTGCTGCTGTGTGCACTATACAGGGCTGAGTTCAGGGAAAGGCATGTGATCGGTGATGGGATGAAAAAATCTGTATAGAGACGTTAGGGAGTGCAGGGATCAGCCTCAGGTGAGCTTAGGAGGGGCCCACCATTGAAATGTGTACCCTGTGTATCGCGACGCTCCCCGGCGGTTTGCATGTACCTGACAGTACCCTGGTAGTCATGGTGTGACATCTAGGTGCATTCGTTGCAAAAAAAAATTTGGGGAAAAATTGGACAAAGCTTATGGAGCTCTAGAAGTGTTTTATTTGTTTGAACTAAGGAACCATCGAAACCATGAAAAACGGAGTCCAAACCAATTACACTACTTCCACCCAACTTTATGGTTGGCATATATGTTAACATCTACCACTTGTCCATCAGATTTCCCTTAAAGTCATCACTTTGGATCTATGTCCATTTGCCTTCCACCAGACCAGCTCATGTTGGTCTCATACATGGTGATCTGACTGTAATAAGTGGTTGTTAGGTCATGAATCTTATGTATGATGATCATTTACAAAATGAGCAGTGCAGAATTTTGATAATCTTGGGGTTGTCCTGGAGTTGGAAACTAACCAGTCTAATCTTCGAAGAATTAATCTTTAACCTGGTGAGTGAAATCCAAAATGTCCTTTTATAATTTCGAATTTGCTGAGCGCTAATCTCTGTGCTCGGATTACTAGGTAGTTAGTCCGGTGTGTCTTTGTCGTCTGATGGATTTTTTGGGAAATAAGTCAACATTTTTTACGCAAAGCATCTAAATTACTGAATTTGCTCAGCACCTTTAAAAAAGTGACAATAATTTATCTCTAGTACTTGAAAAATAATTTCAGCATTGTTCAGTAATTACTGTCTTCCATAACACTTTTTTTGAATTTACTAAGGTAATTTCTCTGTCACCCTCATCACCGAGAGGTGACAGAGAAATGAACAAACGGGAAATTCTGTAACACCTTCGTAGTAATGAGGAAGAAATGTAGTCATCAAAAGTCACGTAACAAATGTCTCTATGTAGCCCTAACCTTATGAATTTTTCCCAAGCACTGAACCAAATGAGTAGTGATTTTTGAGGAAAAAATATTTTGGGGCATCGGATGCAGTCAAGAAGTCTAGTCCAATGAGTTAGATTTGGAAGCTAAGAAGCATCTGTAACTGACCATCTTGGTTGCATTGGTATTGGCTATTGTAACTGACACCCTAAAATAGAGAGCATTTGAGACTGGCCCTCTGATAGTTTTTGGAGGTCAAGAAATAGTATGGGACTATCTGTTAGGGCCAGGTGGACGGGCAGACCCAGGAGGTGGATCCACTGGGCCGAACTCCTTGATGATGGTAAGGGGTCCGGTAGCTGGAGCACTACGGGTAGCAGGACAGTCCGTACACAAGGGTAGAATAGAGAAGTCCCTGGGACCACGGAGTCACTGATGGTAGTCCGGGTGACGGAGCTCAGGTTCGGAAGCCGAGATGTTGTCAGGCGGAGTCCGGAACCGATGGAGCGAGATGACGGGTCACCGCAGGGATCAGAGATGGAACGGACTGTCAGGATGGCAGATAGGCAGCGTTCGGGGTTCGGGATTCGGCAGGACCGGATGGCGAAGCAGGATCGGCTCTAGAAGAGAGAGAGGTGAGTATCTCACAGGAACACAAGGAGACCTGACTCCTAGCTTGGGAAACATGAAGAACAGGCCCCGCCCAGTTGGACACTAAACCCCTTTATACCCTGTACCTGTGTGCTTCATTTCCTGTCAGTGGACGCTGGCCCTTTAAGAAAGGGTCAATGACCGCGCGCGCGCCCTAATGCGCATGCGCGAGTCCCGGGTGCCAGAAGCCAGAGCAGGGAGCGGTGAGGAGGAAGCAGCAGAGCCTGGCTGGGGCTGAGCAGCCGGCGGGCGCCGGGAGCGGGGACCAGGGCGCCTGGGAAGCACAGGCAATGGAGGCTGGAGACCGGGGAGCGGCGGAGACCGGACAGAAGAACCGGGGAGCGTGGCAGGTGAGCCGGGGAGCAGGACAGGGGACCCGAGGAGCGTGACACTATCTCAAATTGTTGAGGTCAAGTTTACAACAAAATGTTCCTACGATGAAACAAGACTTTGTATTTGGAAAAGCTTTTGTACCAGGAGAGACCTGATACTAGGGTCTCGGAAAATCCATCCCTGTGGAACACCAGAGAAGAGGTAGATAGTTGGGTTGGTTTGTGGTCGAGGTCTGCAGTGATGTTAGTTGCAGCTTCTAGCACAGCATGCCAACCATCCCCTCCTGGACAACTGCTTTCCTGGTGATCAACTGATTTCTGTTGGCGCAATTCATCAATATTTGAACCACCATTTTCTAAAGGTAGCCACACACATTAGATAGCAGTTGGCCAAATGACTTTTCGACCCATAGTTATCTTATACACAGG
This sequence comes from Anomaloglossus baeobatrachus, assembly GCF_048569485.1. Taxonomy (NCBI): domain Eukaryota; kingdom Metazoa; phylum Chordata; class Amphibia; order Anura; family Aromobatidae; genus Anomaloglossus; species Anomaloglossus baeobatrachus. The sequence continues at coordinate 103,914,058 of NC_134364.1, forward strand.
AACTCTAAGTTTGATTGAGAGTCACTGCCAGATTATTTTTAGTCATATCTTCACATCACAAAAAAGGGCTCAGCCTTTGAAATTTATCAGGTGGGTTCTTCATATCCCCAACATAATCTGTCGGGGGAGAGTAGTGAGGCATACTCGTACATATTAGAAGGTTATCTGATCCCACTCAAATTGACTGGTTCGGCTAACTTATTGCTAAGGTGTATGAGTCACGGGTGTGTCACGGGGGACAAACAGTCATGTGGTTTCTGGAGATTGGAGGTCACAGCATCTGGCTGCGCAGAATGCTCCCTGACTTTCCATAGCTCCTGCTGTCAGTATTCCCCTTGTGCCTAAATACTCCCATCTTCCCTGGACTGGTGCTGGTGATATTATTCAGTTCCTTTAAGCTCTGGATGCAAGCAGGTGGATTGTACTCATCTGTAGCATTGTTGGCGAAAATGTTCTAAACTTCTACCTGAGTCCTCTGTAGATAAGTAGTTTGTGCATTTTCCCCCTGTGTATCCTCCTTGTGTCTTCTTTAGTATTTAGTGGGGTTGATGAAGAGCTCATCCAAGCCGTTCCCTATTTGGGGTCCAGCACTAGGGATAACTAGGGTGGGGTATCCAGCTCAGCGCATAGGTGCGGAACCTATCTAGGGTGGTGAGGGACCCCAGGGACCAGCAGTAGGTTTGGTCAGGGGTCACCATCTCCTCTTCCCTAGATGCAGGGTTTAACGTCCCTTTCACCGTTCGCTTAGTACTTCCCTGTATCTAGCGTGACAGTATGAGGGCCTTAACTCCTTAAAGATCCATAAATCCTCTTCTGCTTTGTTCATGAGGGGGAAACTAAGTGGGCAATCCAATATAAGGCCCTTATACAACCCATTTAAACTAATTTTCACATGTTTCTGCATGTTTACAACATATTAACCGCTATATAATATTATTCGGCACAAAGCTAAGCATTTACAGCATGCCATAAAGAGAGTAACATGATCTGCCTCAAATTCCAGCTATGTTCCCCCTGCTGAGTGAAGACCAGAAAGAGCATCAATTTTTTTTCGAGATTTGATATTTAATTTTAATAGGATTCTAATAAAAAGAAACTATATTTCCTGTTGTCAACAATTTAATACAATTTCTGTTATATTGGAAAACATGAGCGGGTGACTTTTGTATGCAGCCGCCATTTTTTTTTGTCCCAATCCAGCTTTAATTTACTGTCAGCTCACAATGGCTTCTCAAAGCAGAAAGTCAACAACGGAATGTAATAAAATTTATACGGGTTATTTATGTGCTGGATTATAAACAATCTGATATTTCTCCCATTGGATAAGCCTTGCCAAGCCTTGATGAATTATAGCAGGTAAAAAAAGGAAGCGGGAACCGATGGAACATCTACGTTAACGTCTTTGCTTGTAGAGCAAACTCTTGTGGCAGGGAGGATTGAGAAGAACAAAGAACTCAAAATATAACTTCACTTTCATACCAATAACATAGCTATTAAAGGGATTGTTAAAGGGAGTTTACTGTTATGTAGAGTGTAAATAAGGAGGGTCTCTCATGACCACCCACGATGGATTACATAATGTGCTTTTTATTATTTAGGTGACAATGTCCACCCATGCTGGATAATGAATAAAGCCCCCCATAATCATGAGACTGATGTTGGCCAAATCTGCCGATATTGATGGGTTTGACCAATACTCTACCATATACTGTATGTTGGCACTGGGAAGCTGTAGATTGGGCATGTCTAATTTCAGACTACCAATCGTATTATTCTCCCAGGGATAAGGACATTTCTGTTGACGACTTTCTCATGGCAAACACAAGAGCACTTGGCCGAAAAGTGCTGTCGAAGAGACGGTCAACATGGCTGTCAGCTATCCAGTCTGCCAAAGCATAGTTGGGCTGTCAGCCATCCAATGGGTATGACGGTCTTAACACTGTGTGTTAGTCTCCTTGGATGGGGCTAGATACACTCCTAAGTGACCTCAGAGTGTTAAACATGACAATTTGTGATTCACGGCAAATCAATAAATGTTTTTGAAAAAATTCAGCAAAGCTGGCAATGTCGGATTTCAAAAGATTCGCTAATTACTACCTTCAACTCTTTGTGATGTTCCTGCAAATCTGGCAGAGGTATTATCCTGATGAAAATGGGCACTTTCATTGAAGAAAACCCCTGCTATGAAATGGGTACATGGTCTATCCAATGTTCGGTAGGTGGTAAGTGACACATCCATTTGATGCCAAGAATCAAAGTTTCCATCAAAACATCTGCCAGAACATCACAGTGCCTGCCCAATCTTCTTCACATTGCCATCCTGGTGCCATCTCTTCTCCAGGTAAATGAAACGCATGCACCTGGCCCTCCATGATGGTAGACAATATGTCATCCAAATGACCTGGCTGCTTTTTTCCATTGCATCATGAACTAGTTCTTGGGCCCACTGTAGGCACTTTTGGATGGTGGACAGTGGTTGACATGGTCACTCTGACCAGTTTTTTGTTATACACTGGAGCTGACATTCCTGACACCTTTGTATCATACCCAGCAGTTATTTTTTTGGCATTTTGGAGTAAATTATGTTACGCTGTCAGCACTCCCAGCCCAGAAGTGCCAACACACTCACCGGCTCACCTCCACCGTGCCCGCTGCCCTTGTCCGATCTTGCAATCCTCGGGGCTCCCTTGCCCTGTCAGTGCTCCAGCTGCATGTGTGTTGGGGTGCTGTCAGTTCCCTACTGTCCCCGCCTGCTCCTCGCTGCCTGCTCCATCCTGTGGCTCCCAAGGCCAGAACATGCACAGTAGGTGTGGCGCCCCTGAGGCTTCAGGCGCCACAGGGTACTGCACCTCCATTATGGTGTAGTACTTAACCTGATTCCAGGAAAGGTCGGTACCAGTTTGCAGTCACACATACATACAGTAACAGTGGGTTGCCCTCTGCAATGGGGAGCGGGCCAGGGTCGTATCACAGTAGGGGGTCACTACAGTGGTGGGTTTACAGGACGCCACCGCACCAGGGGCTCCCCGATCCACTGGAACCGGGGACTCAGGGTCAGGGAGAAGCAACCACCAGGGGGAGTCAGGCGCTCACAGTGCAGAGAGCAGGTTGACCTAGTGAGAGTAGTGAACTAGCCGATGGCAGCGGCTGGGGGCAACAGCTTGGAACACACAACACAACTACAACAACAAAAGAGGAGAACAGCTACAGATACAGAGCAGAGCGGACGTGCCGCGAGCAGCTCTGTGGGCCAAAGTGTTCAACACGGTTGCTGAGGAGAAGCAGGCGGCTGCTTCCACAGGACTGGCGCTGTTGGGGTTCCGAACCCTAGGGCAGGCATACTTCACGTTGTCTACCAACTCTGCAAGGGTCGCGGGGAATGGCTAGAAAAGTCACTGGACCCGTCCCACCGAGTCTGCAGCCAAATAGCATATAGGATCCGGGGATGAAGTCCTCGACCGGCCCCACATCGGAACCGCGCTATCAACATACAGAACGGGACACTTAACTGACACCGGGATCTCCAAGTGCTTCATGCAACGGGGGTCTGATACTTAGCGCATCAAAGGAGGAAGGGCCCGCAGGCTGACACACACACCGGACTTGACCTTTCACGGATCCGGGATCGGCTGGAGCCCATCGTGGCGGAGATCGGTACTCTGGGATAGTGCCTGAACTACTTGTGAGTAAAAGACCTGGAACCACAGCCCCTGTCTCTGCCTCTCCTTTACCATCACCCAGCGCCCAACGGGGACTACCACCACCCTCCGTCCAGCCTCCATCATCCTCCGCCTGTGGGGAGCAACACCATCCAGGCTGCGACCCTCACCATCAGCTCCGGAGAGCAGCACTCGCAGCGGTGGCCCATCCCTGGCCACGTACCACAGGTCACTACCACTCCCATCCTCCGTACTGCCTCCCATCCACCGCCTTTCCTCCTCTCATGTACGTCTCGGGGTTACGAAACCGGGCCAGGCCAGCCCTTGACGACGCAGAGAATCTGCACCCCTGGCCCGGCGACGTGTTGGGTGAAAAAACCTTCAACTTCGGGGTTTTACTTACGGCTCTCGGGAGAACGCTTCGGGTGTGGCCGCAATGTTCTCCGTTTTCTTAAAGGGCCAGCGCAACCTTTACCCTAAAGTGCCTCCTGGTCCCCCCATTAGGCTCAGTGCTTAAAAGGAGTCATCTTCCATTGGGAGGTGCATGTTCAACGTGTCTCTGTAGTTAGACTTCCCATAATAGTTGTCATGTCCTCCATTTTATCTTGCACCCTGTATTATTTGTGACTCTGTCTCTGCTTCTGTCCAGTAGTGCCCCTGTTCCCTCTTCTATCCGTGTGCCTACCTCCAATTCCTGCAAGCACCTACCGCCAGCCTGTTAGCACCAGTACCAGCCATTCCTGGACTCCACCAGACTCTGCCTCATCTGTCCCTGGTCTACGTCCTGTGGCGCCCGCTGCTGAGGTATCGGGATCTAATGAGGCTGCCTCCGGGCGGACACCTACCAGTGTGTGTATTTGCTGCCATGTTCAGCGGTTGTAGTGAAGACTCGGTGGCTGCCCAGGTTCGCTCTTCCGTGTCAGTGAACGGTTCCTTGGCCCAGTGGACCCACTTCCATCTCGTCCTGAGTGTTACACAATATAGCTCTTCAGTGGGATTGGACCAGACAGGATTACACTTTGCTCCTTTTAACCATCGATGAATCTTGAGGCTCCATGGTCCTTCGTCTGGTTCACCGATTGTCTATCCTTGGACCATTTGGTAGGTACTAGCCACTGCAAACCAGTAACACACCAGAAGACTTGCCATTCAGAAATCATCTGATTGTGTCATTTAGCTATCCAAATTTGGATCCTCAGGATTTTAGGCCTGCTTATAAGCAGCTAGTACAACATGCCGATATATACACATTTCTCTGTATAGCAGAGTCTGATATCGTAAACATTCAGCTCCCATGAATTCCTCCCAGACACATTTCTCTTCCTGGTTGCCTGAAATAGTACATCATAATCTCTTCTATACCTCACCATATGCTCTACTCTCTTATGTATTCTCCGACTTGCCAGGTTTCTAAGTGGTAAGAAGATGTGAACACAAAGAGCAGCACTCTGCGGGCGCTAAGATATATGCAAACACTGCATATCTGAATCGGTAGAAATGACATTACTGCTCTATTTACTATGCTTAAATAGATTAGCACTTATTTAGATTACAGTATGTGGACCTACTGTCACGCTAGCTAAAGGGGAGTACCAAGTGAGCAACGAAAGGGAAGAGAAACCCTGCGTCTAGGGAACGGGAAGAAAGTGACCCCCCTAACTAAGCCTACCGCTGGTCCCTGGGGTCCCTCACCACCCTAGATAGGTTCCTCACCTATGCGACGAGCCGGATACCTCACCCTAGGTATCCCTAGTGCTGGACCCTGAATAGGGAGCGGGTGTGATAAACTCTTCGTCAATTTTACTAGACACTATAGAAGACACAAGGAGGACACATGGGGGAAAAGCATGAACTACTTATCCATAGATGACTCAGGTAGAAGTTCAGCAAAGGTTCAGCAAAGACGCCACAGAGGAGTGCAAGTCACATGCTTGCAACAAGAGTTGAAGGAACTGAATAACATCACCAGCACAAGTCAAGGGAAGATGGGAAGACTGATAATTAGCAGCTGGATGGAAGGTGAGCTCTGCTGAGTCCTAAAGGGGAAGAGATGAAAACTCAGCAGGAAAACTACCTAATACGATGAATACTGACAGCAGGGACAGTAGAAAGTCAGGGACCATTCTGGGGAGCCAGACGCTGTGACCGTCTATGGCCAAAAACCACATGACTGTTTGTCACCCGTGATCCGTACATACCATTGCCACGAGTCCTCAGTCAGATGGCTTTGGACAAAAGATGAGCAAATCGATCTATAACAAATTTTCCCAAAATTTTCAATTCTGCCAAATCCAACATTTTTGAGGCCTGGGATGGGTTTAAAATTAAAAAGGTCATCTGCTTATGCCGATTCTGCTGCCGACACAGTTCTCGCGATCCTATTGTATCACCATGGCATGCTACACATTATGCTGTATTATAGCAGAAACAGCCTTGGAAACTTGAAGATTTAATGTGCAGGCAAATGGGGGACATATGGCTGTGACCTAGGAGGTTATTCCCAAAATCATAATGTGGTTTCAGTTTCTGTATGTGAAGAATTAAATTATTTTCAGTTCTGCACTGATTTGGAGTTGTCAACCCCTTATGATGATGTTCCCCCAGGGGTCTCCTTAACTTCTGTTGTCACTGGATCCATTTTCTGGTAGCTGTAGTGGTATTGGTTGTACATGCTCAGATGCACCTAATGACCCTGTCTAATTAATAAAAAAAACATATACACCTATGAAACATCCCCAAGCCCACACGCGACATCCTCATTACCCTCACAGCCATGCTGTAACACAACTCAGCTATGCTATGCACAGCAATATATGCAAGGGAGAATCATGACTATGTGCTGAAGATAAACCACCAATGAAATGTGGAGTTTGTAAATAGTAATAACTATTGGTCACATAGTAGATCATAGTCATTACATTCAAAACTATCAATGGTCACCTCATCTATAGAAATAGAACTGACCATGATGATATTGATCAGGAAGTGCAGGGGAAGGGGCCTGGAGCACTGAGGAGAAGTAGGGTGCTGCTGAAAAATGTAGTTTTAGGAATAAGAATATGACGCTGGATGCACAGAGTGGTAGAAATAAATGGACAAAAAAATACACACAAATACATAAGGAAGAAGCTTTATATTGATCATAGTCTGTATATTAACAATATTCATGCGTGTAAAATAAAAAATAAATGTTAGGACTAAAGGCCCCGTTAGACGCAACGACGTATCTAACGATATATCGCTGGGTCACGGATTGACGCAAATCCAGCATCGTTAGCAATGTCGTTGCGTGTGACACCAACGAGCGGCCGTTAACGATGGAAAATACTCACTAAATCGTCCATCGTTGACACGTCGTTTATTTTCAAAAAATCGTTGATTTTAGAGGATGCAGGTTGTTTGTCGTTCTCGAGGCAGCACACATCGCTACGTGTGACACCTCTGGAACAACGAACTACAGCTTACCTGCAGCCGCCGGTAATGAGGAAGGAAGGAGGTGGGCGGGATGTTACGGCCGCTCATCTCCGCCCCTCCGCTTCTATTGGGAGGACGTTTAGTGACGCTGCTGTGACGCCAAATGAACCGCCCCCTTAGAAAGGAGGCAGATCGCCGGCCACAGCGACGTCGCTAGGCAGGTAAGTCCATGTGATGGGGACTAACGATATTGGGCGCCACGGGCAGTGATTTGCCCATGACGCACAAATGACGGGGGGGCGGGTACGTTCGCTAGTGATATCCCTGCGTGTAAAGCCCCCTTTACTCTTTAAAGAGAAACTAAATTATGCTAAAAAAAAAACCAAAAACTTTTGACACAGCAAAATTTGGAACATTTGGATAGTTTTATTTTTTTGGACACGACGTCACTTTAGAAAAGCAATTCTGTTTTGTTTTTTTTTATTTAATTTATGGTATTGAAAAGGGGTGAATTTCAATTATGTTTCTGTTAAATTATTTTTACATTATTTTTTTAGTTCTTTTATGAGATTTAAGGCCCCGTTACACGCAATGACATCGCTATTGAGATGTCGTTGGGGTCACGGAAATCGTGACGCACATCCGGCCTCGTTAGCGACGTCGTTGCGTGTGACACCTACGAGCGACCGCTAACGATGCAAAATACTCACCAAATTGTTGATTGTTGCTGGTGCTGGATGCAGATTGTTCGACGTTCCTGCGGCAGCACACATCGCTATATGTGACACCGCAGGAACGAGGAACAACCTCGTACCTGAATCATCCGGCAACGAGGTGGGCGTGACTTTCATGCGGCTGCTCTGTGCCCCTCCGCTTCTATTGGACGGCTGCTGTGTGACGTCGCTATGACGCCGCACGAACCGCCCCCATTAGAAAAGAGGTTGTTCGCCACCCACAGCGACATCGCTAGGAAGGTAAGTATGTGTGATGGCTACTAGCTATATTGTGCGCCACTGACAGCGATTTGCCCGTGACACACAAACGACGGGGGCGGGTGCTTTCACGAGCGACATCGCTAGAGATGTCGCTGCGTGTAAAGCAGCCTTTAATCCTACAATCACTTGAATACTTTTGTGTCACAGGTCGGTGCTCATAACTGGTGAAGAGCGGGCACTACCATGCTCAGGTGCTTGGTACTCGTAGCTAGTGATGAGCGGGCACTACCATGCTCGGGTGCTCAGTACTGGTAACTAGTGATGAGCGAGCACTACCATGCTCGGGTGCAAAGTACTGGTAACTAGTGATGAGCGAGCACTACCATGCTCAGGTGCTCAGTAGTCGTAACTAGTGATGAGCAGGCACTACCATGCTCAGGTGCTCAATACTCGTAACTAGTGATGAGCGGGCACTACCATGCTCGGGTGCTCAGTACTCATAACTAGTGATGAGCGGGCACTACCATGCTCAGGTGCTCTGTACTCGTAACTAGTGATGAGCGGGCACTACCATGCTCGGGAGCTCAGTACTCGTAACTAGTGATGAGCGGGCACTACCATGCTCGGGTGCTTGGTACTCGTAACTAGTGATGAGCAGGCACTACCATGCTCAGGTGCTTGGTACTCGTAACTAGTGAGGAGCGGGCACTACCATGCTCGGGTGCTCGGTACTAGTAACTAGTGATGAGCGAGCACTACCATGCTCGGGTGCTCAGTACTCGTAACTAGTGATGAGCGGGCACTACCATGCTCGGGTGCTTGGTACTCGTAACTAGAAATGAGTGAGCACTACCATGCTCGGGTGCTCAGTACTCGTAACTAGTGATGAGCTGGTACTACCATGCTCGGGTCTCGGTACTAGTAACTAGTGACGAGCGGGCACTACCATGCTCGGGTGCTCAGTACCCATAACTAGTGATGAGCGAGCACTACCATGCTTGGGTGATCAGGACTCGTAACAAGCTGTTAAAATGCACGGACTAGTTCGACTCATGTACCAAATATAATAGAAGTCAATAGGGGACTGGAGCATTTTTCCGGTAACTCTTTCGGAAAATGCTTGATTTTCCCGTTGACTCCCAATATATTCGGTACATTAGTCGAGCTAGTCTGAGTGTCCAACTGCTCATAATGAGTACACAGCACCCGAGCATGGTAGTGCTTGTGTGGCACTCCTGAGACTTCAGTCGCCACAGAGTATTGCATCTGGTTTAAGTTGTAATTCTCTCCCAGGTGAGAAGAGGTTAATCACTAGTTTCTGCCACTTACACTTTCGAACATCTAGCATGAGTCACCACATACAAGAAGCCAGACTGCAGGTGGGCATCATAGCAACAGGTAATCCCCAGTACTGCTGAGTCATTCCTGAGGTGGGGGCTGATCTCAGTGAGTAGTAAGACAAACAGTTTCACTTTTAGTCAGAGAACACCCAAGGACAGAGAACAGAGCAGACAGCCTTAAGGGAACAGTGTCTAACAGGCTGGCCCTGGGACTGGAGATAGGTGGAGATAGTCCCAGGGCCAGGGGCCACAACACCGCACTGAGTCTGCAGGAATGAGACTGAAAGAGGGCGAGAGACAGAGGCAGCCGATGGAGATGTTAGGACAAGAGGAAATGGTAGCTCAGGTCGAGCCTATCCATTCCCACAGTGCCAGCGCACGTCGGGGTGCAGGACCCTCGGTTGGGGACACCTTCATGGACTCCAACAAATCTGCAGGGGATAGGGATTTCATGTTCCATCGTCCACTACCCACTTTCCCGGAGCACAGTGACATATAGGATCCGGGGTCAGGGCTACGGTCGGACCCCATTGCGAGGACCCGCATCATCTGTATACGGGATGGGACACTTAACACTGACAGCGGGGTCCCCAAATTGCTTTAGGCTACGGGGAACCATGTGTCAGCGCAAGGAGGAAGGTCTCACACATTTCCACAGACACCGGTGATTGCCTCTGATTCACCCGGGACCGGCTGGAGCCCATCCATGGTGACGGAGAACGGCACCTCCGGGGCACCTTAAGAACTGTGAGTAAACGGAACTTTGAACCGCAGCCTCCTGTGTCATCCTTGTCATTGCCGGTGCCATCAGCCGTCCCCATCGTCCTCATCCTCCCTGGGGCTCGCTCCACCTGTGGGGAGCTGAACTATCTGAGCTGCGTTAACATCAGCCCCAGAGGAGAGCAACATCTTGCAGCAGCGGCTAATCCCTGGCCGCACACCACAGGTGGCGCTGCAAAGCATCCCCATTCCCATCCAACACCGCCCCTGGAAGAAGAAAAGTCGCAGGAACGGTTGGCGGCGGAGGAGGCCCAGACCCCAGTCACCTCTGCAACCGGGGACATGCTTCCCAGGGACCCTTCGCCCTCCTTCCATCCCCCTTTACACCGGACACCTTGCACCTGTTTGTTTGTCATTTACATGTAGCCGACGGGGCCACGGAGTCGGGACAGGCCAGTCACTGCAACCCCACAAAACCACTGGCTCGGTGACGAGTAACCCCTTAGGCCCTGTGGGGCACTACACATGCTCATCACTAGGCACGGTGCATTGATATCCAATATAAGGGGGCCTTTAGTAGACCTTTGAAAACTCTTTGGTTAGAGGAAGAGGTTAAATGTGTAGAAACATGGCCAAACACAGCACCATAGCTTTGTATGTGTGGTGCCCCTGAGGCTCTGGTAGCCACAGGGTACTGCGCCTCAGTTAAGGTACGGTATCCATCTTAGGTAAGGGGGGTTTAATCACCGGTGTTTCACATTCACACTCTACATACAGCTTAGGAGCTTTCACACAGGGTGGGATGGCTCAGGGTAGGCAGGGGGGTGGCCATGACGATTCATGGGACTTCCCCGGTCACTGAAGCCAGCCACTTGGGGGGCCGGTTCCACTGGGGGTAGAAGGACGCGCAACACACTCACATAACTCAGATCCGTCAGGACCATAGTTCTGACAAGACATCACTGGAACTCTTGGACTTTACTAGACCTGAGGCTTGGAGCGGGAGCTCAGCCAGGGTACCTGCTGAGGGGGACATCCTAGAAAAAGGACATTCTCTCTCCAAACACCGGTGGTGGCCCCCCTACTTGCTTGGAATTGACCGGCGCCCACGACGGCAGAGACCAGCATCTGGGTGCAGCTTTAAATCAGTAAGTTAAAGAACCTGGAACCGCAGTTGCCGATTCAGACTCTGATTAGCGAAACCGTCGCCCTGCGCTCTGGCGCTCTCAGGTGACTGCCATTACCCCATATCCACCCGGGGCCTGCTCCACCTGTGCGGAGCAACACCATCCCAGCTGCCATAACACCTGCCCCAGCAAGAAATTCTGCAGCAGCGGCTACTCCCTGGCCGCATACCACAGGTGGCATCACGACAAACTCTCCCAACCACCCCACTTTCCTCTCATTTGCTGTACGCCTCGGGGCAACGGAACCGGGCACCCTGACCCTCCTGACCCGACCCGCGATTGCCCAGCAATGAGTAGGTTAACCACCTGCCCCGTGGGGAGCTACATATGGGCCGTGAATATTTCATGGCTGATTTGCAATGATTTCCAAAGAATGAAGTGAAGAAACGTTTCACCCGTAGGATAACAAGCTTGTGTAGACATCAAGCGAGCACCACAGACTTTTCCGATTGGCCTGAGAAGGCACGTACACTAATTTACATATGCCAGGTGGAATTTTTTTAGGATAATTTTGGAGTAGTGGAGTAAAAATGCCCCGAGCATCTGTTAAATTAAAGGGTTTGTGTTAAGCTGTGACTACATGTTCTTTTGTTGTTTTTTCTTCTTTTGCCTATAGAAGTTTATCGCGGTAGACTCAATTATATGCCCAGCGCTGAATCACCCGTCTGCTCGTGGTTACGCGTCATGTTCTTTCTTCAGGCTTTCCAAACTGTGCAGTCTGCTTTTATGAGACAACACAGCCATGTGTTTCATGTTCTGATTACTGCTCTGCTCATATCTCCTTGGCCTTTAATGTTGGTTTTTCTCCAAAAACATTCTCATCATCGCGGTTGGAATCACTCAAAGGGTTGTGTGTTTATGCTTCTACACGCCTGCCGTAAACATATTCTCATGGAGCAGAGACGTCCGGACCGATTACTGGATGCAAAAAAGTTTCCAACAACACAAGGACAATAATAGCGCCACCTAAAGAGAGACTGATGAAGTGTCACGTATACTTGGCCATGAAGATTCATTTTCTCCCTGCAGCGGGGCTCTAAAGGCCGCTTTACACGCTACGACATTGCTAAAGCAATGTCGTTGGGGTCACGGAATTTGTGACGCACATCCGGCCACGTTAGCGATTTTGTTGCGTGTGACACCTATGACCGATTTTGAATCGTTGCAAAAACGTTCAAAATCGCTAATCGGTGACATGGGGGTCCATTCTCAATTATCGTTGCTGCTGCAGGTACGATGTTATTCGTCGCTCCTGCGGCAGCACACATCGCTATGTGTGACACCGCAGGAACGAGGAACCTCACCTTACCTGCGTCCACCGACAATAATGAATGAAGGAGGTGGGCGGGATGTTACGTCCTGCTCATCTCCGCCCCTCTGCTTCTATTGGGCGGCCGCTTAGTGAAGTCACTGTGACGCCGAACGAACCGCCCCCTTAGAAAGGGGTCACAGCGACGTCGCTAGGCAGGTAAGTAGTATGACGGGTCCACGCGATTTTGTGCGCCACGGGCAGCGATTTGCCCATGACGCACAAACGATGGGGGCGGGTACGCTAGCGAGATCGCAGCATGTAAAGCGGCCTTTAGTGTTGGTGTTGGGCAGGTCCAGGACGGTGTTAATATCCAGATTAACTCCGTATGTGCAGGTTAATAGAGTTTGTTTTTCACATGACAAGTTCCCTTTAAAATAAAAAAACAAACTATAATTTGCTAAAAGCCCACAAAAGTCTAATAAACAAACAATTTACTACAAAATTTACTACACAAAATGTTCAAAAAAAACGCATTGAGTATACAAGAGCAGAAACACGAAAACGAGGCTGTACAACCCTACAAAATTACTCTGGAAATGTCTGTCATGGTGACAGGGGGAGAGCTGAAATTGGGGCTCCTAGAATGGCCATCAGACTAGTGGGGCACTGGCTATCCCTTATCTCAGAGTTACCTTTGATGGTGAGGATGTCTGAACCACCAGCCTGACACTGCTCCTGATGAGCCTTGACCTAATACCCCCTCCCTCCCTACCCCCCCTGGGGGAAGGGGGAGACAGGAGCGTGTTAAGACCAACAGTGATAGACAAACAGGGGAAACCAAAACTCTATCATACAACACGCTCACACAGAGTTATCAGACAATAAATGATAAGGAGGAAAACTAAACCAGGGAGGAAATAACCAGACGATAGGAGGAATTCCACAGCACACCAAGCAACACACAGTAAATCACCAGACAGGAACACAACAGCACATGGACTGGTTTAGCAAATAGATATAGTCGGCATGGGAAGACAAATTGCTCCATCTTAAAAAGGTGGAAAGTAACTGTGATAGGTCTCCAGCAACACGTGATCCAAAACATAACCAGCAAGCTAGTCCTATCACTTATGAAGAAAAAAAAAGAAAAAACAAAAAAGCTAGCACTAAATGTGCACTACAGCACTGAAAATTCCAACTGTACTAATTATAAATTTGAGATTTTTGGCAATAAATTGCAATTTCTTGAGCCACCCCGCCACTCCACGGCAAATCTCATTTGGGGCAGTCCTAACACTAAAATAGCAGCACACAGTAAATCACCAGACAGGAACACAACAGCACATGGACTGGTTTAGCAAATAGATATAGTCGGCATGGGAAGACAAATTCCTCCATCTTAAAAAGGTGGAAAGTAACTGTGATAGGTCTCCAGCAACACGTGATCCAAAACATAACCAGCAGGCTAGTCCTATCACTTATGAGCTCACAGCTGGTTGACGCTCGAGCCTGCCTGTGTAGCTCAGAAGCACCAGAGAAAGCATAGTGAGGAGTGTCAGAGTCTGTGGTCTGAACAGCGTCTGATGCCGCCATGACACACATTCAATATAGTTTTGGACCATCGAAAGTGTAAAGATAATCAACTTATTAGGATCCAGATGTTCTTATAGGCAGTTCAAGGTTTTCTCCATTCAATTTTTATATACTATATTAGGCAATTATGGACTGATGCAGTGAAGTCAATTCTTCATGATGCACTTAGCCAATAATGTGATCCAATCTGTTGACTTATTTCTTTGTTACTCAAGAGGGTTCTTTGGTGTGTAGTGGCCGTTCTCAAGTAACGTAGCTTTAATCCCATTTACACCAATGGAAGATTAGCCGCAGTACCTAATAATGGCCACTAGGCAGTGCCTAGGGCTGTGGTGTTCCCACCCAGTGCACCCGATTTTAGTTGAGCGTTCGTGGTTCCATAGATGTCCGATCCCCACCAATTCGATATTGATGACCTGTCCTGAGTAAAATTCTAAACAACCTCTTTAAGTCTTAACAAAAAAAATTGTTCTCTCAGAAAAAAAGTATTCGAGAAGCAGATGTGTGCTCTTAAAATTTTGAAACTTGCAGGTTTTAGGAAGTTTTGGGAAGTAAACTTAATCACACAATTAATTTTTGCATCTGACTAATGAAGAAAAAAGTTGTCTGTCAATATCGCGCATGAAGGATTGAAGTTATATGCTGTGTAATACCGGAGATTAAATGCCAGGTTGACAGCTGGCGCCCATCATTAACTGTCCGTGAATCAGCAATTACTCCATATGTAGCTATTTTATCTCCTGAGTCTCATTAGTACAGCCATAACCTCCCTCCTTTCCCATGCCGTCATGTAAATGCAGTACGATTACATTTCAAAGCTGATGTTCCCGTAGCATTGACGCCCATGGTTCTTAACCGGTAAGACCAAAGTTTTCACCCTACCCAAGAACCTTGCCGATGCTCCTCACCCTCCCCAAGAACGTTCCCGATGCTCCTCACCCTCCCCTCGCCACTAAAGAGATGAAATAAATTGAGTGTGTCCCAAAAGAGCCATGTTAGGCTTTAAGATGAGGAGTGCTGATACCAGCAGGACAGATATAGGCTTTGGCAGAAGCCAATCACTCATCTAAAGGATTATCAGCTGGGGATGAGTCTGCCAGATCAATCTCAAAGTATGGCTCTCAGAAGGATTAACACTTTCATCCCGTAATCTCTGCTTGTGTCTTGAGTTATAGGATGTATGTGATCCAGTGTCCTCACATACACTCTTTTTGGATCTCGCAGGCATTTTGTATTTTTACTCCGTACGTCTACATAGCTACTCTCGAAGAGGAAAGGGTCAATAGATGCAATAATGAGAAGAAAAAAACAAAAGACAGGTCGTTGGAGTAAAACAGCATGGCTAATGACGGTGGACTCGGCAGGGGAACTATTATTTCGATTGAGACCGGAATATGCAAAGAGTGTTATTACATCCAATTTACTGTTAAAAAAGTAATTTTAGAAAACCATCTTATACACAAATATACATGAGTTAAGTTAAGTTCCGTCATTTTTCTTAAAGGGAAATTCCAGTGTGGTACACAGCAGTGTAATAACCTGTATTTTGGACAAAAAAGTTTAGTGTAACTTGTATTATATTAATTTCTATGCTTAAGAGTCCAGTCTTCATCAGTGATTGACAATTCCTTGACGTGAAATGTACATGGAATAGTGGATACCTTGTAGTAATGGGGTCTAAAAACAGAAAAAAGGTGTCTCACCACTAAGGTAGTGTGGCGCCCCTGAGGCTCTGGTCGCCATAGGGTATTGCACCTCAGTTAAGGTGCGCTATCCATATCAGGTAAGGGTGGGGGTTAATCACTGGTGTTCCACATTCACACACTCCATACAGCTTAGGAGCCTTCCCACAGGCTGAGATGGCTCAGGGTAGGCAGGGGGGTGGTCACCATGATGCATGGGACCTCCCGGTCACTGAAGCCAGCCACCTGGGGGGCGGGGTCTACTTGGGGGTAGAAGTAGGCGCAGCACACTCACATGACGCAGACGAGTAGGGACCATAGTTCTGACAAGACACTCCTGGAACTCTTAAACTTCACAAGGACCGGGGCTTGCAGAGGGAGATCAGCCCGGGTTCCTAACTGCTGAGGGGAACATCCTAGGAAAAGGACACTCTCTTTCTTTCTCTCTTTAAACACCGGTGGTGGCCCCTTTACTTGCTTGGGATTGACCGGAGCCCACAACGGCAGAGACCAGCACCGGGGTGCAGCTTTAAATCAGTGAGTAAAAAGAACCTGGAACCGCAGTTGCCGACTCAGACTCTGATTAGCAACGCTGTTACCCCGCGCTCTGGCACTTCTAAGGGACTGTTAACCCCCTGTCATCCACCAGGGGCCCGCTCCGCCTGTGGGGAGCAACTCCATCCCGGATGCCATAACACCTGCCCAGGCGAGAAATTCTGCAGCGGCGGCTACTCCCTGGCCGCATACCACAGGTGGCGTCACAACAAACTTTCCCCAATCACCCCGCTTTCCCTTCGTTTACTGCACACCTCGGGGCAATGGATTCGGGCAAGGCCACTCGTGACATCACCTGACCCGACCCTCAAAGGCCCGGCAACGAGTAGGTTGACCACCTGCCCTGTGGGGCGCTGCAGTAGTAGTACTCTAAATGTTAGATGCTCACCTTCTCTGGTTGTGCTCCAATATTGAAGGCTGTAGGTACAGGATCTCCTCCTCTGTGACCCTGCCGACTTGGCGTGGGTTAAACTGAGATGTGATAAACCCTAAAATCACATGGGATTTGAGAAAGGGTAAAGACTATAGATGAGCATGAGCAATATATGATTGAAAGTACCTTAAGAGTCCAGTGGGCGACCCTGGACTCTTTTTAGGTAGTAGTAGTAGTCGAAATGTTAAATGCTCACCTTCTCCGGTTGTGCTTCGATATTAAAGGCTGTAAGTACAGGATCGTCTTCTTAGTGACCCTGTGGACTTGGCTTGGGCTACTCTAAGATGTAAGAAACCCTAAAACCATGTGGGATACGAAAAAGGGTAAACACTATAGATGTGCAAAAAAAGATTCAAAGGACTGTAAGAGTCTAGTGGGCGGTTCTGTTGAGTGATTGGCAGTTGTTTGACGTGAATGTACATGAAAGTAGTAGACACCTTGTAGTAATGGCGTCAAGAAACAGAAAAAAAGGTGGTTCACCACTAAGGTGGTAGTAGTCCAAATGTTAAATGCCCACCTTCTTCGGTTGTGCTTCGATATTGAAGGCTTCTTAAGAGTCCAGTGGGTTGTCCTGATCAGTGATTGACAGTTTCTTGACGTGAAATGTACATGAAAGTAGTGGACACCATGCAGTAATGGGGTCTAGAAACAGGAAAAAAAGGTGGCACTCAACTAAGGTAGTAGTAGCTCAAATGTTAGATGTTCACTTTTTCTGGATGTGCTCCGATATTGAAGGCTGACTGAATCTCCTCCTTGATGACCCTGCCAACTTGGCTTGGGCTAAACTAGGCATGAGAAACCATAAAAAACATGGGATTTGAGAAAAGGTAAAGACTATAGATAAGCAAAAAAAGATTGAAAAGACCTGGGTACATTGATATCCTATAGAGTAGGACATTGCAAACATCATCAGTCAAGCCTCGAAAGCCAGGATTGTTGTAGGTTCTTTGATTACTAAGCCCTCACAATACTGAGGAAATTTAAATTGTTTCTTCTCTACGGCGTTTACCATTCGGGTTGATAAACTTTTTGATAAATTTGACTTCTCTAGAGTTGAATAGAAAGATTCGGAAGACCCTGTCCGTATCAGTGTTCCATGGCAGCCGAACCAGGGCAAGACAACTTCTTTGGCAAACTCTTGAAAGTCAGCATCTTTGGAACTTCTTATGATGACTTTGTCCCATTGACATCACAAGATGATGTGAGACCTAGTTGCTAAGCCTCACATGATGTCATGACGAGCATTGCACCACAATGTCATAGTGTTGTGAGGGCTTAGTAATCAAAGAGCCACCAAGGAACCTGGCTTTCAAAGGTTAGCCAAGGCGGTGAGCAGTCTCCTGGTCCATAGAATACCAATATGGACCTGAAACCAAGATCCTTTGAATATTTTTTGCACAACATGAAACCACTGAAATTTGGACTTCAGTGCCAACCAAATGTAGAAATACCGGACTGTTGATGAAAGCCAAGATTTGTAGGCAGAAAGATGTTTAGTCAATGAGGTAGTCATGTAGAAGGACTGTGCAAGAGGCAGACAATAATTAGGGTCAAGATATAAGCCGGAGAGCAAACTTTTTGTAAGATAATCAAAATACTTAACAGGAACTATGGGACCTTATTAGTCAGGGAGGGTCCTTATCTACAGAATAGGTGATAACCCGTGGACCAGTGGATGTCCAACTGCCAAAACCACCACTTATCTGTATTGCGCAACAATTTGCATCCACAACTGCCTCTCCATTCATTCTCTAAGAGACTGTTAGAGAAAGAGACCCCCATAGTTTGTTTTTGTTTAACTTTCCATCTATAGAACTTTATTAGGGTTTTTTTTTAACTAGCAATTTTAAGTTCTTCATTGGTTCCATTTTGGGCCACAATCAATATTTTGATTGCATTTTATCGCATTTTTTGAGGGAGGTGAAAATTCTGAAAAATGGAAATGTCTTTTTTCTTGCCTTTATCGTGATGATTATATTTTTTTTTTTTGCTAAATCTGACTTTTAGTGACATTATTATTTTTTAATTTATTTATTTTTGGAAATTTTGGAATGGGAAAAGAGCAGTGATATATTTATTTTTATTTATTTTTTAACTAGTTTTTTACATATTTTTTTTGACTCCTTAGGAAATACAGCAAACACCGGCATGTGAAGGGACAAAAAAAAAGAGAATTATAGTAAATGCAGAGAGAATGAAAAAAAGGAAGACTGGGAAGAGTAAAAAGCAATAACGATGGTAAATTGATCCCGGAGACACGGGCTGAATGCTGTAGCAGCAAACAGAGGTCTTGATATACATTGTTGGCACCAAACCCCAGGACAAAAGACTCTGGCACCAAATCGGCCTCATCCTTCCAGGGGTGATTGTCCGCAGCTTCCCCGGCTTGTCACTTGTCAGATTACCTTGTTCTTTCCCGGCTCTCTGAATCACATTTACACTGTGCTGATGACTTGCTCTATAATACTCGCTCTGCTCCATCATCTATTCTCCCTGTCTTACCTTTTAGTCTGCACAGTTTCTTTAATTTATTTCTTCTAATGGTGGAAATGTTAAAGGTAAAGTGAACCCAGAATTTCAAACCTTTATTTAAAACTTTTATTTCAAAAACAGCGCCACTCATTTATTGAGGCCGTGCTTGGTATTGCAACTTTTATTTTTTTTCCGCTGTTTCTTTTGTTCTTGGATTTTAAGGTTTTTTATTCCTTCTGGACAACTCCTTTCTTCCTTTAATTCCTTTAGGTGAACCATCATTTAATTTGGAGGGTTAAATGTGAATATGTATAATGGTGATATTGTTAAGGACAGATACAAATTATACTATTTTATTAAACCTGTCAGGTCTTATTGATTTGCGCTTGGAAAATGGGGGAAAATTGGATTGTCATTTGTTTACAAATATTATTGTGACGCCCCAGGGCTGTGGGGTACTCCGTCCCGGGCACGTGTGACACTCAGGGAAGTCGGGGTCGCGGCCGATGCCCGGTTCCGTAACCCCGGTGGTCGGTCCGACTATAAAAAAGGGTTAAAATAAAAGGAAATAAAATAAAAGAGTTTGCCGACTACGCCACTTGCGGTGTGCGGCCAGGTTATTTGAAGCCGCCGCTGCAGGGTTTTGCTGGGACTGATGGAGTAATGCAGCCTAGGTGTTTTGGGCCCTCTACAAGCAGGGCCAGGCCCCAGCAGTGGATGATGGGGATTGAGGTTGGGAACCGTCTATGTGAGTGCACGGGATGATCAAGAACACAGTCCACACCAGTATTGCAGTTTTCACTTGCCTTTATTTTGTTGCGGTGGTACCTGAACCCGCTGGTGCCGGTCCCAGGTGTACTTGCTCCCCTTGTTCTCCATGCCAGCTGTGACCTGGAATGGCTGTCCTCCATGCACACTCGTTGTGGTTGGACTCCCGTGGCCTGGAGCTACTTGGAAGTCCCTTTCCTTTAGCCTTGGCCCTAATGCAGGCAGCCTGGACTATTTAAGGGGTTCAGTCCCCGGTCCCCTCTTTGCTACTTGTGCTTCGGACTTTTTGGGTTGGCAATGAACCCTGGAGATCTTCTTGCTCGGCAGAGTTAATAGCTGACCATAAAGTGTTCCACTGTCCTAGGGTCAGCACCCTGCCTTGTGCTGAGTCCTGTGAGCCTTGCTTCCAGACTTCCACAGGCCCTCTATGGTTCCTGGAGTCTGACGCTTCCACAGGTAACCCA
Source organism: Anomaloglossus baeobatrachus (assembly GCF_048569485.1). Taxonomy (NCBI): domain Eukaryota; kingdom Metazoa; phylum Chordata; class Amphibia; order Anura; family Aromobatidae; genus Anomaloglossus; species Anomaloglossus baeobatrachus. The sequence continues at coordinate 103,934,532 of NC_134364.1, forward strand.
CGGAGCCTGGAGTCCTGTTCCGTAGTCCACAGTTCTCACTTTTACAGCACTCCGGTGGTCTTTCAGGTCAGTTTCTGTACTTTCCACTTTCTACTACTTCACTCCTCTCCTAACAGACTGCACACCACTTCCTCCCGCCAACTTATCAACTGACCACTGGCCCCTCCCCTTGCTGGCTCGCTCCCTACAGATTGGGTGGCGACTATCCAGTCAGTGCCCATCCCTTTTACCTGTTGCTAGGCAGTCTCCCAGTTAGGTGTTGGGGTTGTGTGTGTGGCCTGAAGGTGCTGGTGTGTTGACTGGCACAGATATTCCGTTGTTTAGGTTTCCACTTACATATTGTGGCACCTGGTACATTATAGACTGCTGCTATTTGAACCTACAAGTTGAACTATTAGGGTTTCTAATTGAGGTGGACCCTGATGGGTAAACGGACCTTGGGTGTCAGTGTAGGAGGAGGTTGAGGCACACAGGAAACAGGTAGAAGAGGTCCTGAAGATCACAGGCCGGTAGCAGAGGTCCTGGAGACCGCAGGCCGGTAGCAGAGGTCCTGGAGACCGCAGACAGGTAGCAGAGGTCTTGGAGATTGCAGGCACATAGCAATGGTCCTTGAGACCACAGACAGATTGCTGAAGTCCTGGAGACCACAGACAGGTAGCAGAGGTCCTGGAGACTGCAGACTGAAAGCAGAGGTCCTGGAGACCACAGACAGGTAGTAGAGGTCTTGGAGACCACAGACAGATCGCAGAGGTCCTAGAGATTGTTGACAGATAGCAGAGGTCCTGGAAGCTTTGGGCAGCCAGGACCCATGAACACTAAAAGATCTAATACCAAGACACGGGTATGTATCTTGGGAGGCATTATATAGGCTTTAGAAGCAACTCGCAGAAGTTATGTCTGATATGAGGAATGAAGAGCATAAAGAGTTAACACACTAAGCTGCAGTTTGAAATTCTGTGTCATTGGGAGTGTGGAGCTAGAGTTGGCATATCTGACACTAACTCATTGATGTACACAAAATGTATTGTGTTGTTTGAGCTCAGAAGGTAATTAAAGGCAAAAAGCAGACAGAAGCAAGAAGCCCTGATAGTAATGAGTAAAGGTGTAATACTTGCCAATTATTGTACCACCCCAAGGAGGTAGGGTTACTAAGGAGCATGTAAGAATCTTCATCCTGCACTGTAGTGATTATTGTCTTCCCAAGAAGGAAGAGATAAACCATCCTGGATGAGAAAGCCACCATTACAGAGAGAGAGAGGGCAAGGATTGCTATCAAACAGGGGTGCAAGTATAGGATTTATTTCAGTTCCTCAGAAATTTAGGAGCAATTGGGAAATACGTAGGTGAGTTGTAGTGTAAAGATGGTAGGTGGTGGATTTGAAACATAAAATGGAAACAAAGAAGTCAAAAAAGATTCCGATCTCCCACACTTCCCACCTTTTGTGATTCTAGAAGACCAGAAATGTTCTTATGGCCATACTCCAGGGGCTAATTTATTCCTGCCGGACGTAACTCTTCCGGACATCAGGTTAATTTGGGCTTCTTTGAACTCGCAACGTTTTTCTTCACTAAGGAGGGATCCCCTCGAAAGTGCAGCCTTTATCTTATAAAAAAGAAAAAAACACATTTAGAATCATCATAAAAAATATAACATACGAACATCACTACTTAGCGGTTGGGAGAGATAATTGCCAATCTGCATTCTTGAAGGGCTATGTTCCATAAGTGATGCTCAGTAAAGTGACCTATAGATGTACTAGCTTATCTTAGCTGTGCAAATTGCCAGACAAGATCTATTTAGAAGAAAGCTGATCCTGAAAAAAGACAGTAGCAAGAACTGTGGATGTTTTCTGTGCAACATTGTGAAAGAAACAAAGAAGAATGTACCTGTGTGAAGGAAGTGCTGCTGAAGTGTGTTCTAGCAGATTGTAGCAAATATGATCAAAATGTCCTCAGTGTTGGCTGTAAACTGACATTATCCTTCTTTTTAAACCTGTTAAAGAGATATTGACATAATAAAGCTTGTTGTCTCCTATTGAGTAAATAGCATTGTGGGTAAACTACTCTGTCCCTGGTAATTTTTATACTAGTGCCTCTGTACCCGACAAAATGTATACTATTTCCACACAGTTTATCTTCTGTTCTCCTAGACTTATTGTCACGCTCGCCACCAGGGTTGGTACTGCAGCGAGCAAAAGTGGACCCACTGGACTACAGTGGGACCCCGGGCTTACCCTTTTAGTGGAAGGGGCTAAGGGTCTTGATTAACCAGGTGCTACTCCCAGGGCAGGGACTGGGACTGTAGAAACTGACCCCCAGGACAGGGATGGACGGAGGAATAGACAGAGCCCACTGGAGTGGTAGAGTCAGATGGCATGGCCAGGGCACACAGACTTTGGTGAGGAGCGGACTTTCAAGGTAGCTGAGGCTGGTAGCATGGTCAGGGCGGCCAGGCAGAGTCACTGGTGTGGTGAGGGCCACTGGGATAGTTGAGGCTGAAAGCACGGCCGAGCTGGAAAGGCCCAGTCTATGGTATGATGAGGGCCACTGGACAGCCAAGGCTGCAGGTACGGCCGGGGTGGACAGGCACAGTCTCTGGTGTGGCGAGGGCCACTGGGGTAACTGAGGCTGGAGGCATGGCTGGGGTGGATAGGCACAGTCTTTGGTGTGGTGAGGGCCACCGGTGTAGCTCAGGCTGGAGGCATGGTTGGGGTGGACAGGCAAGGAAATAGTACACATAAGAAGGCTCAGCGATAGGCTGAGAGGCACTTACTGGGAGTGATGCGGTGGCCCTGTAAGGAAATGGCAGCGGCTACACAAGCGCCCCAGGAACTCTCCTGAGGACATGTGCTGCACACAAGGGCCCCGGGAGGAGGAAGCAGAGATCGCGCACGAGGGGGTGTGAGGAGACGCCGGGACAGATGTGATAGCTGGCCGCGGTGGTGAGTAGCAGTCGTCCCTGAGGGAGGAAGAGAGTAGGGAGCGCAGGAACGACAATGCTACACTCATATCTATTCACCATCTTGGAGTTACACTGCATCAATACATTAGCTTGAGGAATCCTGCCCAATTGGCCAGTGAATCACAATGATTAAAGGGATATTCCCATATCGAACATCGATGCCATAAATGTCTGTTTAATGAAGGTCCCTGTGTTGGGAACATATTTTTAAAGGAGTTTACCATAAATTAGATAGTGATGGCCGATCAATACCGCTTTGAAAAGAGCAGGAGTTAAATTGCAGTACCCAAGAATGACCACTAGACAGTGCATGGAGCTGCAAAAAGCTGATGAATGGGTTTATGGGTGCCAGACCCTTCCAAAGATCTGATATTGGTAATATCCTCTTGAAGAACCTTATAAGTTATGATAACACCGACAACGTCTCTCCGTGACAGTTTTCAAGATGGTGACAAGAGCATACACATACATTTATTTATTTTTCATATACTCCGTTTTATACAGTTTTGGATGAACCTTGCTCATTTTTGTAATGGGTCCTCAATAACGTTCTCTAGAAATGTCTTTTTTGCCATCCTTGCACCATTGTCCTCTCTTTTAACCCTGTTTTCCCCATCATGCTCTTCTCCCCGTTTCTTAGGCTTTCTCTCCATATTTTTTTATTTTCCCTTCTGCTTTCCTCTTGCTTGCTGCTTTCTTGCTGCCATCGATCCTTAGTATTGATTGGCACAAATGAATCTAAGTGATTTTACCAGAAGGATAACTAAGGACACCAAAAATCTGCAGCTGCAGAGATGTGATTATTAATAATAGATCATATTTAGATGGCCCTGTAAAACGAATAATCTGTCTATCTCTAGCTAGAAGAAGCCATGTCTACAGCTAAATTTCTACCCAATGACAAGCCAAGGGGGTACTTTGTGCAAAAATAGGGCACATTCATATTAGGTCCCTGGAGCCATTAGTCAAATGGAGTTTTGCACAAACTTTGCTGACTATCATGGTGGCTTTGGGCGCTGTTCAGATTGCAGATTCTGACACCATGCAGTATGGTTTCTCTGGTGTCTGGGATCAACAGGCAGACTCGGGTGTCGACTTGCTGTGTGCTGATTCATAGTCAGGCTAGCAAGAGTTAATCTCTGCTGGTCTGCTTGCTCCTTTGGTCACATGTTGTGGAGAGGCCTATCACATCTGCTCTCCTCCTATTTATGCTGGTTGAAACCTTCCACCCATGCCACCTATAGTTCATTATATGTTGGTCTGTGAGGTGTGGTGTCCCAGATTTACTGGTGAAAGTTGTGGTTATTGCTTTGTGTGGTAGTGGAGTTTGCCCCTGTTGTTTTGTAGCTTCCTTCCTGATTTTATTTTTTCCTCCTGTTCCCCTTATTGTCTTTATACAATCTGCGCAATGTGTGACAGAGTTTTGGTTTTCGTCTGTCTGTCTTTATCTGTGGGTTTCATCACACTCCTGTCCCATCCCTCCCTGGAGGAAGAGTGAGGGGGAATCATATCAGGATCAGGGCCAGGAAGGAGACTCAGGCCTCTTCACCATCAGGAGTATCCCTGAGGTTAGGGATAGCATAGGGTGCCCTAGCTTGAGGGAGCCTATGAGCCCCAGTTTCCGGCTTTCTCTCCTTGACTCCCTTATTTAGAGAAGTTGCATTGGACGTTTGGTTACTTATCACAAATACAACTTTATTCTGTGGAAATGGTTGGTATTTCTTAGGAAAACTGTATCCAAGTGTTCTGGATGATTTTATTGAAATTTTAAACTATTGGATAACCCATTTAAAGCTCAGCCGGTCAGTTGCAGAGGAAAGTTTTACACTAGGTGATTAGGCTGGAGGTAATGTTCTATAGATTTTTGTGTTTTCTGTGCTCACATGGAATTATGTACAATGAACTTGTCTATACTATGTGTGTCTGTCTATAGTCCTGACTGAAGCTAATCCTGCAACAGCTTAGACATTGATGTCTGTTAGTGTTAGGGAGGCTGGACAGAGAGTGAGTGAGTGAGAGAGGTTAATTAGTGTTTAGGCTCACCTAGTGAGGTGGATCATCCAAGCCCAAGGTCCATATAGGTGAGGCACACGGGAAGTGGTTAGTAAAGATACAGGTAGCCACAGGGAAACAAGCAGACATGGGACTGGAAGCAGAGATACTGGTGTGCCGCCACTAGGCAGGCGAGCTGCTCGGATCAGGGATTACTGTGGCTCGAGGGTCCCCGGACCCGGGGTTTAGCGGACACTCGATGAAGGGGGTTATTTACAAGGGAGAAGTGTTTGTGATGCCACCTGAAGGTTGTGGTAACGGGTATACCGCTGCTGCTGTGTAAGGAGGCCGGGGCTGATGGAATGGAGCAGCTAGATGTGAGTCCCTCCGCAGAAATGGAAGGCCCCGGTGCCTCATGGTGTTAGCTGGGGTGGATAGTGCAGGAACAGTCTATGAGACCTCTTGGTGTTGGATGAGGTGCACAATGCAGGAAACAGGGACACACACTGCTGGTTATCATGGTGCTGGTTAGGGGGATCGTGTAGGAGACAGGGACCACACTCAGTTTGTAAATCAAGTCCTTACTCACTCAGAGCTCTGGGACGCCCGTTCCGGTCCCGATACTATCAGTGCCACGTAGTGATCCAGTTGCTCTACCATTGCACTTTGTGTTGAAGTCTGTGGTGAGATCCCAAGCCTGAAACTTTGTTTTTTCCGGCTGTTTTACAGTCCCTTTGTCCATCTGGCTGGCAGCATGGTCCCTATAGGGACTGTACTTGGAGTCTCCAGGCCCTGGTCCGGAATTGGTGCTGCTGTTGCCCCCGGATCTTTTGGGTCAAAGAGGGTCATGAAGATCCCTCCCTGGGCAGGTTAATTATCAAGGCACCTGAAGCTCTTCCCTGATCTAGGGCCCTGTGTCCCGTCCGTGCACAGTTCCAGAGGGATTTGCTGCACTATCTTGGCGTCCACTGCCCCCTCTAGGCAGTGTCCTTGGCAAACCTCAGGTACAGGTCACCCCTGACTGGCAACTGTCCGCCTCTGCTCCTGGGTCACCGCTACACACCCAGCTGGCAGGTTCCCCTCTTATCTCCCCACTCCTAAGAGCTCTGCACCCCACTTTCTAGCGCCTCTCCCTTTGGAGCTCTGCACCAGACTGACTTGTCCCCACCCACCAGGCTGTCTAGTCACCCCCAGGCTGGTCCTGGGACATGGGACCATCCCGCCGGTCTGTGACTGTCAGGCACTGGTGTGGGTGGTAGCTGGGATTTTCTGTGTTGTGGTGGTAGTGGCACTGAGTTCCCTGGGACCTTGGGGGGAGGCCCTGCACCCTAGGAGAGGATGCAGTTCCCTGTAGCACCCTGAAACATTCAGGGGCGCTATACTAGAAGACGCAGGCAGTCAGAAGAAACCAGTCATCTTAAAGCATTATCGGGAAACCATTCATCTGGTTGACTATGTTCACACACCAGTTGAGGTTAACCCAGTACCTTGATGGTTAGGGGAGTGGGCCATTAGAGTCCTGCACCAGTAAAGGTCACCAGATATCTTGACAGTTTAAGGGGTCTGGTTGCTAAGTTTCCATCCTCCATCTCCTATCATCTGGGGCCACTCCATTTGAGGACCGCTCTGTAATTACAACACTGTTCACACTCTTTAGGTTCACGCTATATTGTCTTCTGTCTCCTGCTTTCCGTTGCCATAAACCACTGACTGTATGCTACTTTCACAACTGAACAACTCTACATCTGGAATGTTCGCTCTCTAGGCCTTCACTGTCTCTTTCCGAAGGAACCGTCACTTTCCCTCTCAGCTGACTCCTCCCAGGGTGGGCTAGTCCCAACACTTAACAGTTTCTGTCCCTGGAGTCTGTTGCTGGGCAGGACTTCCTTAGAAAACATGCCTTATATAAATAATATACATTATACATTACACCATTACAGAGGGCTTGTGTCAGTTGAAGAGGTAATTTGTAGCAAGCGTTTAGTTGCCAGGAGATGATCATTGGGAACATCTTAAAATGTATACTACACCAGGAGACCATCTGAGTGCGCACTGGAAACAGTGAATAATGCAGAAAACAGTAGGAAATATCAAGTGAACCTGGTACTAATGTTTGCCTGGGACAGCATTGGTGTAAGCCCTATTTCACCACTTTTTACCCCCAAAACACTCCTGCAGGGCTGATGTAATCCAAACAAGGTTCCACGATGATTCCTGCTCTGCTACATTTGAATCATAGCTCGCGATCATGGTACATGACTGCACGCTGTAAATTCAGGCACTGACGGAGCCTCAGCGATGACTGGTTCTCCACCTGTGACTGCAGGTAACTTGACCTCAGGTGACTTTAGTGACCTACCCTGAGTTCATTGAGGTCCCCTGAGGTCAGGTTACCTGTGTAACAGGTGGAGAGCCATGGGAACCTCCAGCTGTGGTCGCAGCCAACCTGAGTAACATCACCGCTGCTTGTGCGGCTCGCTCAGTCTCTGCCTGAATATCACAGCGGACGGTCATATTCAAAGGCTGCTCGTTGTAAATTCAGATGTAGTAGAGTTGGGTCATCAGGGTGTTTGGGGGTTAATAAAGTGGTGAAAGAGGTTTTTTTTTGTATTTTACTCCAGGAGACCACCTGAGTCTGCACTGCAGACAATGACTGATGCAAAAAACAGTCAGAATTATAAAGAGAACCAGGGACTAATGTTTGTTTGGGACTGCGTTGGTGTAATGCACGATGACAACACATCAAGAAAGTATGTGCATTTTTGGAAAAGTTCTCTTGTGTGCAACATATAAAGTACTGTTCCTCAGTATTGGATTACTGTAAATAAAGATATAATTAATTGTTTCTATTGCAGGATTTCCTTTTGTCAGGGAGCCAATGTAGGCTTAGTTCACACCACAGGGGTGCAGTGACATCTGTTCTTCCCCCTCTTTACATTGTCATCAAACTAGAGGTCCAGCGTTGTCCTGTCAATGTAAAACTGATTCCATCATCTCCTGGGAGAAAGACCCCGCCAATAATCTTCAAGACTAAAATTTTTGCTCTGGATGTCATTTGCTGAGCTAGTAAAGCCTGAAAACATAATTAAGGTGTAAAAACAACAACAACATATCCGTCCGAATATCACGGCGCGCAGGAAATCAATGCCAGAGATGATACAGAATATTTCCTTCAGTAATGCAGAAAAGCTTTTACAGACTAATTTTATTGTACATTAAAATAAATCGACAGGAAAGTCTGTTTGAATATGTGTGTAAACTGTGGAGAAGGTCTGATAATTTGGGTCAGAGAAAAACAATGAAAATTCCCTGGTGGTCCAGGGTAGTGAAATGATTCATTAACAATTCCCTGGTGGTCTAGGGTAGTGAAAGAGCTCATTGTAAAATGTACTAATAGTTTAGGGAACTTAACGGGTTCATTGTCAATTTGCTTGTTGTCAAGGATAGTGAAAGGGTTCATGGTAAATTGCCTGGTGGTCTAATCTAATATATAAAGCTGAATGTGTGTATGTATGTATGTGTGTGTGTGTGTGTGTGTGTGTGTGTGTGTGTCCGGAATTGGCATCTGCACCGTAGAAGCTACAGCCACAAAATTTTGCACACTCACACTTCTGGACCCCGAGAGCGTCATAGGCTATGTTTTGAGGGGAAATTTTAACCCCGCTCTTTACAGTTATTCACCAAAAAACCTGCCTCCATTAAAGCGAATGGAGCTGGGAGCCACAGTGCAGCCAGAACTTCAGAAGAATGCGCAGCCACGCCCTTAAATGGAATGTTGGCATGTCACAATGCAGCCAGGGAAAGAGACAGACACAGACAGGGAAAGAGACAGACACAGACAGGGTAAAAGACAGACACAAAGAGACAGACACAAACAAAGAGACAGATTGACAGGGAAATAGACTGACGGCGAAAGAGACAGACAGAGAAAGAGAGGGAAAGAGAGAGACAGGTAAAGAGACAGACAGGTAAAGAGACAGACACAGGGAAAGAGACAGAGGGAAAGAGACAGACAGGGAAAGAGAGGGAAAGAGACAGACAGGGAAAGAGAGGGAAAGAGACAGACAGGGAAAGTGACAGAGATAAATAGACAGACAGGGAAATAGATAGATAGAAAGACAGGGAAAGAGATTGAGAAAGACGGAGAAAGAGACAGACAGGGAAAGTGACAGAGATAGACAGACAGGGAAAGAGATTGAGACAGACGGAGAAAGAGACAGAGACAGTCAGAGACAGACAGGAAAAGAGACAGACAAAGAGATAGAGAGAGAGACAGAGAGATATATACAGAGGGGGAGACAGACATAATTGCATTTATATCTATTTGTTTTGTGGTTTTTGTGTGCAGAATACATTTTTGTTAATACATTCTATTTTGTTAACAGCAGTTATTAACCCGGGCTAAGCTGGGTAGTACAGCTAGTAGTTCAATATATTCCCTGGTGGTCTAGGATAGTAATAGAGCTCACTGGTGGCCTAATGAATCAGTAGATACCCTGGTGGTCTGAGATAGAAAAAGGGTTAATTGTAAATTTCTGAATGGTTTAATGGTTCATTTCATATTCCCTTGTGGTCTAGGAAAGTGAAGGGGTTAATTATAGATTTACCGATGGTCTACATGTGTAAACATATTTATTTTCATTTTGCTGGTGGTCTAGGTTAGTGAAAGGATTCATTATAAATTCTCTAGTTGTCTAGGTAGTGAAAATATTAATTTTGTATTCCCTGGTGGTCTAGGGTAGTGAAATGGTTCATTGCAAATTCTCTGGGGGATTAGTAGGGACAAAGTCCGTTGTAAATGTCCTGGTAGTCAAGGCAAGATAAAGAGTTAATTCTAAAATTTCTTGATATTCTAGGGAAGTTAATGGGTTCATTGCCAATATTCTTGTGGTCAAGGATAATGAAAGGGTTCATGGTAAATTGCCTGGTGATTTATTGGTACAGTATATTCCCTGGTGGTCTAGGATAGTAACATGGTCAATTGCAAATTTTCCAAAGGTTCATTGTATATTCCCTTTTGGTCTAGGCAAGGGAAAGGGTTCATTCAGAAGCAGACACTTAGAACAAATGGGCCCTATGAAAGAATTGTGCATCCCCCCTGAATTGTACATGGCACCCCTCCCCTCTGGGTCCTGTCACAGCAGTAACATAACTCATTTTCATTTCACTGGTGGCCTATGGTAGTGAAAAGATTCATATATATTTTCCGGTGATCCAAGGTAGTAAAAGTAATTTTATATTCCCTGGTGATCTAGGGTAGTGAAAGGGCTCATTGTAAAATTCCTTTCAGCCTAAGGTAGGGAAACAGTTAAATTTCCCAGAGGTCTAATGGTTCACTGTATATTTCTTTTTGATCTAGGGTAGTGAAGGGGTTCATTGTAATCTCCCTGGTGGTCTAGTGTAGTGAAAAGTTTTTTGTTGTAAATTCCCTAGGGATCTAGAAAAGTGAAAGAGTTCATTGTACATTTCCTGGTACTCTAAGGTAGTGAAAGGGTTAATTTTAAACACCCAGTTGATCCAGGACAATGAAGGGGTTAGTTGTAAATTCTGAAGGCCACACCCCATTTACAGCCAAAAAACACAACCCTTATCATCCTGTTCCTTTTTTTCATTCCATGACCTTTTGTTTTGCCAAATTTTTAACATTAAGGTTCAGATACATTTTTAAAGAAGGCAATTAAACATCAGACAATGGGGCAATAAACCCACACAATTCAAAACTCTCACCCATCAACAGCAGATATTTGGGTTAAATAAATCCAAAGGTTTTGTCACAATGAACACATTGTCTGTATATATAAGGCAAACGCACAAAAACTCTCCAGAATGACGTCAACATCAGACATTTAGGTTAAGTACATCACAAGGTTTTGTCACAATGAACACATTGTCTGCCTAAATCAACAATATGGTTATAGGTTTACATAATGTATGAACTCAAAATAGCCATTTTTATATATACAATACAGGGTGGAATTCCCAGTAATGCAATGCATGTAATATACAGTATGTGAATTTTGTCAGAAATTTGGGTTAAATAGATCCCAAGGTTTTGTCACAATGAACACATTCTCTGCCTGAATCAACAATATGTCATAGTTTAACGTAATGTATGAACTCAAAATAGCCATTTTTATATTTGCAATACTCCCTCCAAATGAAAAAAAAACCTTCAGATTCACGTAGTCCTGCAAAATTTCAGTGAACTTTGGAGATTATTCCGGACGCCCCCAAGATCTTTCAGGGGTACTTGGTAGTAAATTCAGGTGTAGCTTGAAGCTTCTGAGTCCTAATGCAAAGTCTGTGTTTGGTGCCCCATATTTATAACTCTGTGTTCTTGGGGTGGACAATTACTACCAAATTCATCATTGACAACAGTCTAGAATTTGCCAATTTTCAGGAAGAATCCCATAATATTTTAACAAGAAGTGTAGTTTCTCTAAGCCCTGCCCCAAAGTGGGCATAGTCTAGGAGGCGGGACTTAAAGGGGAACTATTTTTTTTATTCTTATTTTTTTTTAAGAATTTAGTCCAACATGTAAAGTTATTACATTTTGTAAATTACTTTATTATAGGATTTGTCTTAAGTGTCTTGCAAACCCCTGCAGAATAGATAACTTTTTTACTATTCTGTGCCATTTTCTTCTTGTAACACTTTGTTCTTTACTTTATAAGTCATACATTTGTTTTCTGTTTTTTTCTGTGAATTATTCATGCAATGAGTCACATAATTTATTCCAAGCACATGTTGTCACAAAAGATGGATTTCTAACTCCTTCAAGTGTTGATCGTGAAATGACATTAGACATGAAATACCTTCAGAAGTGCTCTGCTAATCATGACCTCGTTAATAATATTGTTAGATTCTCTTGAGTTGAGATTTGACATATTTTTTATTGGATCCACATATTATGGACTGTCACTGATTGGCTTCAGTTCGTTGCTATTAATGGCATCAAGCTGTCACGCGAGCCTTGGAAAAATCGTTGATGACATCAGCGGAATGGTGCTAGTGCCGGAGGTGAGGATCTGATTTATTTTTATTTTACACTAGGTAATGTCATATTTAAAGGGTTGACTACGTAGTAGACAACACCTTTAAAAAGTCTGTGAGTCATTACCGTGAAGTAGAGCAAGAGATAGGACAAGAAGGAGTTGGGTTAAGGACTCCTATCTTGCTATCCTTTGTAGCCTAAAGGCCGCTTTACACACTGCGATATCGGTCCCGATATCGCTAGTGTGGGTACCCGCCCCCATCTGTTGTGCGACCGGCCAAATCGCTGCCCGTGCCGCACAACATCACCCAGAACCGTCACACTACTTACCTGCCCGGCGACGTCGCTTTGACCGGCGAACCGCCTCCTTTCTAAGGGGGCGGTCCGTGCGGCGTCACAGTGACGTCACTGAGTGGCCGCCCAATAGAAGCGGAGGGGCGGAGATGAGTGAGACGTAACATCCCGCGCACCTCTTTCCTTCCGCATAGCAGCCTGGAGGCAGGTAAGGAGAGCTTCCTCGTTCCTGCAGTGTCACACGGAGCGATGTGTGCTGCCGCAGGAACGAGGAACAACCTCGTTACTGCTGCAGTAACGATTTTTGAGAATGGACCCCCATGTCACCGATGAGCGATTTTGCACGTTTTTGCAACGATGCAAAATTGCTCATCGGTGTCACACGCAACAACATCGCTAATGCGGCCGGATGTGCGTCACAAATTCCGTGACCCCAACGACTCAGCATTAGCGATATCGTAGCGTGTAAAGCCCCCTTTAATTTCAGGTGTCTTGCCATCTGATGCCGGTTATAGAACCACATTCTTATGCTGTCCACTTTGGAAGGAACCAGTCTCTGGAAGATGCTGAGGAGTCCTGACAAATGCAGCTGTGGTGTTTAGCTGCATTAGAGGAGCTTGAAGTGTTTTCCCTTTTGTGTCTATTTTCTCTCTGTTTGTCTCCCTTCCCTCGTGTTGTATTATTGCAGTGGTTAGACTAATGCACTCGCTGGCCTTCTCACCAGCCAGGGTAAGTTCAGGTCAAGCGAGGGCCTAGGGACATGACGGTGACGGGGTGAAGGACCCATATAGGGATAATTAGGGAACATAGGGTACAGACTCAGGTGAGTGGCAGGAGGTGTCCCCTCTCCCTATCGTCAGGGCCTTCCTTCTATACCACTCCCATTGTGCCCCCTGTATATTGCCACATGCTGAAGGTCTGTACGCTCCGGCATGACATGGACTTTGTGCTAACAATTGACTGGTCGTGAAGTTGTGCCTTGAAGGATGAGCACCTGCATTAATTGAGGCTGTGTGAATGATCAGGTATCCAGTATGGATGGTCCTGTAGGGCTACAACTGAAGTTTGATTTCTCGGAGGGTCTTAGACTTACTCCTGAATAATATAAGACTGTGAGGTGTAGACAGTGGAACAACATTTGTGCTAAATTAAGGCTAACTCAACTGCAGCTCAGTTGTCAGAGTATGTTCCTGTTTGTGTCTGGAGAAGACCTAAGACATATCATGTTCTCCAAGAGAAATGCTCCTTCTATAATGACTTAAGGCTGCTTTACACGCTACGATATCGCTAGCGAGCGTACCCGCCCCCGTCGTTTGTGCGTCACGGGCAAATTGCTGCCTGTGGCGCACAATATCGCTAATACCCGTCACAGGGACTTACCTACCAAGCGATGTCGCTGTGGCCGGCGAACAGCCTCGTTTCTAAGGGGGGCGGTTTGTGCGGTGTCACAACGACATCATACGGCAGGCGTCCAATTGAAGCGGAGGGGCGGAGAGCAGCCGCAGGAAAGTTACGCCCACCTCGTTGCCGGAGGATGCAGGTACGGTGTTATTCGTCATTCCCGGGGTGTCACACGTAGCGATGTGTGCTGCTTCAGAAACGACGAACAACCTGCGTCCACAACGACCAATGAGATTTTGAAAATGAACGACGTGTCAATGATCAACGATTAGGTGAGTATTTTTGATCGTTAACACTCGCTCCCAGCTGTTACACGCAACGACGTCGCTAACGATGCCGGATGTGCATCACGAATTCCATGACCCCGACGACATATCGTTAGCGATATCATTGTTTGTAAGTGGGTCTTTATTCCAAGGATATGCCATAAATATCTGATATTTGTCTTAGACCTCTAACTATATCTCCATTGAAACCAATCTGTCCCTCCTTACCCTCCCCTTTGGCTTCAGAAATCCCAGAAATTTCTTTTATTTGAAGGTGGTTTTCTAGTGCCATCTTAAGCCAAGAAATACAGAATTCCTGCTGTCCCAATAAATTGATATTTAAGACATGGACTTCTACCTACATTATATTTTTATTATATCACGTATCTTGGTCACTGTTGTGAATGTCTCATTTATAACATCAGCAAGAAATCTATGTCATCAAAATGGTATGAGGCCATAAAGTTGCTCAACATGGACAAAAATGTGATCTGGAACCACTAGATCAAAAGACCAAGTTCTCCCAATAGTTTGATATTCCAGATTTCAGACTTTCACCAATCTAACATGTTTTGCATAGCACATACCTTGATCACTGTTGCCTTACCTCTTGGAAAAGGAGGAAGATTTCATTTGTAACTTAGAGATCTATGTCGTCAAACTTGTGTAAGAGGCCATAAAGTTGCCTGACATGGACAAGAATGAGCTTTAAAACCAGTAGATCAGAAAACCAAAGTTCTTTCAATAGACTAAAGCGGGGTTTACACGCTATGATATCGTTAACGTATTATTGTCGGGGTCACGGTGTTTGTGACGCACATCCGGCGTCATTAACGACATTGCAGCGTGTAACACGTACGAGCGACCTTAGTCGATCACAAAAGTGGCCAAAATTATCACCAAGGAGAGGTCGTCCTGAATCAAAAAATTGTTAATTGCATATTAGCGATGTTGTTCCTCGTTCCTGCGGCAGCACACATCGCTATGTGTGACACCGCAGGAGCGAGCAACATCTCCTTACCTACCTCCACCGGCAATACGGAAGGAAGGAGGTGGGCGGGATGTTACGTCCCGCTCATCTCCGCCCCTCCGCTTCTATTGGCCGGCCGCTTAGTGATGCCGCAGTGACGTCGCTATGACGCCAAACGCACCTCCCCCTTGAGGGAGGGATTGTTCGGCGATCATAGCGATGTCGCTGCACAGGTATGTGTGTGTGACGCTGCCGTAGCAATAATGTTCGCTACGGCAGCGATCACACAATATCGCACGTACGACGGGGGCGGGTGCTATCGCGCTCGACATCACTAGCCGATGCTAGCGATGTCACAGCGTGAAAACCCCGCTTAATGTTGTACCCTTGGGACATTTTGCGTATCTTGATCACTGTTGTCTTGCTTCTTGGCAGAGAAGGACCATTTCATTTGTAACCTTAGAAAAAGATTTATGTCACCAAACCCTTATAAGAGGACATAAAGTTTCCTGACATAGACAAGAATGTGATCTGCAAACAGTAGATCAGAAAAGCAATGTTCTCCCAATATATTTGATGTTCCAGTCATCGGACTTCCACCTATCAGAATTTTTTTTGTATTTTGCATATCTCTGACCACTGTTGTCTTGCCATTTGGAAAAGGAGAAAGATCTGATTTGTAACTTAGAGATCTATGTCACCAAATTTGTGTTAGAGGCCATAAAGTTGTCTGACATGTACAAGAATGTGAATTGGAATGTGTTCAGAAAACCAAAATTCTTCAAATAGATCATTGTTCCAGTGTTTGGACTTCCACCTACCTGACATTTTTAGTACATCTCATATCTTGATTGATGTTTTGGTTCTGTGTCGCCCTGGGCAAGCCAGGGGTCACAGGTCACAACACCACCACACCCCACACTCCAGGTAGGCACATCACAGCTAAACTACAAATCCTTGTTGCCTTCCTCCAGGAGTTTGATGATGCACACCAGGGGGTGGGCCAGGCGGTTGGCTCCGCCCACCGAGGAGCTCACAACTCTGGAGGCGGGAAAAAACAGGCAGAAGAGCTCAGGGAGAGCTTGGGTGAGGAGTTAGCTCAGGGAGGAGCAGGAGTGAGGAGCTAAGTAGAGGAGTAAACAAGAAGGAAGGAAAGCCTGAAGGGTCCAGCTTTGTGCAGGGCCATATCAGCAAGGTCAGCAACGGCGGTGACTGTCTGGAGGGGGACCGTTTGGAAGTTCCTGGAAGGACCCCGGTGGCTGTGTGCCCGGTGGTCTGGAGCAGTGTTCTGAAGGACAGTCAGCACCAGGGCAGGGGCCTCTCAGACCCCGGCAAGGCTAGGAGTCGCCAAATTTGCCAAATCCGCCAGTGAAGGGGACGCAGATCCCCCAACACCAAAGACCCGATAGGAGGCAACAGCCCAACCTGAAGCAGAGAGACACCGCCACCGCCACGGCACCAGTTTCTCAGGGCCAGCGCCTGCGGGCAAAGTGTAGAGCTTCTCCGGCCCAGATTGTAGCCGGGGAGCGGGTAACCGGAGGGAATCCACCGCTACCACAAGTCAACCATAGGTGCAAGGAAGAGGGACATCACCGTCACCTACCGGGAGTGCAGGTGCAGCCGTCTGTGGGACCGTCCTACCAGCCGTTTGGTTTACCGTACAAACTGTGTCCAAGTCTCAGGCTGAGTGAGTACCACAGTGCCGCAAGGCACAGCGCTGCCCCCGCGTCCCTGCGCCCACCAGGCCCCGCACCTCACCAACCATCACCGGGCCCCGGGATCACCAACCCCTGCCCACGGAGGGGCAACACAACACCTGGCTGCTCCGCGTCACCATCCCCGGGATCCCCGTATTGAGCAGCGGTGGTGAAATCACCACAACCGTGGGTGGCGTCACGAACTATAACAATCCCCACACCCAACAAACCCCCTTTCACTCACGGGCGAGGAGTGTCGCTCGAGAAACCCCCGGGATCCGGCCTACGGCTCGAGCCACCACTGAGCAGCTGCCGGACCCGAGCAGAAGGGGTGAGCGCGGTGTGCCGACACCCTCCTCCCCGCCCGCGACAGTTCCTCTTGGCAAAGGAGGAAGATCTTGTTTGTAACCTTAGTAGAAGATCTATGTCACCAAACTGGCATAAGAGGCCATAAAGTTGCCTGACATAGACAAAAACATAATCTGGAACCAGTTGATGAGTAAGGGTGGCTTTACATGCTGCGATATCTGGCCCGATATCGCTAGCATGAGACCCGCCCCCATCATTTGTGCGCGATGGGCATATCGCTGCCTGTCGCGCACAAAATCGCGCACCCCCGTCATACATACTTACCTGTCCTTCGACGTCGCTGTGACCGGCGAACCGCCTCCTTTCTAAGGGTGCGGTCCGTTCGGCATCACAGTGACGTCACTAAGCGGCGGCCCAATGTAAGCGGAGGGGCGGAGATGAGCGGGACGTAACATCCCGCCCATCTCCTTCCTTCCACATTGTGGCCGGAGGCAGGTAAGGAGATGATCCTCGTTCCTGCGGCGTCACACGTAGTGATGTGTGCTGCCGCAGGGACGAGGATCAACTTCGCCCCAGCGACAGCAGCGATAACTAGCAGCGGACCCCCATGTCAACGAGGAGCGATTTTGGACGTTTTTGCAACGATCCAGAATCGCTCCTAGGAGTCACACGCTACGACATCGCTACAGCGGCCAGATGTGTGTCACAAAATCCGTGACCCCAACGAGATCGCTATAGCGAAATCGTAGCGTGTAAAGCCCGCTTTAACCCATGGTCTTCCAATAGACTGATGTTGAAGACATGGGACTGCCGCCTACCTGACATTTTTAGTATATCCCTTATCTTGGTTGTTGTCTTGTCTCTTGACAAATTAAGAAGATCTCATTTGCAACCTTAGCATGAGATTGGTGTCAACATACCAACATTAGAGGCCATAAAGTTGCCTGACATGTAAAAGAATGTGATCTCTAACCAGTAGTTCTGAGAACCCATGTTCTCCCAAGTGAATGATGTTTGAGACATTTGGCTTCCACCTATCTGACATTTTTAGTATATCTCTTATCTTGGTTATTGAAGATCTCATTTGTAACCTTAGCAGGAGATTGGTGTCAACAAACCAGCATAAGATGCCATAAAGTTGCCTGACATGAAAAATAATGTGGTCTCAAATCAGTAAATCTGAGAACCCATGTTCTCAGAAGTGATTGATGTTCGAGACGTTGGGCTTCCACCTATCTGACATTTTTAGTATATCCCTTATCTTGGTTGTTGTTGTGTTGCCTCTTGGCAAATGAGGAAGGTCTCATTTGTATCTTATGCCTGCTTTACACGCTTCAATAAATCTTTCAATCCATCGGTGGGGTCAAGTTGTAAGTGACGCACATCCGGCATCGTTCGTGACGTATTTGCGTGTGACACCTACGTGCAATCAAGATTGAGCGAAAACACGGTGATCGCATACACGTCGTTTATTCCTCATACATTGGACGTTTTGTTGCACGAACCTAGTCAATTGTAACGTGTGACATCCCTCATACGATTTCGGTGTCTGATGCTATGTGCGCAGGTGTGCGCTCTGCACCGCAGCTTAAAAAAGGTCCGCTTCAGAGCGCAGCTGAAAAGCTGCGTTCTGAAGCGCCTCACAATGTCTGTCATGCACTAATCTCTGTCAGTCGGTCACTATCTCTGTCCCTCACTCTCTGTCCATGTCAGTCTATCCCCCTCTCTCATACTCACCGATCCCCGATCCCCGGCGCTGCACGGCATTCACACTGCTCCGGCGGCTTTTACTGTTTTGAAAAAGCCGGCCGCCCATTAAACAATCTCGTATTCCCTGCTTTCCCCGCCCACCGGCGCCTATGATTGGTTGCAGTGAGACACGCCCCCACACTGAGTGACAGGTGTCACACTGCACCCAATCACAGCAGCCGGTGGGCGTGTCTATACTGTGAAGTGAAATAAATAATTAAATAATTAAAAAAAACGGCGTGCGGTTCCCCCCAATTTTAAAACCAGCCAGATAAAGCCATACGGCTGAAGGCTGGTATTCTCAGGATGGGGAGCTCCACGTTATGGGGAGCCCCCCAGCCTAACAATATCAGCCAACAGCCGCCCAGAATTGCCGCATACATTAGATGCGGCAGTTCTGGGACTGTACCCGGCTCTTCCCGATTTGCCCTGGTGCATTGGCAAATCGGGGTAATAAGGAGTTATTGGCAGCCCATAGCTGCCAATAAGTCCTAGATTAATCATGTCAGGCATCTCCCCGAGATACCTTCCATGATTAATCTGTAAGTGACAGTAAATAAACACACACACACCCGAAAAAATCCTTTATTAGAAATTAAAAACACAAACAAATTCCCTGGTTAACCACTTTAATCAGCCCAAAAAAGCCCTCCATGTCCGGCGTAATCCAGGATGCTCCAGCATCGCTTCCAGCGCTGCTGCATGGAGGTGACCGGAGCTGCAGCAGACACAGCCGCTCCTGTCACCTCCACACAGCAACTGAAGACAGCCGCGCGATCAGCTGAGCTGTCACTGAGGTTACCCACTGTCACTGGATCCAGCGGAGGCCGCGGGTAACCTCAGTGACAGCTCAGCTGATCGCGCTACTCACCTCAGTTGCTCCGTGGAGGTGAGAGGAGCGGCGGTGAGTAGCGCGATCAGCTGAGCTGTCACTGAGGTTACCCGCGGCCACCGCTGCATCCACCGCTGGATCCAGCGGTGGCCGCGGGTAACCTCAGTGACAGCTCAGCTGATCGCGCGGCTGTCTTCAGTTGCTGTGTGGAGGTGACAGGAGCGGCTGTGTCTGCTGCAGCTCCGGTCACCTCCATGCAGCAGCGCTGGAAGCGACGCTGGAGCATCCTGGATTACGCCGGACATGGAGGGCTTTTTTGGGCTGATTAAAGTGGTTAACCAGGGAATTTGTTTGTGTTTTTAATTTCTAATAAATGATTTTTCAGGTGTGTGTGTGTTTATTTACTGTAATTTACAGATTAATCATGGAGGGTGTCTCATAGACGCCTGACATGATTAATCTAGGACTTATTGGCAGCTATGGGCTGCCAATAACTCCTTATTACCCCGATTTGCCAACGCACCAGGGCAAATCGGGAAGAGCCGGGTACAGTCCCAGAACTGCCGCATCTAATGTATGCGGCAATTCTGGGCGGCTGTTGGCTGATATTGTTAGGCTGGGGGGCTCCCCATAACGTGGAGCTCCCCATCCTGAGAATACCAGCCTTCAGCCGTATGGCTTTATCTGGCTGGTTTTAAAATTGGGGGGACCGCACGCCGTTTTTTTTAATTATTTAATTATTTATTTCACTTCACAGTATAGACACGCCCACCGGCTGCTGTGATTGGGTGCAGTGTGACACCTGTCACTCAGTGTGGGGGCGTGTCTCACTGCAACCAATCATAGGCGCCGGTGGGCGGGGAAAGCAGGGAATACGAGATTGTTTAATGGGCGGCCGGCTTTTTCAAAACAGTAAAAGCCGCCGGAGCAGTGTGAATGCAGTGCCGCGCCGGGGATCGGGCATCGGTGAGTATATGAGAGAGGGCTGCTCAATTCAGTTACTCGGGGGATTAGCGGTCACCGGTGGGTCCTTCACTGGTGACCGCTAATCAGGATGCGACACAGACAGAGCCGCAGCATGACAATGAAGTCGGGTGAAGTTCACCCGAGTTCATTCCGATTGTGCGGCTCTGTCTGTGTCTGCTGTCATCTGCCATTCAGCTCTGCTACATGGCTGTCTGTGTCTGCTGTCAGCGGCCATGTAGCAGAGCTGAATGGCAGATGACATAGTAAAAACGCATCCCTACACATTACACACACTTGGCAAGTCAATAAATAAAAAAAAAAAAGGGTGCCCAATGCATACATCACAGAACACATGATCTAAAGGATCGCACACAAAATTGATCAATTTAAGGCCTGTTTCACACGTCAGTGAAAAACACAGACGTTTTTCACTGGCGTGTAAAACACGCACATGTCCCTGCGTGTGCCGAAAATCACGGCACACGTGGGTTGTCTAAGTGCAATCCGGGCTCCGTTCTCCGTGGCCCGTGATTGCACTTAGAGATTCACTCACCTGTGCACGCTCCCGCTCTCCATGGTGCTGATCGCTCCCGCGGTGCAGCATCCGGCCGGCGGTGACCCCTGCAGGAGCTACGTCCGGGTCGGCTGTGTCGCGCATCATGAATATGCGCGACAGTAATCAGCCGGCTTAGAAGGAGCAGGCTGCACGGGCTGCAGAGGACATCGCTGGATGCCGGGTGAGTTAAAATGTTTATTATTTTAAATGCACGTTTTTTTCTGGCACGTGTTTCACGGACCACACCACTGCGTGGTCCGTGGGACATCAGTGATGCCAGAAAAAAATGGACATGTCTCCGTGCAGCAATCACGCACACGCGGGTACTCCGCGCGGAGACACGTGCAGTGAAAAATCACTGATGTGTGAGCAGACCCATTCATTATAATGGGTCTGTGTATGTCAGTGATTCTGGTACGTTTAAAAAAAAAAGCACAAACGTCCCAGAATCACTGACGTGTGAAAGGGGCCTTACATAGACTACTAACGCTTGTGTGTCAGCAAATGAACGACCTACGTGCAATCTCATTAGATCGCATATGCGACCTGGGCGTGTCACATCGCATACGAGATCGCACACCTACTTGTAAGGTGTAAAGCTGGCTTTAGGAGAGGAGATTGGTGTCAACATACCAGCATAAGAGGCCATAAAGTTAAGTGACATGAAAAAGAATGTGATCTCTAACCAGTAGATCTCAGAACCCATGTTCTCCCGAGTGATTGATGTTCGAGACATTGAGCTTCCACCTATTTGAGATTTTAATATATCCCTTATCTTGGTTTTTGAAGATCTCATTTGTAACCTTAGCAGGAGATTGGTGTCACCAAACCAGCATAAGAGGCCATAACGTTGCCTGACATAAAAAAGAAGGTGATCTCTAACCAGTAGATCTGAGAATCCATGTTCTCGCCAGTGACTGATGTTCAAGATGTTGGGCTTCCATCTATCTGATATTTTTAGTATATCCCTTATCTTGGTTGTTGAAGATCTCATTTGTAACCTTAGCAGGAGATTGGAGTCAATATACCAGCTTAAGAGGCCATAAAGTTGCCTGACATGAAAAAGAATGTGATGTCTAACCAGTAGATCTGATAACCTATGTTCTCCCAAGTGGTTGATGTTCCAGATGTTGGTCTTCCACCTATCTGATATTTTTAGTATATCCCTTATCTTGGTTGTTGAAGATCTCATTTGTAACCTTAGCAGGTGTCACCAAACTGGCATAAGAGGCCATAAAGTTGACTGACATGAAAAAGAATGGGATCTCTAAGCAGAATATCTGAGAACCCATGTTCTCCCCAGTGATTGATGTTCAAGACGTTGGGCTTCCAAGAAGCTGATATTTCAAGCATATCCCGGACCTTCTTAGCTGTTGTGTTGCCTCTTGGCAGGGTTAGCACATCATTTGTAATCTACTGTATGTCACCCAACCGGCATAAGATGCCATAAAGTTGCGCACCATGGACAAGAATGTGACCAGGAACGCTTTTTTGAGCACACCAACACACCTTGAATGCAGCTCACGTGACTATTGATTTTTGTATAGTCTGCAAGTAATGCGGAATACGCTACTAAAGACTTTGAAGGAACGTACCGTGACAGTTTCCTTAAACTTTAGCGCAGTAAGCTGCATGGCGATGAACCTTATTAACATTTACTTTGAGATGTTCCACGAGAAGAGCACACAGGTAAATCCTTCTTCTCCGGCTTCAAAGGTGTTAAGGGACGAGAATTTTGGGGGAATTAATGAAAAGCTGTTGCTTGTGAGAAAATTCCTGGCTTGTGCTAAGCTTCTCGGGGCTTTAATCAAACAGCACGCTGTCAGTGTGAGACATACAATCCCAACCTCTCATTTCACAGCTGGAACAGCTAATATACTGGATGTCTCTCTTTGTACAAAGAACGAGCTGGGAGCTGAGGGCACGGTACCACGCTGAGTGTGCCCTCGTGAACTTGCAATTAAAACAAAAAAAACATATGTGCACATGTACTGTACAGGCACACGCGGATATACAAAAGCACAAAATGGCGTGCAAAAACTGGAATCGATTTCTATTACGAAAAATTAGCTCCTTCCTACAGGTAAGAAAGCTGTCTCTTTAACGCCCCCTATTGGCGTTGGCTTTCTATTAATCAATGTCTGACCGTTTTATCTCAAGATGTTAACACAATTGAAGAAATTCCAGCACCGGATCCTACTCCACAAATCCATTTAATTCAAAAATACTTACAATCACACATAAAAGTATTGAGAGCTAACGCATTTCAGACAATAAAAAGGTCCTTAATCATAGTGTGAAATGATTAAGGACCTTTTTTTACAGTCTGAAACACGTAATGGTTTTACATGTGTGATTATTAATATTTTTTAAAGAAAATTTTGAGGAGCAGGATCCAGTGCTGGAATTTATTCAATTTTATTTCCATCTTAATATCCTGGGAGCGGTACCCCAGAACCTCAGTGTATCGATAAGGGCTTGATTTCTTGTCAGTGATAAGGGTAGGCTGATACCTACTTCCTTTTTTCCGTTTTATCTCAAGGTTGAACTCTTTGAATACATTTAGGAATATAAGCCAAGTGGACACCCATGTGACACCCTTCTGACACCCATTTTTTGTAAACTGCATAAATCACCCTCAAAATGGGTCAAGAACCTCAAGGTGTCTGTAGATAGGTATCTGACTTGTAGGGATGTAAGAGGTGCATCGGTTACTGTAATGCCAAAGCTGAGTTCGATAGAGGGACGTCACATGACAGGAAACAGTTAAACGGGAAATTTATTAGGAATCTTCCATAAGGTACACTGGGGACACTTATGACAGCTAATTGTGTGCTCCATCTCCAAATTGCGATTTGTGCATCTAAATAGGACCAAATCTGTGTTTCAGCTTCAAATTGGTCTTTCTGCATCTAAATACTGCAAAATCTGTGCTCCAGGTGAAAATTAGCATTTAATCACCTAAATAGTGATTTGTAATTTAGTGATAGGTGACTGATAGGTGTGAGACAAGGGTTGTGAAACAGCTGCTTAAAAGAGGGAAAGGGTATATCAAACATACAGTAAATGGGAAATCCTGAGGTCATGGTAGAAGGGGGAATAAGTGTGGTGATCAAGGTGTACTAAGGTTTCTGAAAGCTCTACTGAACAAACACCGTCTTGTCCTAACCAAAGACAACTGACAACTTCTGTTAATGGACGGGCTACTCCACTCCCTTTGTTTGGCAGCCGCTCAGTGGTACGAATTGTAGATGAGGGCAAAATGAGCATGTGCTACAGTGGATGGCAATCGCTGCATCAAATGGCCTCTCCTTCTCTTCCTCCACCTCAACTTCAGACACAGCACAGTCCTGAGAGATGCCAAACCTATTACACCTGTTTCACCCACACAACAACTCTCCAACCACCCAACTGACTGTGGGGAACCACAGATAGGCGAGTCTGTAGATCTTTTTACACATTCAATGAGCATCAGAGGTCTGCTCCAAAGATTCCCAGACTCAAGAGGAGGGAACGCTCCCATTAATCCTCCTTTTGCTTCCTCCTGAGTCACGACAAGCTTAATTTTTTATTTATTAAATCGAGACTCTTATCTGAGTCTCCATGTTGTGTGTTGCCTGTAGTGGCAGGGGTCTCAGAACACCAGGCCTACACCTGTCACTCATCCACCTCTTTATTTGCAGGCTGTAAATGCAGGGCCAGATCCTGTATGATGCAAGGCTGCTGTCTAAAGACTCTATGGGTACTGTGAGGCAATTAATGAAACTGTCCTGGTGTCTGCCCCCAATTTTTGGAAATATGGAGACTCCTAGTTAGGCCTCCAAGTTGTGTGTTTGTAGTGGCAGGGGTCTCAGAGTTAGAGCCCTACATCTTTCACTCATCCACCTATTCATGTGAAGACCCTGTGTGGTGCAAGGCACATGCCACACTGCTGTCAAAAGACACTATCGATAGTCATGGGGTTTTGATGAAAATATTCTGGTGTCTGCCCCAAACTTTTGGAAATATGGAGACTCCAAGATGGGTCTCCAAGTTGTGTCTTCTCTGTCGTGACAGGGATCTCAGAGCAACATGCCTACTTCTGTCACTCATGCAATATTTCTTATGTTAATCGTCTTGGAAGTTAATGGCAGTACCACAGCAGTGTAACTGCCCTGTCAAACAGTTTGAGCTGTTTTGGTAGCTTTTGGGCCCCCCTAAAGGTATTGACTAGACCAATGGGTTTGGCTAGGATTGGCGAACAGTTTGGTGAACTCAGGCGAGTTTGGCGATCTTGAACTGATCTGATCCTTGTAAGGTCTTGTAAGGTTCACTCATCTCTACTAGTCAGTTACTTATCATCGGTATTTGGCCAGAGTGTTAAGTGACCACTGGCAGCTGTTATACTGGCATAATGTATATGTCCTAGGGCAGTAAAGGATCTTGAAAAATAGTGTTTTACCCTGCCCAGATATAGTGGGTACGGAAAGTATTCAGACCCCTTTAAATTTTTCACTCTTTGTTTCATTGCAGCCATTTGGCAAATTCAAAAAAGTTTATTTTTTCTCATTAATGTACACACTGCCACCATCCCCCATCTTGTCAGAAAAAAACCCAGAAATGCAGAAGTTTTTGCAAATTTTTTAAACAAGAAAAACTGAAATATCACAGTCATAAGTATTCAGACCCTTTGCTCAGACACTCATATGTAAGGCCCATGCTGTCCATTTCCTTGTGATCCTCCTTGAGATGGTTCTACTCCTTCATTGGAGTCCAGCTGTGTTTAATTAAATTGATAGAACTTGATTTGGAAAGGCGCACACCTGTCTATATAAGACCTCACGGCTCAAACTGTATGTCACACCAAATGACAATCATGAGGTCAAAGGAACTGCCCAAGGAGCTCAGAGATAGAATTGTGGCAAGGCACAGATCTGGCCAAGGTTACAAAAGAATTTGTGCAGTACTCAAGGTTCCTAAGAGCACAGTAGCCTCTATAAGGAGGAGATCAGGTATGCAGAGAGAAACACAAAGGGCACAGCACAGGGGATAGAAGACAAGACCGGAGAGTGAGGAGACACAAACACGGGAAGGAGGATGAACCAGGATGGGTAAACAAATGACAGGAGAGGGAAGTCAGGGACTGGGACAGATGGACAAACGGGGGAGGGTACTGGTCAGGGCACGGTAACAAGGCATCAGATCAAACAGGAGATCTCACCAGAGCCAGTCACAGGCTGCAGAGAAAAACTATAATCAGCACTGGAATGCTGGTGCAACAATCAGATATAGTGTCTTCTGAAACTTGAACGAGACTGATGGGAATTAACTCCTGACATGACCAGGCCAGGTTTGGAAAACTCTGGAGCGGGGAAAACCGGTGCTGGATCATGACACCCAACACTGAAACATGGTGGTGGCAGCATCATGCTATGGGGGTGTTTTATCAGCTCCAGGGACAGGAAGACTGATTGCAATTGAAGGAACGATGAATGCGGCCAAGTACAAAGATATCCTGGAAGAAAACATCTTCCAGAGTGCTCTGGACCTCAGACTGGGCAGAAGGTTCATCTTCCAACAAGACAATGACCCTAAGCACACAGCTAAAATAACAAAGGAGTGGCTTCAGAACAACTCTGTGACCATTCTTGACCAACCCATCCAGAGCCCTGACCTAAACCCAATTGAACATCTCTGGAGAGACCTGAAAATGGCTGTCCACCAACGTTCACCATCCAACCTGACGGAACTGGAGAGGATCTGCAAGGAACAATGGCAGAGGATCCTCAAATCCAGGTGTGGAAAACTTGTTGCATCATTCCTAGGAAGACTCATGGCTGTACTAGCTCAAAGAGTGCTTCTACTCAATACTGAGCAAAGGGGCTGAATAGTTAATAATAAACATTGTCATTATACTTACGCATCCTGCAGACTTGGTCTCCTGGCCGCTTCTGCTTCCAAGTCATTGCTGTGCCCCCAGGTTACAAGGACCTTCCATGACGTCATAGCCATGTGACCAGTCTGATGCGAATGTGGTACGGACATTGGCTTTCCAGACTGGTGACATGACTATGATGCCATCTAAGGTCATGTTAACTGAACTTTGACTGTCACTGTGCGAGTGTCGCATCGCATCACGGCGCACAATCTCCTGACAGGAGCGAGTCAGCTGCATGTATTTCCATGCAGCTGAGGCGCTCCTGTCCTGAGAGCTTCAGTCCGTGCGGGGTGATGCAATGCGAGACGCAAGTGCAATCAGCCCCTCACTGTCAGCTTGCTTCTCGCTCTGTAGAGAGCGATGTAGCAGAGCTGACAATGCTCTCTCTGCTTCTCTTTCTGTAGAACCGCTTGTCTTTACAGAGTGATGAAGCAGAGCTGACATTGCTGTCCCTGTGGACTACATCGGACTAAGGAGTTTTTTATAATAAAGATGGAGTCTCTAAATGTTTTATTTCTAATACAAAATGTTTTTTTCTGTGTTGGTTTTTTTTTTACTATTTACCAGAAATTCATGGTGGCCATGTCTAATTTGGCATGACACCATGAATTTTGGGCTTAGTACCATCTGAGAATACAAAGCTGGTATTAACCCCTTTATTACCCAGTGTGCCACCACCATCAGGGCCGTTAGATGAGCCTTGTAAAGCGCCTGGAAATGGTGATAAGAAACAATGTGCCATTTCCAGGGGCAGCTGAGGGCTGCCGAGAATCCCAGCCTCCAGCTGCCTGGCTTTACCTGACTGGCGATCAAAATACGGCGGGAGCCCACACATTTTATTTTTCTTATTTTTTTAAATAATTAAAAAAAAAATAATGGGCTTCCCTGTATTTTGATTGCCAGCCAAGGTAAAGCCAGGCTGATAGGGGTGGCAGCCCGTAGCCATCCCACGTTATCTGCGCTGAGAATCAAAAATACCGAGGAGAGCTATGTAATTTTTTAAAATTATTTATTTTTATACAACTATAACAACTATACAACTGGCTTTACTTTGGCTGCCAATCAAAATACAGGGAAGACCATTTCTTTTTTTTTAATTATTTAAAAAAATATTTAAAAAAAAAATGCGTGGGCTCCCACTGAGTTTTGATCGCCGGTCAGGCATTTTTTCTTAGTGCCATTTCCAGGTGCTTTACCCACCTCGTACAGCGGCCCTGGTGGAGGTGGCACATTGGGTAATAAAAGGGTTAATACCAGCTTTGTATTCTCAGGTGGTACTAAGCCTGAAAATTCATGGTATCATGCCAAATTAGACAAGGCCACCATGAATTTCTAATAAACAGTAAAAAAAAAACACAACACATAGAAAATATTTTTTATTAGAAAAAAACATTTAGAGACTCCATCTTTATTATAAAAAACTCCTTAGTCCGATGTAGTCCACAGGTAGAGCATTGTCAGCTCTGCTTCATCACTCTGTAAAGACAAGCTGCTCTACAGAGAGAGAAGCAGCGAGAGCTTTGTCAGCTGTGCTACATCTCTCTGTACAGGGCGGGAAGCAGGCTGACAGTGAGGGGATGATTCAGTGAACAAGATCTTCGATGATGTCATAGCCATGAGACCAGTCTGTAAGCCAATGTCTGTACAACATTCACACCAGACTGATTAGATGGGTATGACGTCAAGGAAGGTCCTTGTAACCCGGGGGAACAGGAATGATCGGACTTTGAAGCAGAAGCGGCAAGGAGACAGGACGCGTCGCGGGACCTGTAAGTATGATGACAATGTTTATTAGTAACTATATTCTTTATTTTACAGCCCCCCATCCCCACCCCATCCCATAACTGAAGGCCCAAGTTCGGTGATTGGGCACAAGTTTGCGTTATCTCGATCCTGATCTCGATCTTTACAATACGATCGGGCGAGGCTCCCGATCCCGACCATTGGGGGATCACCCATCACTAATTATGACCATGTGATATTCCAGTTTTTCTTGTTTAATAATTGTACAAAAATGTCTACATTTCTATTTTTTTCTGTAAAGATGGGGGATGGGGGCAGAGTGTACATTAATGAGAAAAAAATGAACTTTTTTGAATTTAACAAATGGCTGCAATGAAACAAAGAGTGAAAAATTTAAAGGAGTCTGAATACTTTCCATACCCACTGTATATGGAGGTACAGAGGATGATATATATGGAGGCACAGAGGGGACATTATTTATATATGGAAGCACAGAGGAGACATTACTATATAGATGTACAGTGGTGGCATATATTAATATATTGAGGCTCAGTTGGATTATTATTAATACATGAAGACACAAAGGGGGCATTCATAATATTTTGAGGCACAAAAAGATATATACATAAAGTACAGACCAAAAGTTTGGACACACCTTCTCGTTCAAAGAGTTTTCTTTATTTTCATGACTCTGAAAATTATAGATTCACATTGAAGACATCAAAACTATGAAGTAACACATGTGGAATGGAATACTTAACAAAAAAGTGTGAAACAACTGAAAATATGTCTTATATTCCAGGTTCTTCAAAGTAGCCACCTTTTGCTTTGATTACTGTTTTGCACACTCTTGGCATTCTCTTGATGAGCTCCAAGAGGTAGTCACCGGAAATGGTTTTCCAACAGTCTTGAAGGAGTTCCCAGAGATGCTTAGCACTTGTTGGCCCTTTTACCTTCACTCTGCGGTCCAGCTCACCCCAAACCATCTCGATTGGGTTCAGGTCTGGTGACTGTGGAGGCCAGGTCATCTGGCGTAGCACCCCATCACTCTCCTTCTTAGTCAAATAGCCCTTACAGAATCTGGAGGTGTGTTTGGGGTCATTGTCCTGTTGAAAAATAAATGATGGTCCAACTAAACGCAAACCGGATGGAATAGCATGCCGCTGCAAGATGCTGTGGTAGCCATGCTGGTTCTGTATGCCTTCAATTTTTAATAAATCCCCAACAGTGTCACCAGCAAAGCACCCCCACACCATCACACCTCCTCCACCATGCTTCACGGTGGGAACCAGCCATGTAGAGTCCATCCGTTCACCTTTTCTACAAAGACACGGTGGTTGGATCCAAAGATCTCAAATTTGGACTCATCAGACCAAAGCACAGATTTCCACTGGTCTAATGTCCATTCCTTGTGTTCTTTAGCCCAAACAAGTCTCTTCTGCTTGTTGCCTGTCCTTAGCAGTGGTTTCCTAGCAGCTATTTTACCATGAAGGCGGCTGCACAAAGGCTCCTCTTAATAGCTGTTCTAGAGATGAGAAGGTGTGTCCAAACTTTTGGTCTGTACTGTATATGTGAGTGATTTAGTTTTTTGGAGGGAGGGTGTCCAAGCATTGAGATGGTATACAGGGGTCAGGCCATTAGTTTGACTATCCCAGTGAATTTTCGGAGCGCACAGTGGCGGTGTGTTATACGTGTTGTTTGCTCCGGTGCAGTAGGAACAGGCGGGATCCCAGGCGACTGCTATGTTAATATGAGGCTGCTCCGGGCCTGTGTGCAGCCATTCGTCATTGCTTCTTCGTGTAGCAGGGATGTTACTCTAGTTCCCGGTGAGGCTCCGGCAATCTCGCTGCCGCGTCTCCTCTTGGAGTGTGACATGAGCAGCCACATGTGACCCAGAGGGGTTGCTGTCATTTTTGGAGGCGAGAGAATGAGGAGGCTTTAGCTTTGTTTGCTCCCTTTTATGCAGTCGAGTGGTTTCCTTGGTCGGAGCGGCCTGAACAAGCGATGAATTTATTACAGCTGGGAGATTGATGACACGCGTACTGTATGTATACATTCCCATGACAGCCTTATTATGCGTATTAATCAAATTCACAGGCCTTCTCACATCGCGCCGCTGTCACCTTCCCATTGTGAGGGAAGAAAAGAAAGGTTTATATCTGTATAAGCATGTGCGGATCGCGGCAGCGGTGATTTAGATGCAGGACTGATGATCGCAATACACAAAAACCCTGCCTTTCTATAAGCGTCTAAAAAAAATATTTTATTTTTATTTTTATTTTTTTTGCATTTATTTTCAATACCTAAGAACAAAAAAATGGCTGTCCCCCCCCCCCCCCAAAAAAAATAAAAAATAACAATGTGGTCAATTTACGTTGCAAATAGGAAAGGGTTAAAATAGTGGTGGCTATGCAATCATAGATAAAACCTCTAGGAAAGTATGGATTTTCTGCTCTCGATTATACCAGTATAATATGTCCTGGAACTACCCTTTTTCTTCCGTTCTGTTGCTTGCTATCCATTTTTTTTTATTAGTGGTCTGTTTCTCTTTATCAGCATTCTGCCAGTACTATAGGAGATAGGACTTCCCTTTCCTCTTTTCCCATTATGAATTGCTTCTACCATTGTCCACTAGTTGGCCTGTGCTTAATTGAAAGTCTACCAGTCTGTTATGTCTGTGTGGAGATGGACAGACAATAGAGAAGGAGCGGAGAGACAAAGACCTGACCCCACCTCTTGAATAGAGACAAAGACCAGCCCTTACTTTCAAGAGAGAGAAAAAAACCCACCCCAGATTACTGTAGAAATAATGCCCCACCCCAGATTACTATAGAGAGAGAAAGCCCCATCCCAGATTACTGTAGAGAAATAAATCCCCACCCCAGATTACTGTAGAAATAATGCCCTACCCCAGATTACTGTAGAAATAATGCCCCACCCCAGATTACTGTATTGAGATAATTTCCCACCCCAGATTACTGTAGAGATAAAGCCCCACCCCAGATTACTGTAGAAATAATGCCCTACCCCAGATTACTGTAGAAATAAAGCCCCACCCCAGATTACTGTAGAAATAATGCCCTACCCCAGATTACTGTAGAAATAAAGCCCCACCCCAGATTACTGTAGAAATAATGCCCTACCCCAGATTACTGTAGAAATAAAGCCCCACCCCAGATTACTGTATTGAGAACATTTCCCACCCCAGATTACTGTAGAGATAAAACCCCACCCCAGATTACTGTAGAAATAATGCCCTACCCCAGATTACTGTAGAAATAAAGCCCCACCCCAGATTACTGTATTGAGAAAATTTCCCACCCCAGATTACTGTAGAGATAAAACCCCAACGCAGATTACTGTATTGAGATAAAGCCCCACCCCAGATTACTGTACAGAGATAAATCCCCACCCCAGATTACTGTACATAGATAAATCCCCACCCCAGATTACTGTATTGAGATAATGTCCCACCCCAGATGACTGTAAAGATAAAGCCCCACCCCAGATTACTGTAGAGATAAAGCCCCACCCCAGATTACTGTATTGAGATAATATCCCACCCCAGATGACTGTAAAGATAAAGCCCCACCCCAGATTACTGTAGAGAGATAAAGCCCCACCCCAGATTACTGTATTGAGATAATGTCCCACCCCAGATTACTGTAAAGATAAAGCCCCACCCCAGATTACTGTAGAGAGATAAAGCCCCACCCCAGATTACTGTAGAGAGAAAGCCCCACCCCAGATTACTGTAGAGAGATAAAACCCCACCCCAGATTACTGTAAAGAGATAAAGCCCCACCCCAGATTACTGTAGAGAGAAAGCCCCACCCCAGATTACTGTAGAGAGAAAGACCCACCCCAGATTGCTATAGAGAGAGAAAGCCTTACCACAGATTACTGTAGAGAAATAAATCCCCACCCCAGATTACTGTAGAGATAAAGCCCCACCCCAGATTACTGTAGAGATAATGCCCTACCCCAGATTACTGTAGAAATAAAGCCCCACCCCAGATTACTGTAGAGATAATGCCCTACCCCAGATTACTGTAGAAATAAAGCCCCACCCCAGATTACTGTAGAAATAAAGCCCCACCCCAGATTACTGTATTGAGATAATTCCCCACCCCAGATTACTGTAGAGATAAGATAAAGCCCCAACACAGATTACTGTATTGAGATAAAGCCCCACCCCAGATTACTGTACAGAGATAAAGCCCCACCCCAGATTACTGTATTGAGATAAAGCCCCACCCCAGATTACTGTAGAGATAAAGCCCCACCACAGATTACTGTATTGAGATAATGTCCCACCCCAGATGACTGTAAAGATAAAGCCCCACCCCAGATTACTGTAGAGAGATAAAGCCCCACCCCAGATTACTGTATTGAGATAATGTCCCACCCCAGATTACTGTAAAGATAAAGCCCCACCCCAGATTACTGTAGAGAGATAAAGCCCCACCCCAGATTACTGTAGAGAGAAAGCCCCACCCCAAATTACTGTAGAGAGATAAATCCCCACCCCAGATTACTGTAAAGAGATAAAGCCCCACCCCAGATTACTGTAAAGAGAAAGCCCCACCCCAGATTACTGTAGAGAGAAAGACCCACCCCAGATTACTGTAGAGATAAAGCTCCACCCCAGATTGCTATAGAGAGAGAAAGCCTTACCACAGATTACTGTAGAGAAATAAAGCCCCACCCCAGATTACTGTAGAAATAAAGCCCCACCCCAGAATACTATAGAGAGAGAACACCCCACCCCAGATTACTGTAGAGAGATAAAGCCCCACATCAGATTATCGTAGAGCTAAAGCCCACTCCAGGTTACTGTAATAAGAGAAAGCCCCACCCCAGATTACTGTGGAGAGATAAAGCTCCACCCCAGATTACTGTAGAGATAAAGCCCCACACCAGATTACTGTATTGAGATAAAGCCCCACCCAAGATTACTGTAGAGAGATAAAGCCCCACCCCAGATTTCTGTATTGAGATAATGTCCCACCCCAGATGACTGTAAAGACAAAGCCCCATCCCAGATTACTGTATTGAGATAATTTCCCACCCCAGATTACTGTAGAGATAAAGCTCCACCCCACATTGCTGTAGAGAGAGAAATTCTCACCCCAGATTACTGTAGAGAGATAAAGCCCCACCCCAGATTGCTGTAGAGAGATAAAGCCCCACCACAGATTACCGTAGAGATAAAGCCCTCCCCAGATTACTGTAAAGAGAGAAAGCCCCACCCCAGATTACTGTAGAGATAAATCCCCACCCCAGATTACTGTAGAAATAATGCCCTACCCCAGATTACTGTAGAAATAAATCCCCACCCCAGATTACTGTAGAAATAAAGCCCCACCCCAGATTACTGTATTGAGAAAATTTCCCACCCCAGATTACTGTAGAGATAAAACCCCAACGCAGATTACTGTATTGAGATAAAGGCCCACCCCAGATTACTGTACAGAGATAAATCCCCACCCCAGATTACTGTACATAGATAAATCCCCACCCCAGATTACTGTACTGAGATAATGTCCCACCCCAGATGACTGTAAAGATAAAGCCCCACCCCAGATTACTGTAGAGATAAAGCCCCACCCCAGATTACTGTAGAGAGATACCGCCCCACCCCAGATTACTGTAGAGATAAAGCCCCACCCCAGATTACTGTATTGAGATAAAGCCCCACCCAAGATTACTGTAGAGAGATAAAGCCCCACCCCAGATTTCTGTATTGAGATAATGTCCCACCCCAGATGACTGTAAAGATAAAGCCCCACCCCAGATTACTGTAGAGATAAAGCCCCACCCCAGATTACTGTATTGAGCTAATGTCCCACCCCAGATTACTGTAAAGAGAAAGCCCCACCCCAGATTACTGTAGAGAGATAAAGCTCCACCCCCACTTACTGTAGAGAGATAAAGCCCCATCCCATATTGCTATAGAAAGAGAAAGCCCCACCCCAGATTACTGTAATGAGATAAAGCCCCATCCCAGATTACTGTATTGAGATAATTTCCCACCCCAGATTACTGTAGAGATAAAGCTCCACCCCACATTGCTGTAGAGAGAGAAATTCTCACCCCAGATTACTGTAGAGAGATAAAGCCCCACCCCAGATTGCTGTAGAGAGATAAAGCCCCACCCCAGATTACCGTAGAGATAAAGCCATCCCCAGATTACTGTAAAGAGAAAGCCCCACCCCAGATTACTGTAGAGAGATAAAGCTCCACCCCCCACTTACTGTAGAGAGATAAAGCCCCACCCCCACTTATTGTAGAGAGATAAAGCCCCACCCCATATTGCTATAGAGAGAGAAAGCCCCACCCCAGATTACTGTAATGAGACAAAGCCCCATCCCAGATTACTGTATTGAGATAATTTCCCACCCCAGATTACTGTAGAGATAAAGCTCCACCCCAAATTGCTGTAGAGAGAGAGATTCTCACCCCAGATTACTGTAGAGAGATAAAGCCCCATCCCAGATTGCTGTAGAGAGATAAAGCCCCACCACAGATTACCGTAGAGATAAAGCCCTCCCCAGATTACTGTAAAGAGAGAAAGCCCCACCCCAGATTACTGTAGAAATAATGCCCTACCCAAGATTACTGTAGAAAAAAAGCCCCACCCCAGATTACTGTAGAAATAAAGCCCCAGCCCAGATTACTGTATTGAGAAAATTTCCCACCCCAGATTACTGTAGAGATAAAACCCCAACGCAGATTACTGTATTGAGATAAAGCCCCACCCCAGATTACTGTACAGAGATAAATCCCCACCCCAGATTACTGTACATAGATAAATCCCCACCCCAGATTACTGTATTGAGATAATGTCCCACCCCAGATGACTGTAAAGATAAAGCCCCACTCCAGATTACTGTAGAGATAAAGCCCCACCCCAGATTACTGTATTGAGATAATGTCCCACCCCAGATGACTGTAAAGATAAAGCCCCACCCCAGATTACTGTAGAGAGATAAAGCCCCACCCCAGATTACTGTAGAGAGAAAGCCCCACCCCAGATTACTGTAGAGAGATAAAGCCCCACCCCAGATTACTGTAAAGAGATAAAGCCCCACCCCAGATTACTGTATAGAGAAAGCCCCACCCCAGATTACTGTAGAGAGAAAGCCCCACCCCAGATTACTGTAGAGAGAAAGACCCACCCCAGATTACTGTAGAGATAAAGCCCCACCCCAGATTGCTATAGAGAGAGAAAGCCTTACCACAGATTACTGTAGAGAAATAAATCCCCACCCCAGATTACTGTAGAGATAAAGCCCCACCCCAGATTACTGTAGAGATAATGCCCTACCCCAGATTACTGTAGAAATAAAGCCCCACCCCAGATTACTGTAGAGATAATGCCCTACCCCAGATTACTGTAGAAATAAATCCCCACCCCAGATTACTGTAGAAATAAAGCCCCACCCCAGATTACTGTATTGAGATAATTCCCCACCCCAGATTACTGTAGAGATAAAGCCCCAACGCAGATTACTGTATTGAGATAAAGCCCCACCCCAGATTACTGTACAGAGATAAAGCCCCACCCCAGATTACTCTATTGAGATAAAGCCCCACCCCAGATTACTGTAGAGATAAAGCCCCACCACAGATTACTGTATTGAGATAATGTCCCACCCCAGATGACTGTAAAGATAAAGCCCCACCCCAGATTACTGTAGAGAGATAAATCCCCACCCCAGATTACTGTATTGAGATAATGTCCCACCCCAGATTACTGTAAAGATAAAGCCCCACCCCAGATTACTGTAGAGAGATAAAGCCCCACCCCAGATTACTGTAGAGAGAAAGCCCCACCCCAAATTACTGTAGAGAGATAAAGCCCCACCCCAGATTACTGTAAAGAGATAAAGCCCCACCCCAGATTACTGTAGAGAGAAAGCCCCACCCCAGATTACTGTAGAGAGAAAGACCCACCCCAGATTACTGTAGAGATAAAGCCCCACCCCAGATTGCTACAGAGAGAGAAAGCCTTACCACAGATTACTGTAGAGAAATAAAGCCCCACCCCAGATTACTGTAGAAATAAAGCCCCACCCCAGATTACTATGGAGAGAGAACACCCCACCCCAGATTACTGTAGAGAGATAAAGCCCCACATCAGATTATCGTAGAGCTAAAGCCCACTCCAGGTTACTGTAATAAGAGAAAGCCCCACCCCAGATTACTGTAGAGAGATAAAGCTCCACCCCAGATTACTGTAGAGATAAAGCTCCACCCCAGATTACTGTAGAGAGATAAAGCCCCACCCCAGATTACTGTAGAGAGATAAAGCTCCACCTCCACTTACTGTAGAGAGATAAAGCCTCACCCCAGATTACTGTAGAGAGATTAATCCCCACCCCAGATTACTGTAGAGAGATACCGCCCCACCCCAGATTACTGTAAATAGAAATCCCCATCCCAAATTACTGTAGAGAGATAAAGCCCCACCCCACTTCCTGTAGAGATAAAGCCCCACCCCAGATTACTGTAAAGAGAAAAAGCCCCATCCCAGATTACTGTAGAGAGATAAAACCACACCCCAGATTACTGTAGAGAGATAAAGCCACACCCCCACTTAATCTAGAGAGATAAA
The DNA here is from genome assembly GCF_048569485.1 of Anomaloglossus baeobatrachus. Lineage (NCBI taxonomy): Eukaryota > Metazoa > Chordata > Amphibia > Anura > Aromobatidae > Anomaloglossus > Anomaloglossus baeobatrachus. Next base: position 103,971,800 of record NC_134364.1, read on the forward strand.
GCCCCACCCAGATTGCTATAGAGAGAGAAAGCCCCACCCCAGATTACTGTATTGAGATAAAGCCCCACCCCAGATTACTGTATTGAGATAATGTCCCATCCCAGATTACTGTAGAGAGACAAAACCCCACCCCAGATTAGTGTAGAGAGATAAAGCCCCACCCCATATTACTGTAGAGATAAAGCCCCACCCCAGATTGCTATAGAGAGAGAAAGCCCTACCCCAGATTACTGTAGAGCGATTAAGCCCCACACCAGATTACTATAGAGAGAGAAAACCCCACACCCACTTACTGTAGAGAGATGAAGCCTCACCCCAGATTACTGTAGAGAGATTAATCCCCACCCCAGATTACTGTAGAGAGATACCGCCCCACCCCAGATTACTGTAGAGATAAAGCCCCACCCCAGATTACTGTATTGAGATAAAGCCCCACACCAGATTACTGTAAAGAGAAAGCCCCACCCCAGATTACTGTAGAGAGATAAAGCTCCACCCCCACTTACTGTAGAGAGATAAAGCCCCACCCCCACTTATTGTAGAGAGATAAAGCCCCACCCCATATTGCTATAGAGAGAGAAAGCCCCACCCCAGATTACTGTAATGAGACAAAGCCCCATCCCAGATTACTGTATTGAGATAATTTCCCACCCCAGATTACTGTAGAGATAAAGCTCCACCCCACATTGCTGTAGAGAGAGAAATTCTCACCCCAGATTACTGTAGAGAGATAAAGCCCCACCCCAGATTTCTGTAGAGAGATAAAGCCCCACCACAGATTACCGTAGAGATAAAGCCCTCCCCAGATTACTGTAAAGAGAGAAAGCCCCACCCCAGATTACTGTCGAAATAAAGCCCCACCCCAGATTACTGTAGAGAGATAAAGCTCCACCCCCACTTACTGTAGAGAGATAAAGCCCCACCCCCACTTATTGTAGAGAGATAAAGCCCCACCCCATATTGCTATAGAGAGAGAAAGCCCCACCCCAGATTACTGTAATGAGACAAAGCCCCATCCCAGATTACTGTATTGAGATAATTTCCCACCCCAGATTACTGTAGAGATAAAGCTCCACCCCACATTGCTGTAGAGAGAGAAATTCTCACCCCAGATTACTGTAGAGAGATAAAGCCCCACCCCAGATGACTGTAAAGATAAAGCCCCACCCCAGATTACTGTAGAGATAAAGCCCCACCCCAGATTACTGTAGAGAGATACCACCCCACCCCAGATTACTGTAGAGATAAAGCCCCACCCCAGATTACTGTATTGAGATAAAGCCCCACGCAAGATTACTGTAGAGAGATAAAGCCCCACCCCAGATTTCTGTATTGAGATAAAGCCCCACCCCAGATGACTGTAAAGATAAAGCCCCACCCCAGATTACTGTATTGAGCTAATGTCCCACCCCAGATTACTGTAAAGAGAAAGCCCCACCCCAGATTACTGTAGAGAGATAAAGCTCCACCCCCACTTACTGTAGAGAGATAAAGTCCCACCCCCACTTATTGTAGAGAGATAAAGCCCCATCCCATATTGCTATAGAAAGAGAAAGCCCCACCCCAGATTACTGTAATGAGATAAAGCCCCATCCCAGATTACTGTATTGAGATAATTTCCCACCCCAGATTACTGTAGAGATAAAGCTCCACCCCACATTGCTGTAGAGAGAGAAATTCTCACCCCAGATTACTGTAGAGAGATAAAGCCCCACCCCAGATTGCTGTAGAGAGATAAAGCCCCACCACAGATTACCGTAGAGATAAAGCCCTCCCCAGATTACTGTAAAGAGAAAGCCCCACCCCAGATTACTGTAGAGAGATAAAGCTCCACCCCCCACTTACTGTAGAGAGATAAAGCCCCACCCCCACTTATTGTAGAGAGATAAAGCCCCACCCCATATTGCTATAGAGAGAGAAAGCCCCACCCCAGATTACTGTAATGAGACAAAGCCCCATCCCAGATTACTGTATTGAGATAATTTCCCACCCCAGATTACTGTAGAGATAAAGCTCCACCCCACATTGCTGTAGAGAGAGAGATTCTCACCCCAGATTACTGTAGAGAGATAAAGCCCCATCCCAGATTGCTGTAGAGAGATAAAGCCCCACCACAGATTACCGTAGAGATAAAGCCCTCCCCAGATTACTGTAAAGAGAGAAAGCCCCACCCCAGATTACTGTAGAGATAAAACCCCACCCCAGATTACTGTAGAAATAATGCCCTACCCAAGATTACTGTAGAAAAAAAGCCCCACCCCAGATTACTGTAGAAATAAAGCCCCAGCCCAGATTACTGTATTGAGAAAATTTCCCACCCCAGATTACTGTAGAGATAAAACCCCAACGCAGATTACTGTATTGAGATAAAGCCCCACCCCAGATTACTGTACAGAGATAAATCCCCACCCCAGATTACTGTACATAGATAAATCCCCACCCCAGATTACTGTATTGAGATAATGTCCCACCCCAGATGACTGTAAAGATAAAGCCCCACCCCAGATTACTGTAGAAAGATAAAGCCCCACCCCAGATTACTGTAGAGAGAAAGCCCCACCCCAGATTACTGTAGAGAGATAAAGCCCCACCCCAGATTACTGTAAAGAGATAAAGCCCCACCCCAGATTACTGTAGAGAGAAAGCCCCACCCCAGATTACTGTAGAGAGAAAGCCCCACCCCAGATTACTGTAGAGAGAAAGACCCACCCCAGATTACTGTAGAGATAAAGCCCCACCCCAGATTGCTATAGAGAGAGAAAGCCTTACCACAGATTACTGTAGAGAAATAAATCCCCACCCCAGATTACTGTAGAGATAAAGCCCCACCCCAGATTACTGTAGAGATAATGCCCTACCCCAGATTACTGTAGAAATAAAGCCCCACCCCAGATTACTGTAGAGATAGTGCCCTACCCCAGATTACTGTAGAAATAAATCCCCACCCCAGATTACTGTAGAAATAAAGCCCCACCCAAGATTACTGTATTGAGATAATTCCCCACCCCAGATTACTGTAGAGATAAAGCCCCAACGCAGATTACTGTATTGAGATAAAGCCCCACCCCAGATTACTGTACAGAGATAAAGCCCCACCCCAGATTACTCTATTGAGATAAAGCCCCACCCCAGATTACTGTATTGAGATAATGTCCCATCCCAGATTACTGTAGAGAGACAAAACCCCACCCCAGATTAGTGTAGAGAGATAAAGCCCCACCCCATATTACTGTAGAGATAAAGCCCCACCCCAGATTGCTATAGAGAGAGAAAGCCCTACCCCAGATTACTGTAGAGCGATTAAGCCCCACACCAGATTACTGTAGAGAGAGAAAACCCCACACCCACTTACTGTAGAGAGATGAAGCCTCACCCCAGATTACTGTAGAGAGATTAATCCCCACCCCAGATTACTGTAGAGAGATACCGCCCCACCCCAGATTACTGTAGAGATAAAGCCCCACCCCAGATTACTGTATTGAGATAAAGCCCCACACCAGATTACTGTAAAGAGAAAGCCCCACCCCAGATTACTGTAGAGAGATAAAGCTCCACCCCCACTTACTGTAGAGAGATAAAGCCCCACCCCCACTTATTGTAGAGAGATAAAGCCCCACCCCATATTGCTATAGAGAGAGAAAGCCCCACCCCAGATTACTGTAATGAGACAAAGCCCCATCCCAGATTACTGTATTGAGATAATTTCCCACCCCAGATTACTGTAGAGATAAAGCTCCACCCCACATTGCTGTAGAGAGAGAAATTCTCACCCCAGATTACTGTAGAGAGATAAAGCCCCACCCCAGATTTCTGTAGAGAGATAAAGCCCCACCACAGATTACCGTAGAGATAAAGCCCTCCCCAGATTACTGTAAAGAGAGAAAGCCCCACCCCAGATTACTGTCGAAATAAAGCCCCACCCCAGATTACTGTAGAGAGATAAAGCTCCACCCCCACTTACTGTAGAGAGATAAAGCCCCACCCCCACTTATTGTAGAGAGATAAAGCCCCACCCCATATTGCTATAGAGAGAGAAAGCCCCACCCCAGATTACTGTAATGAGACAAAGCCCCATCCCAGATTACTGTATTGAGATAATTTCCCACCCCAGATTACTGTAGAGATAAAGCTCCACCCCACATTGCTGTAGAGAGAGAAATTCTCACCCCAGATTACTGTAGAGAGATAAAGCCCCACCCCAGATGACTGTAAAGATAAAGCCCCACCCCAGATTACTGTAGAGATAAAGCCCCACCCCAGATTACTGTAGAGAGATACCACCCCACCCCAGATTACTGTAGAGATAAAGCCCCACCCCAGATTACTGTATTGAGATAAAGCCCCACGCAAGATTACTGTAGAGAGATAAAGCCCCACCCCAGATTTCTGTATTGAGATAATGTCCCACCCCAGATGACTGTAAAGATAAAGCCCCACCCCAGATTACTGTATTGAGCTAATGTCCCACCCCAGATTACTGTAAAGAGAAAGCCCCACCCCAGATTACTGTAGAGAGATAAAGCTCCACCCCCACTTACTGTAGAGAGATAAAGTCCCACCCCCACTTATTGTAGAGAGATAAAGCCCCATCCCATATTGCTATAGAAAGAGAAAGCCCCACCCCAGATTACTGTAATGAGATAAAGCCCCATCCCAGATTACTGTATTGAGATAATTTCCCACCCCAGATTACTGTAGAGATAAAGCTCCACCCCACATTGCTGTAGAGAGAGAAATTCTCACCCCAGATTACTGTAGAGAGATAAAGCCCCACCCCAGATTGCTGTAGAGAGATAAAGCCCCACCACAGATTACCGTAGAGATAAAGCCCTCCCCAGATTACTGTAAAGAGAAAGCCCCACCCCAGATTACTGTAGAGAGATAAAGCTCCACCCCCCACTTACTGTAGAGAGATAAAGCCCCACCCCCACTTATTGTAGAGAGATAAAGCCCCACCCCATATTGCTATAGAGAGAGAAAGCCCCACCCCAGATTACTGTAATGAGACAAAGCCCCATCCCAGATTACTGTATTGAGATAATTTCCCACCCCAGATTACTGTAGAGATAAAGCTCCACCCCACATTGCTGTAGAGAGAGAGATTCTCACCCCAGATTACTGTAGAGAGATAAAGCCCCATCCCAGATTGCTGTAGAGAGATAAAGCCCCACCACAGATTACCGTAGAGATAAAGCCCTCCCCAGATTACTGTAAAGAGAGAAAGCCCCACCCCAGATTACTGTAGAGATAAAACCCCACCCCAGATTACTGTAGAAATAATGCCCTACCCAAGATTACTGTAGAAAAAAAGCCCCACCCCAGATTACTGTAGAAATAAAGCCCCAGCCCAGATTACTGTATTGAGAAAATTTCCCACCCCAGATTACTGTAGAGATAAAACCCCAACGCAGATTACTGTATTGAGATAAAGCCCCACCCCAGATTACTGTACAGAGATAAATCCCCACCCCAGATTACTGTACATAGATAAATCCCCACCCCAGATTACTGTATTGAGATAATGTCCCACCCCAGATGACTGTAAAGATAAAGCCCCACCCCAGATTACTGTAGAAAGATAAAGCCCCACCCCAGATTACTGTAGAGAGAAAGCCCCACCCCAGATTACTGTAGAGAGATAAAGCCCCACCCCAGATTACTGTAAAGAGATAAAGCCCCACCCCAGATTACTGTAGAGAGAAAGCCCCACCCCAGATTACTGTAGAGAGAAAGCCCCACCCCAGATTACTGTAGAGAGAAAGACCCACCCCAGATTACTGTAGAGATAAAGCCCCACCCCAGATTGCTATAGAGAGAGAAAGCCTTACCACAGATTACTGTAGAGAAATAAATCCCCACCCCAGATTACTGTAGAGATAAAGCCCCACCCCAGATTACTGTAGAGATAATGCCCTACCCCAGATTACTGTAGAAATAAAGCCCCACCCCAGATTACTGTAGAGATAGTGCCCTACCCCAGATTACTGTAGAAATAAATCCCCACCCCAGATTACTGTAGAAATAAAGCCCCACCCCAGATTACTGTATTGAGATAATTCCCCACCCCAGATTACTGTAGAGATAAAGCCCCAACGCAGATTACTGTATTGAGATAAAGCCCCACCCCAGATTACTGTACAGAGATAAAGCCCCACCCCAGATTACTCTATTGAGATAAAGCCCCACCCCAGATTACTGTAGAGATAAAGCCCCACCACAGATTACTGTATTGAGATAATGTCCCACCCCAGATGACTGTAAAGATAAAGCCCCACCCCAGATTACTGTAGAGAGATAAATCCCCACCCCAGATTACTGTATTGAGATAATGTCCCACCCCAGATTACTGTAAAGATAAAGCCCCACCCCAGATTACTGTAGAGAGATAAAGCCCCACCCCAGATTACTGTAGAGAGAAAGCCCCACCCCAAATTACTGTAGAGAGATAAAGCCCCACCCCAGATTACTGTAAAGAGATAAAGCCCCACCCCAGATTACTGTAGAGAGAAAGCCCCACCCCAGATTACTGTAGAGAGAAAGACCCACCCCAGATTACTGTAGAGATAAAGCCCCACCCCAGATTGCTACAGAGAGAGAAAGCCTTACCACAGATTACTGTAGAGAAATAAAGCCCCACCCCAGATTACTGTAGAAATAAAGCCCCACCCCAGATTACTATGGAGAGAGAACACCCCACCCCAGATTACTGTAGAGAGATAAAGCCCCACATCAGATTACCGTAGAGCTAAAGCCCACTCCAGGTTACTGTAATAAGAGAAAGCCCCACCCCAGATTACTGTAGAGAGATAAAGCTCCACCCCAGATTACTGTAGAGATAAAGCTCCACCCCAGATTACTGTAGAGAGATAAAGCCCCACCCCAGATTACTGTAGAGAGATAAAGCTCCACCTCCACTTACTGTAGAGAGATAAAGCCTCACCCCAGATTACTGTAGAGAGATTAATCCCCACCCCAGATTACTGTAGAGAGATACCGCCCCACCCCAGATTACTGTAAATAGAAATCCCCATCCCAAATTACTGTAGAGAGATAAAGCTCCACCCCACTTCCTGTAGAGATAAAGCCCCACCCCAGATTACTGTAAAGAGAAAAAGCCCCATCCCAGATTACTGTAGAGAGATAAAACCACACCCCAGATTACTGTAGAGAGATAAAGCCACACCCCCACTTAATCTAGAGAGATAAAGCCCCACCCAGATTGCTATAGAGAGAGAAAGCCCCACCCCAGATTACTGTATTGAGATAAAGCCCCACCCCAGATTACTGTATTGAGATAATGTCCCATCCCAGATTACTGTAGAGAGACAAAACCCCACCCCAGATTAGTGTAGAGAGATAAAGCCCCACCCCATATTACTGTAGAGATAAAGCTCCACCCCAGATTGCTATAGAGAGAGAAAGCCCTACCCCAGATTACTGTAGAGCGATTAAGCCCCACACCAGATTACTGTAGAGAGAGAAAACCCCACACCCACTTACTGTAGAGAGATGAAGCCTCACCCCAGATTACTGTAGAGAGATTAATCCCCACCCCAGATTACTGTAGAGAGATACCGCCCCACCCCAGATTACTGTAGAGATAAAGCCCCACCCCAGATTACTGTATTGAGATAAAGCCCCACACCAGATTACTGTATTGAGATAAAGCCCCACCCAAGATTACTGTAGAGAGATAAAGCCCCACCCCAGATTTCTGTATTGAGATAATGTCCCACCCAAGATGACTGTAAAGATAAAGCCCCACCCCAGATTACTGTAGAGATAAAGCCCCACCCCAGATTACTGTATTGAGCTAATGTCCCACCCCAGATTACTGTAAAGAGAAAGCCCCACCCCAGATTACTGTAGAGAGATAAAGCTCCACCCCCACTTACTGTAGAGAGATAAAGCCCCACCCCCACTTATTGTAGAGAGATAAAGCCCCACCCCATATTGCTATAGAGAGAGAAAGCCCCACCTCAGATTACTGTAATGAGACAAAGCCCCATCCCAGATTACTGTATTGAGATAATTTCCCACCCCAGATTACTGTAGAGATAAAGCTCCACCCCACATTGCTGTAGAGAGAGAAATTCTCACCCCAGATTACTGTAGAGAGATAAAGCCCCACCCCAGATTGCTGTAGAGAGATAAAGCCCCACCACAGATTACCGTAGAGATAAAGCCCTCCCCAGATTACTGTAAAGAGAGAAAGCCCCACCCCAGATTACTGTCGAAATAAAGCCCCACCCCAGATTACTGTAGAGAGATAAAGCTCCACCCCCACTTACTGTAGAGAGATAAAGCCCCACCCCCACTTATTGTAGAGAGATAAAGCCCCACACCATATTGCTATAGAGAGAGAAAGCCCCACCCCAGATTACTGTAATGAGACAAAGCCCCATCCCAGATTACTGTATTGAGATAATTTCCCACCCCAGATTACTGTAGAGATAAAGCTCCACCCCACATTGCTGTAGAGAGAGAAATTCTCACCCCAGATTACTGTAGAGAGATAAAGCCCCACCCCAGATTGCTGTAGAGAGATAAAGCCCCACCACAGATTAACGTAGAGATAAAGCCCTCCCCAGATTACTGTAAAGAGAGAAAGCCCCACCCCAGATTACTGTCTAAATAAAGCCCCACCCCAGATTACTGTAGAAAGAGAAAGCTCCTCCCCAATTTACTATAGAGAGATAAAGCTCCATCCCAGATTACTGTAGAAAGATAAAGCTCCACCTCCACTTACTATAGAAGGAGAAAGCCCCACCCCAGATTACTGTAGAGAGAGAATGACCCACCTCAGATTACTGTAGAGAGAAACATCCCCACCCCAGATTACTGTAAAGAGAGAAAGGCCCACCATAGATTACTGTAGAGAGATAAAAGTCCACCCTCACTTACTGTAGTGAAATATAGCACCACCCCAGATTACTGTAGAGAAAGAAAGCTCCACTCCAGATTATTGTAGAGAGATAAAGCTCCACCCCAGATTACTGTAGATAGATAAAGCCCCACCCCAGATTAGATTACTGTAGAAAGAAAAAGCTCCACCCCAATTTACTGTAGAGAGATAAAGCTCCATCCCAGATTACTGTAGAGCGAGAAAGCTCCACCCCAGATTACTGTAGAGAGATACAGCCCCACCCCATATTACTGTAGAGAGATAAAGCTCCACCTCCACTTACTATAGAGGGAGAAATCCCCACTCCAGATTACTGTAGATAGATAAAGCCCCACCCCAGATTAGATTACTGTAGAAAGAAAAAGCTCCACCCCAATTTACTGTAGAGAGATAAAGCTTCACCCCAGATTACTGTAAAGAGAGAAAACCCCACCCCAGATTACTGTAGAGAGATAAAGATCCACCCCAGATTACTGTAGAGAGATAAAGATCCACCCCAGATTACTGTAGAGAGATAAAGTCCCACCCCAGATTACTGTAGAGAGATAAAGCCCCACCCCAGATTACTGTAGAGAGATAAAGCCCCACCCCAGATTACTGTAAAGAGATAAAGCCCCACCCCAGATTACTGTAGAGAGAAAGCCCCACCCCAGATTACTGTAGAGAGAAAGACCCACCCCAGATTACTGTAGAGATAAAGCCCCACCCCAGATTGCTATAGAGAGAGAAAGCCTTACCACAGATTACTGTAGAGAAATAAATCCCCACCCCAGATTACTGTAGAGATATAGCCCCACCCCAGATTACTGTAGAGATAATGCCCTACCCCAGATTACTGTAGAAATAAAGCCCCACCCCAGATTACTGTAGAGAAAATGCCCTACCCCAGATTACTGTAGAAATAAATCCCCACCCCAGATTACTGTAGAAATAAAGCCCCACCCCAGATTACTGTATTGAGATAATTCCCCACCCCAGATTACTGTAGAGATAAAGCCCCAACGCAGATTACTGTATTGAGATAAAGCCCCACCCCAGATTACTGTACAGAGATAAAGCCCCACCCCAGATTACTGTATTGAGATAAAGCCCCACCCCAGATTACTGTAGAGATAAAGCCCCACCACAGATTACTGTATTGAGATAATGTCCCACCCCAGATGACTGTAAAGATAAAGCCCCACCCCAGATTACTGTAGAGAGATAAAGCCCCACCCCAGATTACTGTAGAGAGAAATCCCCACCCCAAATTACTGTAGAGAGATAAAGCCCCACCCCAGATTACTGTAAAGAGATAAAGCCCCACCCCAGATTACTGTAGAGAGAAAGCCCCACCCCAGATTACTGTAGAGAGAAAGACCCACCCCAGATTACTGTAGAGATAAAGCCCCACCCCAGATTGCTATAGAGAGAGAAAGCCTTACCACAGATTACTGTAGAGAAATAAAGCCCCACCCCAGATTACTGTAGAAATAAAGCCCCACCCCAGATTACTATAGAGAGAGAACACCCCACCCCAGATTACTGTAGAGAGATAAAGCCCCACATCAGATTACCGTAGAGCTAAAGCCCACTCCAGGTTACTGTAATAAGAGAAAGCCCCACCCCAGATTACTGTAGAGAGATAAAGCTCCACCCCAGATTACTGTAGAGATAAAGCTCCACCCCAGATTACTGTAGAGAGATAAAGCCCCACCCCAGATTACTGTAGAGAGAAAAAGCTCCACCTCCACTTACTGTAGAGAGATAAAGCCTCACCCCAGATTACTGTAGAGAGATTAATCCCCACCCCAGATTACTGTAGAGAGATACCGCCCCACTCCAGATTACTGTAAATAGAAATCCCCATCCCAGATTACTGTAGAGAGATAAAGCTCCACCCCACTTCCTGTAGAGATAAAGCCCCACCCCAGATTACTGTAAAGAGAAAAAGCCCCATCCCAGATTACTGTAGAGAGATAAAACCACACCCCAGATTACTGTAGAGAGATAAAGCCCCACCCCCACTTAATCTAGAGAGATAAAGCCCCACCCAGATTGCTATAGAGAGAGAAAGCCCCACCCCAGATTACTGTAGAGATAAATCCCCACCCCAGATTACTGTATTGAGCTAATGTCCCACCCCAGATTACTGTAAAGAGAAAGCCCCACCCCAGATTACTGTAGAGAGATAAAGCCCCACCCCCACTTACTGTAGAAAGATAAAACCCCACCCCCACTTACTGTAGAGATAAAGCCCCACCCCCACTTACTGTAGAGAGATAAAGCCCCACCCCCACTTACTGTAGAGAGATACAGCACCACCCCCACTTACTGTAGAGATAAAGCCCCACCCCCACTTACTGTAGAGAGTCCAGCACAGACAACCTTTTTAAAGGCATTGACCAGGCTAAATATACATTTTTGCAAAGCTGCAGATTGCTGAATCCTGACATTCTGCACTAGGCAAACTGTCAAGATTCCCCTATATTTATTTGAGCAGTTGTCACATAACCGCATCATGTGCACTGTTTCCTACTTTTCTTAATTTTAATTGAGAGGTGGGTGCATATTGAACAGGATCTGCAGAAGATACAAAAAGTGTTCAGTGTGAATGAAGCAGTAGTGAGCATGTGCGACCACCACTCCTATAGCTGTGTCCACACATGCTCACTACTGCTTCATTCATACAGAAGAGGGTATGGATGCCCTTATTCCTAAAGGGCCACTGTAAAACTAGTGATAGTGGCTTCAAATCTTGAGATTGTATAGATAATATCCCAGGTGGTCTAGGGTGACGCAGGGCAGTGTATCTCAACAACTTAATTTTTGGGTGTTGAGAAACATTGCACTATGTCACCCTAGACCACCTGGGATATTATCTATAAACCCTAAGATTTTAAGCCACTATCACTAGTATTACAGCAGTAATAAATATAACCCCTTTAACCTTTCATTTTAACACTAGAACTACTGGACTCGTGACACCTATATAGAAATACATGGAGCAAAGTAGTCAAAATGACTACCTCAGTAGTTCTAGTGTTAATTGTTGCCATGTTGTTCAGGGGGTGCTGATGCCCTTATGCTTATGTGGTGCCCCTGAATACATCAGGGTGCCACAGGGTACTGCATCCTTACCCAGGGTGCAGGGTCTACCCCCCATGGTTCCAGGTACCCAAGAAACCGGTGTCACTCCCATCTGCACCACAAAAACCAATCACCTCACATCAGTCACTGACAGACACACCAGTGGGGTTGGACTAGCTGGAAAATGGGCCAGCCACTTGGGAACTGAGCAGACTGTAAGAGGGAGACAGGGAGTGGAGAAGTGAGCTCCAGAGAGTGAGGAGCAAGCAGTGATCCAGGTCCAGAGGAGTCGGGGACCAGTTGCAGGGACGTTGGACAGGGGTGTGACGGATGTAGTCTTGGATGAACTGTCGGCACCAGAAGGGCCCAACAGAACTGACCGATACCGAGCACGACGGGGTACAGGACCCTAGGTCAGAAGCCGAGTCAATGTCCTGACAATTCACCTGTAAGGGAGAGGATCTTCAAGGACTTCCCTAAACGCTCACAGATTGAGGGCATCAGCACAACGAGGGGGACAGGTGTGTATCCAGACACAGTAAGGCTATGTGCGCACGTTGCGTATTTGCATGCAGTTACGCTGCGATCTGCACCGCAGCGTAACTGCATGCATCCTGCGTCCCCAGCATAATCTATGAAGATTATGCAGGAGCCTTGCGCACGTGGCAAATTAGAGCGCAGCGTTTCGACTGCTGCCCGAAGCGCGCATTCTAAGAAGTGACATGTCACTTCTTTCGTGCGCTCTGCCTGCAGGTCCCGCCCTGTCTATGGGAGGGACTGCACTCAGAGCGCATGGAATCGGCTTTTTTTTTTCATTACGGACTCTTTCTGCAGCGATTTGAAGCGCACGTGTGCTGTTCAAATCGTGCGCACATAGCCTAACCCACTAAAGTCCCGCATGCTAGCCCTCAAGAGCACGGCTACATTGCACATAGTGAGCAGGGCCCCCAACAGCTTCAAGCCACGGGGACCATCAATGGACAATAAATTGTGCACAGAGGCAGGCTCCGGACCACTAAGTGACACCGGTGGGACTGAGTACTTGGACGGGCTCCCAACAGCGGCAGCTGTACTCAGAGACTTTGGTTTACCTACAGTGTGTGTGTTTCCTTTCTAAACCTCATCCAACACCACGACTACCCACAGTGAGTACCCTGATCCCTGCACCCTGTCCTCCGAAAGCACCAACACCCTGAGCCTTCCCTACCTAATGAGGGACTGACACCTTGCTGCTTCACACCATCTGCCCCGGTCCTCCCTCCAGCAGCGGCGGTACTCCCATTACCGCAACCCGCAGGTGGCGTCACAAACGTTTCCCCTGTAAATAACCCCTTTTACGGCTCAGAGTGTCCGCCAAGCCGGGTCCGGACTCCCTCGAGCCACGACGATCCCGGATCCGAGCAGCCCGACTAACACCGGGGCGGCACACCTCGAATCTTACCTGGCGTCACGAACAGGATAAGGACTGGACCCATTAACCTGGGTGACGTGCACCTTACAGAACTGTTCAAAACTGTGCTGTGACTGTCTATTTGAACTGCTGCCATTTTGGCACCTAAAAACAACAACTGTGCCACACTTACAGGACCAATGTGATAGTTTTTTTAAAATCTTAAGATTTTATTGATAATTTCCCTGGTGGTCTAGGGTGATGTAGGGCAGTGAGTTTCTACAGCTTAACTTTAGGTGTTGAGAAACCTTGTACTATGTCACCCTAGACCACCAGGGATATTATCTATAAACACTAAGATTTTAAGTCACTATCACTAGTTTTACAGAAATAGATAGAATAGAGATAGGGGTATTAGATATAACCCCTTTAACTTTCCATTTTAAATGTTGTCATGTTGCTCAGGGAGTACTCATGCCTTTATGCTTACAGGGCCACTGGGAAACTAGTGATAGTTTCTTAAAATCTTAAGGTTTTATAGATAGTATCCCTGGTGGTCTAGAGTGACGTGGGGCAGTATAGGTCAATGGTTTATCGTATGCATCCCAAATGAATAATATAGTTAACCCTGAAGGTCATTGTCAGTTAAAGTATCTAAGCTACAGTGAAAGTTAGGGTACGGTTCCACTTGCGTATGACTTGTAAGAGTCTCGCATCGGTATCACCTGGCACGGCGCACACTCTCATGACTGGAGTGGGTTGGCTGCATCTATTTTCTATGCAGCTGCACCCTCGTGTCCGGAGAGTGTGTGGCCGTGCCGGGTGATACTGATGCGAGACTCGCAAAAGTCATACGCAAGTGGAACCGTACCCTTAATCTTAGCATCCCTGGTGGTCTAGAGTGACGTAGGGTAGTATATGTCAATGGTTTATCTTATGCATCCCAAATGAGTAATATAGTTAACCCTGAAGGTCAATATCAGTTAAAGTATCTAAGCTACTGTTAAAGTTAGGGTACGGTTCTACTTGCGTATGATTTGTAAGAGTCTCACATCAGTTTCACCCGGCACGGCGCACACTCTTGTGACAGAAGTGGGTCGGCTGCATGTATTTCTATGCAGCTGCACCCTCGTGTCCGGAAAGTGTGCGGCTGTGCCGGGTGATACTGATGCGAGACTCTTACAAGTCATATGCAAGTGGAACCGTATCCTTACTCTTAGCATCCCTGGTGGTCTAGAGTGACATAGGGCAGTATATGTCCATGGTTTATCTTATGCATCCCAAATGAGTAATATAGTTAACCCTGAAGGTCAATATCAGTTAAAGTATCTAGGCTAGTGTGAAAGTTAATCTTAGCATCCCTGGTGGTCTAGAGTAACGTAGAGCAGTGTATGTCAATGATTTATCTTATGAGTTATATACATGACCTGAAGGTCAATATCAGTTAAAGTATCTAAGCTACTGTGAAAGTTAATCTTAGCATCCCTGGTGGTCTAGAGTTGGTTTGATTCAGTACCAACGTCCATTCAGGTGCTCCAGATTTATAACAGACAGGCATCTGAACAAGATCATATGATCACCTGTGACGCCCTGGACTAGCCAGGTAGTCACAGTTAGTGCCCCACACAACACCGGTCCCCTAAAAAGGAGTCATCAGCCAACCACAAAAACCCTAGTCACCTCCCTCAGTGCTTGATGAACACACCAGGGGGTGGAGCCAGGTGGTTGGCACGCCCACCGAGGAGATCAGAGGGCCTGAGGCAGGAAAACAGTGCAGATTAGTGGGCAGGAGTGGAGGAGGTGAGGCCGGTGAGACAGGCTGGTGACAGTCTGACAGGTGTGAGGGTCATAGCCCGAACACCTTGGCTAGGAGGCAAGCGGTGGCCTCAGCCTGCAGGAGTCGGGAAGACTGCTCAGTTGAACCATGGTGGACCGGGACAGGGTAGTGTCCCGCCGGTACCGACCCGGGGAACCGACTCGGAAACTGGAGCACACAGGGGGGTACTCAGACCCTGAAACGAGGTCCAGAATCCACTGGACTGAGTTAATTAACTGATTGCGGTCTGGACTATAGGCCCTTTCCCACCCAAGTCTTGACTGAAGACAACAGCCCACCGAGGGGGATAGAAAACCACCGCACAGGCAGAAAGATCCCACGGGCCAGCGTCTGCAGGCAAAAGGGCTCTCCCGACATACACAAAGCCGGGGAGCGGACTCCCGTCGCTGAAGCGCAGGCAGTCTACATCTACCCAACACGGTGCAGGAGAAAGGCCAAGACCACCATCCCCAATGGTTCCCGGGACCATTATCCCTGCCCACGGAGGACTTAACATGTGGCTGCACTACCATCTCCCCCGGGTGCCCCGTAACTGCAGCGGTGGTGTCTACCTTCACCACATCCCGTGGGTGGCGTCACAAACTCAAGCGCGGCCCTGGCCGGTCACCTACCTAACCCTCCACCGAAAGCGCCAGCATCCCCTTTCAGAGCGAAGTGACCCCGGGACTGGAGGCGCTCGAGCCACCCACCAACGAGCCCGGACTCGAGCGGCTCGGCTGCGGCCGAGCGCGGGGCGATACACACATCCTCTTAATACCCTGGATGAGTGGTTTATAGGGATCTAGCGCCACTAGAAATTTGTTATTACATATAAGAAAAGACAATTTTGCAATGTTTCACTGCACATCTTAGTAAGAGTGTCCTCTTTATGCTGCTCATGGTCATGTTCCCTCGCAGCAGCGCACCATGTGGTCAGATGTGGTATTGCACGTAGAAATTATCAATGGTTTTAATAGGAATTTTACATTGGGAATTAAGGTTGTAAAGTGGAGGTATGAAAATGGAGGGGGGCACTAATTTCCCAAAAAAGATATCTAAATGGGTGTGCAACTAATATCAGAAATACAGCTCTGTATACACAGCAAAGCCAACTAGAAATGCTATTTTGTGTTCGCAGTAATATCCTATCTCCATAAGCAAATAAGTGACACTTGCTTTTACTCACTGAGGTGTAAAATGCGGAGAAACACTATTTTGTCACAATGCAATTAGAGACGAAGACGCGACCTCGCGCTGCATACAGAATTCTGCTTACATTTCCTCCCTGACACCTGCTGTAACAATGCTCCCATCAGGTAATTCAGCCGCCTCGTGACCACTAGATGGCGAGCTCGGGCTGCCGGAAATTAAACAGATATTATTGGTTCCCTTGCAATGAAATGGTAAAGTCAAACATTGCATATAGATGTAGCAGAGACAAAGATGAAATGTAACTGTTAATCTTATGTGCCCCGATAATTAAACCCCTTCACCCCCGGGCGATTTTCCGTTATTTCCGTTTTTTCCCTCCCCTTCTTCCAAGAGCCGTAACTTTTTTATTTTTCCGTCAATATAGCCATATAAGTTTTATTTTTGAAGTAAACCATACGTTTTATCATACAGTGTACTGAAAAATGGCAAAAAAAATTCCAAGTATGAAAAAATTGCAAAAACGTGCAACTGCCTGATTGTTTTTGGGATATTTTATTCACCGTCTTAACTATATGGTATAACTGATACGTCGCTGTGATGCCTCAGGTCGGTACAAGTTCGTAGACACCAAACATGAATGGGTTTACTTTTATCTAAGGGGTTTAAAAAAAATCCACAAGTTTGTTAACAAAAAGGCGCATTTTTTGCGTTATATTCCCCGATCCATTGCATTCTCATTTTTCGGGACCTATGGCTCAGTTATGGCTTATTTTTTGCATCTTGAGCTGACGTTTTTAACGGTACTATTTTTGCACAGATTCTGCCTTTTGATCACCTGTTATCGCATTTTGCGCAAAATACACAGCAGCTAAAAAACGTAATTTGGACGTTTGGAATTTTTTTACCGATAAGATTTATTGATTTTATATTTTGATAGATCGGGTGTTTCTGAACGTGGCAATACCAGATATGTGTATATTTTTTATTTTTTTAATCCTTTAATTTTAAATGGTATGAATGGGGTGATTTAAACTTTTATTTTTTTTTTAAATTTTTTTAAAACTTTTTTATACTTTTTTTTATTTTATTTTACTAGTCCCCCTAGGGGAATATAAGGATCAGCAGTCTGATCGCTCTTCGATTTCTCTAAATCACAGCTACACAGCTGAGATCTGCAGAAAAGCAGCTCTCCTATTACACAGGTCAGTCTGCTGAGTGTAAGAGGAAGTGACTCATGATAGCTACAGGAGTCCCTTTTGGGGTACAGTCTCCTTCTCCATACGGTGGGCAGTGCGGACCCTGCGGGGAGGTAAGTGCCAATGTAGTGACCCAGGTTGCTCTGTCCCCGGCACTCTCTGTAGATTGAGTCTCCATAGCGTGGAGCGTTTTGGGACCCAGACTGTCCCTTTTGGGGTACAGTCTCCTTCTCCGTATGGCGGGCAGCGCGGACCCTGTGGGGAGGTAAGTGTCCAAACCCGGATCCTAGTTTACTGCTGATGCCCCCGGATTATTTGGTTCGGTGAACTCCGTGAAGGTGTCCTCACCAGGCAGGTATTTGCCAGTCTAAAACTTGCGCTTGACCTAGGGCCCTGTGCCCCGTGCGTGCTCCGGTCCCAACAGTATCTCCGGTACCTGTTCTGGCGACCTCTCTCCTGTGCCCCCGGGTTACCGTTACACAGACCCAGCTCAGGCACGTCCACACACCTCTCCTGTGTGCTACACTCTCTAGACTGACTACTGACCCCTCCCACCAGGCTGGCTAAATCCAGGGACTCATTACTATGGCGACCATCCCCTTTCATGGTTAGCCCTATATGCCCAGTATGGAGTGGAGAACTAGGATTTTGGTTGTATTTTGGTGGTATCGGTACTGTTACTCCAGGTCCCAGGGGGTAGGTCCTGCATCCCCAAGGGGATGCCATTCCCTGTAGTGCTCCGAGGGTGCTACAATCACATCATGTGACTTCTGAAAGCGCCGGGTACGTGAATGCTTAATGCGGCACTCTATTTCATCTCACTATCACATTTTGACAGCGGGATGCAAGGGGTTAACAGGCACTAGTGGAGAGCAAATCCACTCATGCTTGAAAGCTGCACATGTCAGCTGTTCAAATCAACTGACATGTGCAGCAATCACTGTCGACTGCCTGCGGCAGCCAGCGGGGATTAACCTCACACGGTCCTTGATGTACCCAGTACGTCATGTCGTGAAGAGGTTAACTAAAACAGTGACATGCCACGCAAGACCAGTGTCACATCTGGATACCTACTTTTAAGAATCATCTTCAAGGACAACTGATACAGTATATTCTGCACTTCTACTGGCAATATTTGAGGCCAAAAATTGCACCCCTACTGGAAGCTTCATGATCAAACAGCTGCACCTAGCCTTACATCACCAAGCACAATGCTGAGCGCCGGATGGAGTTTTGTAAAGCTGCCACCACTGAACTCAGGAGGAAATGTGTTGGATCACACTTCTCTGATAGATGAGTCTGGGTTTGGTGAATGCCAGGAGAACATTAGTCGCCTGACTGCATTGTACCCATTATAAAATATGGTGGAGACGGGATAATGCTATGAGCTTGTTTTTCAGCAGTCAGCCTTGGGCCCTTTAATTCTAGTGAAGGTAAATTTTAATGCCATTTTGGACAATTGTATATTCCAGCTGTCTGGGAACATTTTTATGAAGGCTCTAGTGGTGTATCACCAATGGTGGCAGAACACGCAGCGCTATGGGACTCGTGAATTGGGGGCCTTGTTCCAGCATCGGCATTGGGCTCTCCACGCCAGGCACAGCACTTTGAACTGTATTGGCATAGTGGATGCCAATACAGTTGAAAGCAATGATGAAAGGGTGAAGCTGTCCGCTCCCTCCTCCATCATTCTGCCTCTGTGTCTGCGCGCTGACGTCTCAGCGCAGGGGCGCGATGATGCTACTACTACACGCCCACTGTGCTGAGATGTACAGCACTGCAGAACACACACTAAGGAGACCCATAGAGCAACAAGAGAAGCACAAGAGGTAATTATTGATATATTTTCTTTTAAATCAGTCAGTATAATAGATGTAGTACAATGGGGTGCATTATAGTATTTGGAGAACTATGGTTGTGCCTTATACTATTTGGAGTACTGTAGGGGTGCATTATACTATTTGGAGGACTATAGAGGCAAAATATAATATATAGAGTACTACGGTGACTGCATCATATAATTTGGAGTACTATGGGGGTACATTATAGTACATGGAGGACTATTAGGGGTTCAATATAATACATGGAGGACTAGGGGGTGTGCATTATACTATATGGAGGACTATGGAAGGTGTATGATATTATTTGGAGAACTATGTGGGTGTATTATAATATATGGACGACTATTAGGGGTTCAATATAATACATGGAGGACTTTGGGGGTGTATTATGATGTATGAAGGACTACAAAGGTGCAGTATAATATGTGGAAGCTATGGTGTGCATTATAAGATAAGAAGGACTATGGGGGGTGCATTATACTATTTGCAGATCTATGTGGGTGAATTATAATATATGGAGGACTATGGGGTGCATTATGCTATATGGAGGACTATGTGGGTTAATTATAATATATGGAGGACTATGGGGTACATTTACTATATGGAAGACCATGGGGGTGAATTATAATATATGGAGGACTATGGGGTGCATTATACTATATGGAGGACTAGGTGGGTACATTATAATATATGGAGGACTATGAGGTGCATTTACTATATGGAGGACCATGGGGGTGAATTATACTATATGGAGTACTATGTGGGTGCATTATACTATATGGAGGACTATATGGGTACATTATAATATATGGAGGACTGTTGGGTGTATTATACTATTTGGAGAACTATGTGGGTGCATTATATTATAAGGAGGACTATGTGGGTGCATCTTACTATATTGAAGGCAATGTAGAACCTATTATACTATATGGAGGGCTATGTGGGGCCAATTATACTTTATGGATGGCTATGTTGGGGCCAGGATAATATTTAGAGGGCTTTGTGTGGGCTTTACTGGGGGCTATTATACGGTGTAAAGAGGTGTGGGTACCATTATACTGTATGCAGGCCATTTATACTGCATGGAGGGCTGTGTGGGGGTCACAGTAGGGGAATATACTGTGTTGGGGACGTTTGATGTGGTAGACCTTGAGCAGCCCAGCCTTGACCCCATCCAAAAACCAGAGCAGAGATTGTGAGTCTGGTCCTCTCCTCCAGCATCAGTGCTTGATCCCTGGATGAAGGAGCAATAATCCCAACAGACATCTCCAAAATCTTGATAAAATCCTTCCTAGTAGAAGGTAGAAGCTGTTATATCTGCAAATGGACTTCGTAGTTATGCCATAAATATAGAATAGGAGGTCAGAAAATTCATGTAGGGGGAATGTGGAGGGGGCACATACTTTTTTCTATATACAGTTAGGTCCAGAAATATTTGGACAGTGACACAATTTTCGCGAGTTGGGCTCTGCATGCCACCACATTGGATTTGAAATGAAACCTCTACAACAGAATTCAAGTGCAGATTGTAACGTTTAATTTGAAGGTTAGAACAAAAATATCTGATAGAAATTGTAGGAATTGTCACATTTCTTTACAAACACTCCACATTTTAGGAGGTCAAAAGTAATTGGACAAATAAACCAAACCCAAACAAAATATTTTTATTTTCAATATTTTGTTGCGAATCCTTTGGAGGCAATCACTGCCTTAAGTCTGGAACCCATGGACATCACCAAACGCTGGGTTTCCTCCTTCTTAATGCTTTGCCAGGCCTTTACAGCCGCAGCCTTCAGGTCTTGCTTGTTTGTGGGTCTTTCTGTCTTAAGTCTGGATTGAGCAAGTGAAATACATGCTCAATTGGGTTAAGATCTGGTTATTGACTTGGCCATTGCAGAATGTTCCACTTTTTTGCACTCATGAACTCCTGGGTAGCTTTGGCTGTATGCTTGGGGTCATTGTCCATCTGTACTATGAAGCGCCGTCCGATCAACTTTGCGGCATTTGGCTGAATCTGGGCTGAAAGTATATCCTGGTACACTTCAGAATTCATCCGGCTACTCTTGTCTGCTGTTATGTCATCAATAAACACAAGTGACCCAGTGCCATTGAAAGCCATGCATGCCCATGCCATCACGTTGCCTCCACCATGTTTTACAGAGGATGTGGTGTGCCTTGGATCATGTGCCGTTCCCTTTCTTCTCCAAACTTTTTTCTTCCCATCATTCTGGTACAGGTTGATCTTGGTCTCATCTGTCCATAGAATACTTTTCCAGAACTGAGCTGGCTTCATGAGGTGTTTTTCAGCAAATGTAACTCTGGCCTGTCTATTTTTGGAATTGATGAATGGTTTGCATCTAGATGTGAACCCTTTGTATTTACTTTCATGGAGTCTTCTCTTTACTGTTGACTTAGAGACAGATTCATCTACTTCACTGAGAGTGTTCTGGACTTCAGTTGATGTTGTGAACGGGTTCTTCTTCACCAAAGAAAGTATGCGGCGATCATCCACCACTGTTGTCATCCGTGGACGCCCAGGCCTTTTTGAGTTCCCAAGCTCACCAGTCAACCTTTTTTTCTCAGAATGTACCCGACTGTTGATTTTGCTACTCCAAGCATGTCTGCTATCTCTCTGATGGATTTTTTCTTTTTTTTCAGCCTCAGGATGTTCTGCTTCACCTCAATTGAGAGTTCCTTAGACCGCATGTTGTCTGGTCACAGCAACAGCTTTCAAATGCAAAACCACACACCTGTAATCAACCCCAGACCTTTTAACTACTTCATTGATTACAGGTTAACGAGGGAGACGCCTTCAGAGTTAATTGCAGCCCTTAGAGTCCCTTGTCCAATTACTTTTGGTCCCTTGAAAAAGAGGAGGCTATGCATTACAGAGCTATGATTCCTAAACCCTTTCTCCGATTTGGATGTGAAAACTCTCATATTGCAGCTGGGAGTGTGCACTTTCAGCCCATATTATATATATAATTGTATTTCTGAACATGTTTTTGTAAACAGCTAAAATAACAAAACTTGTGTCACTGTCCAAATATTTCTGGCCCTGACTGTATGATGTTAGTTCTGAACCAATCAGATATATTGTCCAGCTATTCCACAACATGCAATGTAATAGACAAACCGAAGGAGAAATACTGCAGTTACTCCGCTTCCTCTCCTCCATTTATTCATTTACCACTAAATGGAATTTTTGGGTCTCACAAGGTTCATGTATATTTATACAAGGATGTGGTTAGGGGGCTGGAAATAAGGAACATAATTTATCTAATAACTTTCTCTGTAAGATGAAATTCCATATTCTTTCAATCCATACAAAAATTATATTACTCATCCGGTGCATCTATAATAAAATAGTGAAGCACATTGTGAAGTCTTGCCTGGTAAGGTGGAGTCTCAAAACTCTTAGGGGGGCTTTAAGTACCCACCTCCGTCGGTTGTGCATCATGGGCAAATCGCTGCCCGTGGTGCACAATATCGTTAGGAGTCGTCACACGGACTTACCTGCCTAGCGATGTCGCTGTGGCCGGCGAACCGTCTCTTTTCCAAGGGGGCGGTTCGTGCGGCATCATAGTGGCATCACTAAGCGGCAGACCAATAGAAGCGGAGGGGCGGAGATGAGCGGCCGTAACATCCCGCCCACCTCCTTCCTTCCTCGTTGCCGGCGGCCACAGGTAAGCTGTAGTTTGTCGTTCCTGAGGTGTGACACATAGCGATGTGTGCTGCCTCGGGAACGACGAACAACCTACGTGCTCAACAATCAACGATTTTTTGAAAATGAACGACGTGTCAGCAATAGACGATTTGGTGAGTATTTTCCATTGTTAACGGCCGCTCGATGGTGTCACACGCAACAACGTCGCTAACGATGCCGAATGTGCGTCACGGAATCCGTGACCCCTGCGATATATCGTTACATACGTCGCTGCGTGTACCGGGCCTTTACTCTAGATGATTATTTATTCTGAAGCACAGACAGGTGACGTTGGTGCAGCAGGAAGATCCAGTTAGAACAGCGGAGGTAGATGTGGAAGGGGATCAATTGAAAGAGCAGAACTGGAACCACAGGAACTGATGGTGCAAAGTTAGTCAAGGCTTCTGGAATAACAGCGTTGAATGGTTTGCAATGTTGAATCAGCAATGAGAAGCAAAGCTGATTGACAGAGAAGTTTCAAGAGCAAAACGTGTCCACCAGTATGGAAAAGTGAACTCCGCAAAGTAGTTGATCAGACTGTCCAAGCCAAAACTGGTACATGGATCTTTGAAGCCATTATTCTAGATGAATATTTATTCTGAAACACAGACAGATGACGTTGGTGCAGCAGGAAGATTCTGTTGGAACAATGGTGGTAGATGTGGTAGGGGATCATTTAGAGGAGCAGAACTGGAACCACAGGAACTGATCGTTCAGAGTAAGTCAAAGCATCTGGTATAACACCATTATATGGTGACATTGCAGTGTTGAATCAGCAACGAAGAACTAGAGAAGCAAAGCTGATTAACACAGGAGGTTCTAAAGCAAAACTGGTCCACCAGTATGGAAAAGTGAACTCCGCAAAGTAACTGAGCAGACAAGCCAAGCCAACACTGGAACATAGAGCTTTGATGGCTTTATTATAGATAAATATTTATTCTGAAGCATGAACAGGTGACTGGAACAGTGGAGGTAGATTTTATAGAGGATCAATTGAATGAGCAGAACTGGAACCACAGGCACCGATGGTGCAGAATGAGTCAAGGCATCTGGAAGAACGGCCTTGGACGGTGACATCGCTGAGTTGAATCAGTAACAAAGAATTCGAGAAGCAAAGCTGATTGACATAGGAGGTTCTAAAGCAAAACTGGTCCACCAGTATGGAAAAGTGAACTCCGCAAAGTAACTGAGCAGACAGTCCAAGCCAAAACTGGCACATGGATCCTTGAAGCCCTTATTCTAGATTAATATTTATTCTGAAACATGGACAGACACAAAGCTGATTGACACAGGAGGTTCTAAAGCAAAAGTGGTCCATTAGTATGGAAAAGTAAACTTCACAAAGAGTCTGACCAGAGAGTCCAAGCCAACACTGGCACATGCATCTTTGAAGCCCTTATTCTAGATAAATACTTATTCTGAAGCACGAACCGGTGACATTGGTGCTGCAGGAAGATCCAGTTGGAATAGTAGAGGTAAATTTGGTAGGGCATCAATTGAAAGAGCAGAACTGGAACCACAGGAACTGATGGTGCAGAGTGAGTCAAGGCTTCTGGAATAACAGCGTTGGATGGGGACATTGCAATGTTGAATCAGCAACGAGAAGCAAAGCTGATTGACAGAGAAGTCTCAAGAGCAAAACTGGGCCACCAGTATGAAAAAGTGAGCTCCACAAAGTAGTTGAGCAGACAGTCCAAGCCAAAACTGGCACATAGATCCTTGAAGTAACTTATTATAGATAAATATTTATTCTGAAGCACTGAAGCACCGACGGGTGACATTGGTGCAGCAAGAAGATCCAGTTGGAACAGTGGAGGTAGATATGGTAGGGGATTAATTGGAGGAGCCGAACTGGAACCACAGGAACCGATGGTGCAGAGTGAGTCAAGGCACCTGGAATAAAGGCGTTGGATGGTGACAGCACAGTGTTGCTTCAGCAACAAAAAAACAGAGACACAAAGCTGATTGACACAGGAGGTTCTAAAGCAAAAGTGGTCCATTAGTATGGAAAAGTAAACTTCACAAAGAGTCTGACCAGAGAGTCCAAGCCAACACTGGCACATGGATCTTTGAAGCCCTTATTCTAGATAAATACTTATTCTGAAGCACGAACCGGTGACATTGGCGCAGCAAGAAGATCCAGTTGGAACAGTGGAGATAGATTTGGTAGCGGATCAATTGGAGGAGCAGAAATGGAACCACTGGAACCGATGGTGCAGAGTGAGTCAAGGCTGGAATAATGGACATTTAATGAGGAACGAAGAACCAGAGAAAAAAAGCTGATTGACACAGGAGTAGAGATGAGCGAACCGGTCCCGGTTCGGCTCGAGGCCAGTTCGCCGAACGGGGGTCCCGTTCGAGTTTGGTTCGTCGAACGTTCGACGAACCGAACTCGAACGTATAGGCTAGAATGGGAGGCAATCACAAACACATAAAAATGCATTATAAATGTACACAAACAGTTAATAAACATTGCCATAACACTTACCGGTCCTCGCGATCCCTTCTGCACTCTGTCTCCTGCCGCTATTCCATCCGATGATCGCTGAATCCTCCCGGTGACGGCACTGCCAGCAGAGATGCAGGACCTATCGTGACGTCAAAATAGCCATGTGACCAGTCATGTGGCTATTATCTCATTGGCTACAGACTGGTCACATGACTATGACACGTCATGTAGGACCTGCGAGTGCATCTCTCCGGTACACGGTGCACATATGTGTATCGCCGTGTACCGGCGACATGCTCTAGCACACGGTCGACTCCCCGTTCCGTTAGGGACCGGCTGACACAGCCGGTCATTAACGGAGATCACCGTTGCCATAGCAACGCAGTTAGCGGTGACGTCACCGCTAACCGCGGCTCCGAGAGCACCGTTGCTATGGTAACGCGTCTGTCAGCGTTACCGCTAGCAGCCAGCAGTGATCACTCACGGAGTGAAGGCTGCACGCTGCTTCCCGATTGTAGTGATGATTGTAGTGAGGATGGAGGTTCCCCAGCCCCAAGTGATGAGCTGGTGAACCTCATCCTTCCTCACTACAATCGTCACTACTACTACACTAGTGATGATTGTAGTGAGGATGGAGGTTCCCCAGCCCCAAGTGATGAGCTGGTGAATCTCATCCTCACTACAATCGTCACTACTACTACACTAGTGATGATTGTAGTGAGGATGGAGGTTCCCCAGCCCCAAGTGATGAGCTGGTGAACCTCATCCTTCCTCACTACAATCGTCACTACTACTACACTAGTGATGATTGTAGTGAGGATGGAGGTTCCCCAGCCCCAAGTGATGAGCTGGTGAATCTCATCCTTCCTCACTACAATCGTCACTACTACTACACTAGAAAGAAAGAAGACAGAAGAGCAGGATCGTGGAGGGCTGACAGGGGGTAATAAAGATGGAGTCTCTAATGTGTCTGTGTATTTATTTCTATTAAAGTATTTTTTCTCTGTGTGGTGTCTTTTTTTTAACCCTTTATTGGAGATTCTTAATGGCCGGGTCAAACGTGCCTGACATTAAGAATCTCTGGCTTAATACTGGCTGGTAAAACAAAGCCAGTATTAACTCATGATTACCCAACAAGCCACCCGGCTCCAGGGCTGTTGGAAGAGTTGGATACAGCGCCAGATGATGGCGCTTCTATGAGAGCGCCATTTTCTGGGACGGCTGCGGACTGAAATCCGCAGCAGAGGCGCCCACAAACCTCGGGCTAACCTGTGCTGCGGATTCCAATCCCCAGCTGCCTAGTTGTACCCGGCTGGACACAAAAATAGGGCGAAGCCCACGTCATTTGTTTTTTAATTATTTCATGAAATAAGTGAAATAATTAAAAAAAACGGGCTTCCCTATATTTTTGGTTCCCAGCCGGGTACAAATAGGCAACTGGGGGTTGGAGGCAGCCCGTGGCTGCCAGCTGTACCTGGCTAGCATACAAAAATATGGCGAAGCCCACGTCATTTTTTTGGTGGGCAAAAAAATTCTGCATACAGTCCTGGATGGAGTATGCTGAGCCTTGTAGTTCTGCAGCTGCTGTCTGCTCTTCTCCATACAGACAGACAGCAGCTGCAGAACTACAAGGCTCAGCATACTCCATCCAGGACTGTATGCAGAAGTTTTTTGCCCCCTGAAAAAATTATGTGGGCTTCGCCATATTTTTGTATGCTAGCCAGGTACAGCAGGCAGGTACGGCTGCCCCCAACCCCCAGTTAGCTATTTGTACCCGGTTGGGAACCAAAAATAAAGGGAAGCCCTTTTTTTATTATTTCATGAATTTCATGAAATAATTAGAAAACAAATGACGTAGGCTTCGCCCCATTTTTGTGTCCAGCCAGGTACAACTAGGCAGCTGGGGATTGGAATCCGCAGCACAGGTTGGCCTGAGCTTTCTGGGCCCCACTGCTGCGAATTGCAGTCTGCAGCCGCCTCAGAAAATGGCATTTTCATAGAAGCGCCATATTCTGGCGCTGTATCCAACTCTTCCAGCACCTGCCTGCTATACCTGGCTAGCATACAAAAATATGGCGAAGCTCACGTCTTTTTTTTGTAGTTTTTTGGCAAAAAAAATAAAAAATGCTTCCCTGGATTTTCCATTGCCAGTGAAGGTAACACCAAGCAGTGGGGGTTAGCAGCCAGTAGCTGCTTGGATTACCCTTAGCTAGCAATACAAAAAATGCAGCGGGAGCCCATATTTATTTTTTTTAATTATTTATATAAATAACTAAAAATAAAATGGGCTTCCCTGTATTTTGATTGCTGGACATCACAGTGCTGTAAAAATAAATCTTTAAAAAAATGACGTAGCGCTCCGCGGTATTTTTGATTCTCAGCGCAGATAAAGCAGACAGCTATGGGTTGCCACCCCCATCTGCCTGCAGTTACCTTGGTTGGCAATCAAAATACAGGGAAGCCCATTAATTTTTTCTATTTAAAAAAAAAAAATGACGTTGGGTCCCCCCATTTTTGATAGCCAGCTAGGGTAAAGCAGACGGCTGTAGCCTGAAAACCACAGCTGGCAGCTTTACCGTGGTTGGGGATCCAATGTGGAGGTCCCCTCAGGCTCTTTTTTATAATTATTTTATAAATATTAATAATTACACAAAAAAAGTAGGGTCCCCTCCAAATTGGATCACCAGCCAAGGTAAAGCGGACAGCTGTGGTCTGGTATTCTCAGGGTGGGAAGGTCCATAGTTATTGGGCCTTCACAGCCTAAAAATAGCAGGCCGCAGGCACCCCAGACGTGGCGCATCCACTAGATGCGCCAATCCTGGCGTTTCACCCCAGCTCATCCCGTGCCCTGGTGCAGTGGCAAACGGGGTAATAAATCGGGTTGATACTAGCTGTAAAGTCACCTGAGATCAAGCCCAGCAGTTTGTGATGTCATGGCGTCTATTAGATACCCAACATCATAAACTGTCAGTACTAACAAAAACAAAAAATCGACAAAAGAAATTTATTTGAAAAAACAGTCCCCAAAACATTTCCTCTTTCACCAATTTATTGTAAGAAAAAAAATAAAGGGGTCCCACGACGACTCTGGACCGTCTAGAATATGGGGGGGAGACACTCAGGGAACGTATCCCCCATTTTCTAAGAGTGCGGACCCTTCATGTGAGGAGTGTGGGTGCAATGAATCTGCACTCACTCTCCCCGGGTCCACAGCAGCAGAGTCCATGTCGTAATGGTTGCTACCAAAGCTGCAATGCCCTGCTCATGAGGTAAGGGCATGCCTAATCAGGAGAACTACTGTAGAGGAAGCTCTGCTCACTGGTATATAGGTGCTCAGAGGTAATAATAGATAAAATTAGTGAGTAACCTCGGCACTCTATATCTCCCAGACTAAGTCAGTAAGTCCCAATGGATAGTAATGCAAAATCACTCTTTATTGGTCCGTATTAAGAACATTTTTTTTTTCATAAGCATATATGTTTTTGTCCAAAACAAGTTACAATTGACGTTTCGGCCTGAGCCTTCGTCAGATTGGACTTATCTGCATGTAATCATGAAAAATGACAATAATCAGTATCACATAAGAGTGAGAGAACAATAACATAAACTCGAACAATGTAGAGGTACAATTGGCATGCAGCAAAAAAATTGCAACACAGCAAGAAATGAAACACATGATACAAATGTCATAATACAGTACAAGGACAATATAGTAATGACAAATATGGGGTCAGAGTAGACTTAGACAGCTCTGGTACGAAAGAGATGTCAATCATAAAGTAACATGTGCAGTAGGTGTAGAGCTACAGTATGCATGGCAGAGCTAATGGGTAGACCGACCATAGAAAAAGAACGGAGAAAAAGTGGAGAAAAAGTGGAGAAAAAGTGGAGAAAAAGTGGAGAAAAAAATGGAGAAACAGTGGAGAAAAAGTGGAGAATAAGTGGAGAATAAGTGGAGAATAAATGGAGAAAAAGTGGAGAAAAAGTGGAGAAAAAGTGGAGAAAAAGTGGAGAAAAAAATGGAGAAAAAAATGGAGAAAAAGTGGAGAATAAATGGAGAAAAAGTGGAGAAAAAATGGAGAAAAAGTGGAGAAAAAGTGGAGAAAAAGTGGAGAAAAAGTGGAGAAAAAGTGGAGAAAAAGTGGAGAAAAAGTGGAGAAAAAAATGGAGAAAAAGTGGAGAAAAAGTGGAGAATAAATGGAGAAAAAGTGGAGAAAAAATGGAGAATAAGTGGAGAAAAAGTGGAGAAAAAGTGGAGAAAAAGTGGAGAAAAAGTGGAGAAAAAGTGGAGAAAAAGTGGAGAAAAAAATGGAGAAAAAGTGGAGAATAAATGGAGAAAAAGTGGAGAAAAAAATGGAGAAAAAGTGGAGAAAAAGTGGAGAATACGTGGACAAAAAGTGGAGAAAAAGTGGAGAAAAAGTGGAGAATAAGTGGAGAAAAAGTGGAGAAAAAGTGGAGAAAAAAATGGAGAAAAAGTGGAGAAAAAGTGGAGAATAAATGGAGAAAAAGTGGAGAATAAGTGGAGAAAAAGTGGAGAAAAAAATGGAGAAAAAGTGGAGAAAAAGTGGAGAAAAAGTGGAGAAAAAAATGGAGAAAAAGTGGAGAAAAAGTGGAGAATAAATGGAGAATAAGTGGAGAAAAAGTGGAGAAAAAGTGGAGAATAAGTGGAGAAAAAGTGGAGAAAAAGTGGAGAAAAAGTGGAGAAAAAGTGGAGAAAAAGTGGAGAAAAAGTGGAGAAAAAGTGGAGAAAAAGTGAAGAAAAAGTGGAGAATAAATGGAGAAAAAGTGGAGAATAAGTGGAGAAAAAGTGGAGAAAAAAATGGAGAAAAAGTGGAGAAAAAGTGGAGAAAAAGTGGAGAAAAAGTGGAGAAAAAGTGGAGAAAAAAATGGAGAAAAAGTGGAGAAAAAAATGGAGAATAAGTGGAGAAAAAGTGGAGAAAAAGTGGAGAAAAAGTGGAGAAAAAGTGGAGAAAAAAATGGAGAAAAAGTGGAGAAAAAGTGGAGAATAAATGGAGAAAAAGTGGAGAAAAAGTGGAGAAAAAAATGGAGAAAAAGTGGAGAATAAGTGGAGAATAAATGGAGAAAAAGTGGAGAAAAAGTGGAGAAAAAGTGGAGAAAAAAATGGAGAAAAAGTGGAGAAAAAGTGGAGAATAAATGGAGAAAAAGTGGAGAAAAAGTGGAGAATAAGTGGAGAAAAGTGGAGAAAAAGTGGAGAAAAAAATGGAGAATAAATGGAGAAAAAGTGGAGAAAAAGTGGAGAAAAAAATGGAGAAAAAGTGGAGAAAAAGTGGAGAATAAATGGAGAAAAAGTGGAGAAAAAGTGGAGAAAAAGTGGAGAAAAAGTGGAGAAAAAATGGAGAAAAAGTGGAGCACCCTTTGGTGCCTTTCATGTGGCACTAAGGGGTGCTTAGCTTTGTATTTAGCCAAAAAAATGAAAAAAAAAAATGACGTAGGGTTCCCCCTAGTTTTGTAGCCAGCTAGGGTAAAGCAGACGGCTGCAGCCTGCAGACCACAGCTGGCAACCTCACCTTGGCTGGTAATCCAAAACTGAGGGCACCCCACGCTGTTATTTTAAATTAAATAAATAATTTGAAAAAAAAAAAACACGTAGGGGTCCCCCAAAATTGGATCACCAGCCAAGGTAAAGCAGACAGCTGGGGCCTGATATTCTCAGACTAGGGAGGTCCATGGTTATTGGACTCTCCCAAGCCTAAAAATAGCAGGCCGCAGCCGCCCCAGAAGTGGCGCATCCATTAGATGCGCCAATCCTGGTGCTTCGCCCCAGCTCATCCCGCGCCCTGGTGCGGTGGCAAACGGGGTAATATATGGGGTTAATACCAGATGTGTAATGTCACCTGGCATCAAGCCCTGGGGTTGGTGAGGTCAGGCGTCTATCAGATACCCGACATCACCAACCCAGTCAGTAATAAAAAAAAAATAGACGACAAACACATTTTTATTTGAAAAAACACTCCCCAAAACATTCCCTCTTTAACCAATTTATTAGAATGAAAAACAAATCCAGGTCTGGTGTAATCCAAGGGGTTGCCATGACGATGCACACTGTCCCAGTCAATGAAGAGCAGGATGTTCCCCATTGGCTGGGAGAGCAGTGCAGTGACCTGAGCTAACATCAATGGGTCAGCCCAGGTCACTGCAGGGGGGTGACAAGTGCTGCTGTCAGCGAGGTACATTACCTGCGCTGATCTCCAGCACACTGACAGCCCCTGTCACTGAGGTCAATGACCGGCGCCTTCACATCAAGTATCGCGAGAGGTCCGTGACGTCACCGCCAGTGTCAGTCTCGGGTAGGAGGCGATAGGTGATGTGACAAGCGGCGGCCATGGAGGACAGTGACAGCGCTGAGGTCGGGATGGCGGGACTTCATCACCGCAGGTAAGCCGAGCGGGGGGGGGTGCGTGTGTGAGAGTGTGTGTGTGTGTGTATATGTATGTGTACATGCCGCGGGCAGGAGGGGGCGGAGCGAGCTGAGCGGGGAAGTGTGGGCTTCCTGCACGTAACTAAGATAAACATCGGGTTACTAACCAAAGCGCTTTGCTTGGATACCCGATGTTTATCTTGGTTACCAGCTTGTGGCAGGCTGCCAGCGATGGCTCCTGCACACTGTAGCTGTAAAAAGCCCTGCTTTTTGCTGCTAGAACCGTTCTCGAACGTATCTAGAACTATCGAGCTTTTGCAAAAAGCTCGAGTTCTAGTTCGATCTCGAACAGCCCCAAAAATCACTCGAGCTTAGAACTGGAGAACCTCGAACCGCGAACCGCGCTCAACTCTACACAGGAGGTTCTAAAGCATAACTGGTCTACCAGTATGGAGAAGGAACTCCACAAAGTAGCTGAGCAGACAGTCTAAGCCAACTCTTGCACAGTGGTTAAGAATCCAGGCATAGGTAATCAGCAGAGTTACCCAGCAATGTAGCAGAGTCCAGGAAGAGCTGGATGGTCATGTATCAGAATTACCCAGAAATATAGGAGATCTGGTTTTGCCATGGAGTCCAAGAAAAGACCAGCCAATGATATAGCAGAGTTACTGAGTGATGTAGCAGATTTGGGTTTATCAGTAGTTCTAGGGCTAAAATAATCCATGGGTGCAGAATGGATGCCAACTACCTGAATACTCAGGCAGAAGAGCAGAAGGAGTCAGCCGAGGCAGAAGAGCGCAAAGCCCCATGTAACACAAATTTGCAAATAGTCTTGATTACATATAGCTTTCTAGGTAGATCCATATGTCTCCATCTGTCCAAAAGTAGGCTTTTTTGGCAGTCTGCAGATGCATAATTCTGAATGTGAGCTGTGTGCACATATAGGGTATGTATTTTAAGATTATTCACGAAATTGGGTAATTTTTACGGCAGATACCTTGGAGTAACATAAGGATTTTGGATGCAAAGGTGGACATCCCCTTTAAGATTGACAGATAGTTTTACCCACAGAGGCCGCGCCTACAGTATACACTGGTAACTGCTGTACCGGCTCTAGTATGTGTTTGCTTTAGCTGCCAATCTAACGAGTGTCTGTCAAAGCAGGCCTGTCATTATCCTGCACTAATATTACACGGATTAGTGATCTTCACAGCCTGACTTGTTTGCTCCTTGGTAATCCGTCCATTCAATGTTAAGTCTAAGAGCTTATTAAAAGCAGTGGGCCATCGTAATCTGAAAGTACACAAAAAAGAAAATAAATGGAGCTATAGATTTAGAGAGGAAATGTATATTCCTAAATGCATGTGTGTGCTATCCCCTGTGAGGTGCCGAGGACGCTTATTATACAGGGCCAAGGAAAATCAAGTCACACGTACAATGGGATTTAGAGATACTAGGAGAGAAGACAAACATTAGGGCCTAAGGTATCCAGAATGAAGGATCATACTTATAGGGTTAGTATCTTATCACCTATCCACCAGAGATCTAACTGGTAGGACCCCCCAGTTATCCTGAGAACCCCCGACTGAATGGCGTTGTGGCCATTGGCCAAGTGATCCATTCACTTGGACTTTTTGAGATAGTTGGCTTTCTCTAGCAAATTATTTGAGCGTTAATGTAAATGTGACGCCCTGGCCTATCAGGTCGTCACAAGGGTGCCGTGCAATTTGCCCTTCTGAATGGTACCCGCTCCTCCTTGGTTATGGGTCCTGTCCCTTTGGTGTTGCTAAGAACAGGTATACACAAATCCTGAGGAACACTCTGCACCACACCCACCAGACACCCATTGGGCGGCCTGAGGTGAATAGGGCCACGTAGATGGAGGGATGGTAGAAGGAGGGCCAGAAGTGTCAGCCAGTAGTCAGTTTGAGTGCAGCAGTGACAGGGAAAGGTCACGCTGCGGAGCTGGGCTCCTGTACCCGTCCCAGGTGCCAGACATTGGCCTGGCCTGGAAGGAGCTGGAACCCCGGTCGCAGGGGGTAGTGACAGGGGGCACGGTACTGCCACGGAGGGCAGTTCGGCTGACTTGTGCTACAATCGGGCAGGGGCCAGGGCACAACTGGGTACGCGGACCCTAGGCTGGGAAGTAGCTTTATGCAGCCCAGTAATTCACCCGACGAGGACGGAGTCTTCAAGAGCCGTTCTCCACCCACTCCAAAATCGGGGTACTAGCGCAACGAGGGAAATAGGACTTCCCAAAACCGTCCAGAAAATCCCAAGCGTGAACCCTGAGAGCAAGCTCACCCTACTAGCCACGCTGGTGAGCGGGACCCAAGTAGTTTCAGGCGAAAGGGATCCACAAAGAGTAAACACAGTGCCAAGGGACAAGGCTTCAGACCAACCAGCAACGCCAAAAGGGCACGGACCCAGTGTGTTGAAACAAAGGCTACAGGGCATTCAGGACTTTGGTTTACCCGTTGTCGGTGTTAGCATCTCTGGACTGTGTGAGTACATTGTGCCCCTTTACTCCCGACGGGTCCCCAGCCGTCCTTCACCGAGCCCCGGGACACCTTCCCCTGCCCATGGAGGGGTTAACATCACAAGCTGCCATTCCATCGCTCCCGGGCGCTCTCCCCCAAACGCAGCAGCGGTGGTATCCCACTTTTACCACGACCCGTGGGTGGCGTCACGAACATTACTCAATTTTTCCACCCCATTTGTAAATATTTTTCCCCCTTTTTCATTTCGAGCGGCCGCGGAGACCCCTCGAGCCACTGCGGATCCGGATCCGAGCAGCCCGTCGGCTGTCGCGGGGGCGGCACATAAACATCTGAAAATTCTTCATTTGGATGCATCCCTCTCCCCCGCCCGGCGAGCAAAGATGGCAATATCCCTTTATCTCCTCAATATGGTGCTAATTTTGGCCTCAAATCAAACATCACCTTCATGTGACGATAACTCTTTAAGGCTTCAACATGTCCAAGGGAATTTGAGATCTTTCAGGACACATTGTACTTTATAATAGTGAAAAATTTAGGTTTATATAAGCGGTTAAAGAGGGCGCACTTAAGGGGTTGATAGTGGCATCAAGGGGATTAAACACCCACAATCGGTGTTAAAAGCAATCATGGCTGATTCAGGGGATCAGCTATAACATACAGCCAGTCAGGGAGCTGTTTACTAATTCCTCAGTGCTGCCATCTTACAGCAGGGCCCCATCATGACTACCAAAACAAGGAATACTGTTGGTCATTAAGGGGTTAATCTTGCTGATCATCAGGGGATTATTAGATGGGATCCCCAGAGATCCAAATAATGTTGTCATAGGTTTATCAAACATCGCCAATTGTCTTTGCGGCTTCAGGATCTGTTCAGACTACAGATTCTGACATTGCCTAATAACTTCTCTGAGGTCTGACTCAGACATCGACCTGCATATTGGTAGTTCATAGGCAGGCTAGCAAGAGTTAATCTGTGCTGGTCTGCTTGTTAGTAATTTTTTTATTACATGTTGTGGGAGAGACAATTACATCTCCTCCCCCCCATATATGCTGGCTGAACACTTCTATTAGTGCCAGCTATAGTTTATCTTAGCTGGTCTGGTGAGGTGTTGTGATCTAGCCTAACGGGTGGTTGTAGAATTTGCTGAGTGCACTTGTCTTTTTGTTGCTACCTTCCTGCTCTTGCTTTTCTCCTGAGTCTTTCATTGTTTGTTCTTGTGAATTTGCAGTGTGTCAGATTTTTGGTTTTTCCCTGTCTGTCTTAATCTGTGTTTCCATCTCTCCTGCCCCTTCCTTCCCTGGTCAGAGTGGGGAATCAGATCAGTTCTGGTTAGGATCATAGCCAGGTACGAGTCTCAGGCTTCTCCATTATTAGAGGTAACCCTGAGGTTAAGGATTGCTAGGGACCCCTAATATACGGAACAGCATAGGAGTCCCTGACCCTCAGTTTCCTTACAGTCACATTGTGACAAATGTGCTCTGAAATACGTTGATAGGATGAAGGCAGCAGCGGTGCGCATGCCCGGTTATCACTCCATTCTAAAAAGATATTTCAAAGCCACATTCTCAGGATCATTAAGGGTTCCAAGTGGGGGAAATTTTTTAGGGTCTGTTTACATGTTTTTTTTGTTTTTTTTCTGAGACAGTAAAAAAAAGATGAGTTTTCTAGTGGAAACCACTTCAGATCCTCCTTCAAATGCTCCTTGTTTGATGTATGTGCACACTAAAGGGTGCTTTACACGCTGCTACATCGCTAGCTAGCGATATCACCCGCCCACGTCGCTGTTTCATCATGGGGTGATCGCTGCCGTAGCGAACAATATCGCTACGGCAGTGTCACACGCACATACCTGCTTAGCGACGTCTCTGGAGACACCAAACAATCTCTCCTTTAAGGGGGCGGTTCATTCAGCATCATAGCGACGTCCCAGCGACGCCACTAAGCGGCCGCCCAATAGCAGAGGAGGGGCAGAGATGAGTGGCCGGAACATGTCGCCCACCTCCTTCCTTCCTCATTGCCGGTGGACGCAGGTAAGGAGATGTTCGTCGCTCCTGCGGTGTCACACATAGCGATGTGTGCTGCCGCAGGAACGCCGAACAACCAGCGGCATGCACCACCAACAATATTATGAAAAGGAGCGACGTGTCAACGATCAACGATATTTGACGTTTTTGCGATAGTTGATTGTTGCTCCTTTTAGCCACACACAACGATATCGCTAACGGCGCCGCATGTGCGTCACAAACACCGTGACTCCAACGATATATCGTTAGCGATGTCGTTGTGTGTAAAGTACCCTTAAAGGGGGCTTTACACGCTACGATATCGTTAATGTTTTATCGTCGGGGTCACGGTGTTAGTGACGCACATCCGGCGTCATTAACGATATCGCAGCGTGTGACACTTACCAGCGACCTTAAGCAACCTCAAAAATGGTGAAAATCGTTCACCATGGAGAGGTCGTCCCAAAACCAAAAATCAGTAATGGTTGATTATCGATGTGGTTCGTCGCTCCTGCGGCAGCACACATCGCTGTGTGTGACACCGCAGGAGCGAGAAACGTCTCCTTACCTGCCGCCGGCTACAATGCGGAAGGAAGGAGGTGGGCGGGATGTTACATCCCGCTTAACTCCGCCCCTCCGCTTTGATTGGCCGGCCGCTTAGTGACGTTGCGGTGACGTCGCTGTGATGCCGAACGTCCCTCCCCCTTGAGGGAGGGATTGTTTGGCAGTCACAGCGATGCCGCCAACCAGGTAAGTGCGTGTGATGCTGCCGTAGCGATAATGTTACGACGACGGGGGCGGGTGCTTACACGCTCGATATCGCTAGCAATTGCTAACGATGTCGTAGTGTCTAAAGCCCGCTTAAGTCTTATGGCTAAGGGTTTGGAGGAGAAAGAACATTTTTCAGGAGTATTCAGCGTTTAGGAAATATTGGAAATATTCTGATAAATTTTTACTTTAGAAACAACTAAAAAAAACTCAGTGCTAACATTGGGGAGTTTTTGGAGGCGTTTTAAGGCCGCTTTACACGCTACGATTTCTGTGATGATCTCATTAGCGATGTGACACGCCCAGATCATTGTTACGATTTGCCGAGATCGCTCATAGGTCGTTTTGTAGCGGTCACACGTAACGATCTCACAAGCGACGCAACATCGTTCAGCGATATATTTTTTGACCAATGCGGTCGTGTGGATGTTGTTCGTCGTTGGAAGGGTGTCAAACGTACCAATATGTCTGCTGCGTTCCAAACGACGAACAATATTTTGAAACTGAACGATGTGTCAACGATCAACGATTTTTTCCCTATTTGCGATCGTTCGGAGTCGCACGTAGGTGTCACACACAACGACGTTGCTAACGATGCTGGATGTGCGTCACGGAAACCATGACCCCAACGACATATCATCAGATAAATCGCAGCGTGTAACGGGGCCTTTATGCTTTCCGGCTTGGGGTATGTGTACACTTTGTTTTTGTGTGTTTGTGGATTGGACCGGATTCCATCAGGAGCCGCTTTAGGTAAGTGAGGTCCACTTTCTTTTTTCCGTCCAGTTGTTTTTCAAAACCTAAAGCAGAAAAAAAGATCTCAAAATATTGAACATATCACCAGCATAGTGGTTTTACAATAAAAATCAAGAAGACAGTGTTTTCATTTTTGGTTATCTGCAGATGGAGTCTTTTTGCTGTTTTTCCTGAGCAGAAAATTGAGAAGTTAAGAGGTTAGGAGGATGATTTGGACTTTTTTGGACCTATTATGTGCCAAATTGCTTTCCTGCTAATGTTTTATTAGAGAGACAGAATTGGACTTTCATCTTTACTGACGCCAAAGGCTGACCTAGTTTGTTGAGGTCGAGTGAAGTGATGCCCCTGATGGGTGTCAGACTGTCTCTACATAACTTAATTATTATTTGACTGATAGTATAGCAGGGGACAGGGGTTCCAATGCTGTCCCTCATGATAGAGGACCATAGGCTATCAATAACCTCAGGGTTACTCCTGATGGTGGAGA
Source organism: Anomaloglossus baeobatrachus (assembly GCF_048569485.1). NCBI lineage: Eukaryota > Metazoa > Chordata > Amphibia > Anura > Aromobatidae > Anomaloglossus > Anomaloglossus baeobatrachus. Next base: position 104,010,219 of record NC_134364.1, read on the forward strand.
TGCCTGAGTCCCTTTCCTGGCTATGCTCATGACCAGTACTACTCTGATATCCCCCTCCCACCAGGGTAGGACAGGGCAGGAGTGTGATGGAAAACAGATGAAGATAGACAAGGGAAAACCAAAACTCTGACACACTGCACGCACACACACACAGGCATAGACAATTAGAAAGACAAGAGAAAACGAAGAGCAGGAAGGTAACAACAAAAAGGCAACAAGGGTTAATTCCACAACCGCACTCAGCAACAAGTATAAAAGCCATCAAATAGTCTGAATCATAAACTATAGCTGGCATAGGTGGAAGGATCTAGCCAGCATATATAGGAGGAAAACAGATGTGATTGGCTTCCGCACAACATATGATCAAAGGAGACTAACAAGCAGACTAGCAGAGATTAATTCTTGCTAACCTGTCTATGAATTACCACTCTGCAGGTCGACACTCATGTCTGCCTGTGTTGATCACATACAACAAAAAAGGTATCTGACTTCGTGTCGGAATCTGTAGTCTGAACAGAACCTGATGCCGCCATGACAGTTGACGAAGTTTGTAAAAATCTCCATCTGACAAGTTCCATCCACATGTTGCCCATGATGTTGTGGACATACAGGAGGGCCGGTGCCTGATACCAACCACATAGTGATGGCAAAATAACAATTGCTCAAACTTTCTTTGTAATGTCCCTTTGATGCGCCCCAGGCCCACGTCCATTTGGGACTATTTAGGGCATTGGTCCAGAAGAATGTAAAGGGTCACGCCGCAAGTAATGAAATGCATCAAGAACATCTGCCGTCAACTGAGGCAGAAGAATCAAGACTTTCTAATTTGCTTCCATAGCAACCAACAGAAAGTTCGGATCCTTTTTTTCCCTAAGAAACCTTTTAATTTAGGACTAATAATACTGCGATGACAGCAAAATTGGCTGTTTCTTCTGTTTAATATGGACCTGGGACTTTACAATTGCAGCTAAGCATCGTAGTGAGGACAATTTGATATATCAAGATGGCCAACAATGGCCCTCAGACCTTCGGATGTTTTAACATCTAATTAAAATGTACAATTGTGTGACTTGGTTGAACTTGTCCAAGTCTAGTTGGAGCCGCCTTGAAGTTACCATACAGGTTACCTTTCTTCTCTCCAAAGGACCTTTCTACCAAAAGCTGTCAATCCATTGTTCCATGATCACGGAATGATCCCAGATTTAATCCGGTGTTGTTTTATAGAGAGGAATCATGGATGTTCTGTCTCAGGATCCTCAAAGTCTTAGGTCTAAATGAGTAGTTTTGATGTAGCATGGAACAATGGTGTCTAATGTTGCAGAGCTGGAACAGCAACTGGAATCTACAATGACATAGATGATGTAGCAGACTTGACAAATTGATGTAGAACCAATGACAGCAGAGCTGAGTTTGCAATGATGGTGAAGTGTAACAGAGCTGGTGCAGTGATCACTTATGTAGTAGTACTCGAAGCATGGAATAGATGAACGGAACAGCAGATAATGATGTAGCAGAGTTGAAGGATGCAGACCGATGAAGCAGTCCTGAAATAACAGAATAACAGAGCTGAAAAGCAGAGACTGAAGTAGCAGTGCTGGAAGAACAGAATGACAGAGGTGAAAAGCAGAGACTGAAGTAGCAGTGCTGGAAGAACAGAATGACAGAGGTGAAAAGCAGAGACTGAAGTAGCAGTGCTGGAAGAACAGAATGACAGAGGTGAAAAGCAGAGACTGAAGTAGCAGTGCTGGAAGAACAGAATGACAGAGGTGAAAAGCAGAGACTGAAGTAGCAGTGCTGGAAGAACAGAATGACAGAGGTGAAAAGCAGAGACTGAAGTAGCAGTGCTGGAAGAACAGAATGACAGAGGTGAAAAGCAGAGACTAAAGTAGCAGTGCTGGAAGAACAGAATGACAGAGGTGAACAGCAGAGACTGAAGTAGCAGTGCTGGAAGAACAGAATGACAGAGGTGAAAAGCAGAGACTGAAGTAGCAGTGCTGGAAGAACAGAATGACAGAGGTGAAAAGCAGAGACTGAAGTAGCAGTGCTGGAAGAACAGAATGACAGAGGTGAAAAGCAGAGACTAAAGTAGCAGTGCTGGAAGAACAGAATGACAGAGGTGAAAAGCAGAGACTAAAGTAGCAGTGCTGGAAGAACAGAATGACAGAGGTGAACAGCAGAGACTGAAGTAGCAGTGCTGGAAGAACAGAATAACAGAGGTGAACAGCAGAGACTGATGTAGCAGTGCTAGAAACATCAAAAAGAAAACTGAATAGGCGAGACTGATATAACAGTGCTGGAAGCATGGAATAGAAGAAATGAATAGACGAGACTAATATAACGGTGCTGGAAGAACAGAACAACAAAGCTGAAAAGCAGAAACTGAAGTAGCAGTACTGGAAACATGAAATAGAAGAATTGAATCAATGAGACTGATGTAGCAGTGCTGGAAGCATGGAAAAGAATAACTGAATAGACGAGACTGATGTAACAGTACTGGAAGAACAGAATAACAGAGGTGAACAGTGGATACTGATGTAGCAGTAGTAGAAGCATGGAAAAGAAGAATCAAATTGAAGAGACTGATGTAGCAGTACTGGAAAAACAGAATAACAGAGCTGATCAGTGGAGACTGATGTAGCAGTAGTGGAAGCATGGAATAGCAGAGCTGATCAGTGGAGACTGATGTAGCAGTAGTGGAAGCATGGAATAGCAGAGCTGAACAGCAGAGACTGATGTAGCAGTAGTGGAAGCATGGAATAGCAGAGCTGAACAGCAGAGACTGATGTAGCAGTAGTGGAAGCATGGAATAGCAGAGCTGTACAGAAGAGACTGATGTAGCAGTAGTGGAAGCATGGAATAGCAGAGCTGAACAGCAGAGACTGATGTAGCAGTAGTGGAAGCATGGAATAGAAAAATTAAATAGAGAAACACTGATGTAGCAGTACTGGAAGAACAGAAAAACAGAGGTGAACAGTGTAGACTGATGTAGTAGTACTGGAATCATGGGATAGAAAAATTGAATAGATGACCCTGATGTAGCAGTGCTGGAAGCATGGAATAGAAGAAATGAATAGACGAGACTGATGTAGCAGAACTGAAAGAACCGAATAACAGAGATGAACAGTGTAAACCAATGTAGTGGGACTGGAAGCACAGAATACCAAAGCTGAACTGCGGAGACTGATGTAGCAAAACTAGAAGAACAGAATACCAAAGCTGAACTGTGGAGACTGATGTAGCAGTACTTGAACCATGGAATAGTACAATTGAATGGTACAGACTGATGTAGAAGTACTGGATCCATAGATCATAATAGGGGTGAGAGTGCTCACATGTGTGTTAATTTCCCTGGGCACTTGTTACTTGGGGTCCCTTGATGTCACTTTTCCAGATTCGGCACAAGCTGCTCCGTGGTTTGAATAGGCACAGGAAGTGATGAGATCACTATTCAACCAGCTACAGAACCGCTGCAGCTTGTGACTGCCTGCACCGGTCAGGTAGCATGAACCATGTGTCAATAGATGTTTTTCGGATGGAGCACAGTTCACGTCAGCCTTGTGTGCCGTGTTGAATGTCACGAGATACGTCAAGCCAAGAGGAAAGGTTCGGAAGGACACATATGTGAGTCGTTTAGGTCCGTTCACGTCTCTGAGAGTCAACGACATTTCCTGGCAGTGAGCCGAGCTCGAGAAAATGGAACATAACGTAGATTGTAAAGCTGCAGCCTTATACATTATATGCCGATTGAGCCCAGTTTACATAAAACCTTGAGAACCCCCTATTGTTAGCTATTATTATGTACCGCTATATACTGTTAGCATGATGTATTTTATTATTTTTTTTTTTAATCAATACATGCTTTGAATCCAACAGAGTATTTTATTGTGTGTTTGCTGATGTGAAGAACTATGGGGGTAGACAATGTACAGAATTCGAGCTCGGCCTTGCTCATACATAGTACGAAGAAACAAAAGGATTCATACAGTCAGCTGCCGGTATTTAAAAAAAAAAAAAAATGAAAGGATGTAAGAGATTGAGCTCGCTGAGTGTTATCTGCGGCTTTACATGGGACTGCTGGATAACCTTTTGCATTTTGTGACATATGTGGTATACGCGTGTCACGGTGCATCCATCATCCCTTCCGCGATTCCTCCTCCTTCCCCGCTTCATTTCGAGCAGTCTGGTCTGTGCATTTCTAAGCTGATTAAACCTCCTCGCTGACTCTGCATTTGCAAATTACACAGACACAATTTGGCGGAATATCAAATGTTCTCCTTTTGTGAACCGTCGTTATTTCCTATAAAAAAAACGGAAAAAACCTTCATTTTCTCCCCGGGTCCCCATCACGTTGTCAATAAGAACCTTCAGGAGTGGTGCAGCTTCCCCGCGCTTAACATTACAGATGCCGGAGAGGACGGGCGCTCCGGCGGAAAACATCTGTTACGCTGAAATTTGCCATATGCATCTTTGCTTCTCGCTCATGATCATATTGGAATTTAATAGAAGTTTTAAAAACACTAATGAAACTTGCTTCTTTTTTTTTTTTTTACTGATTCTATTACTGATGTGCCCTGTGCCAAGTTTACTGTTAGCATATGCTGGAATATTGGAGATTTGCAGTTTCAATATGTGGCCTAATAATATTACCATACAGTGCCAAAATAATATCGTTCTGAACTTCCCAAATAACAGTGCCACTTAGTTCCCAAATAACAGAGCCATCAGATCCCAGTGAAATCCAAATCTGTGTCCTGGTACTGTTAAAGGGAGTTTGTCACTTGCCATAAACATTTAATTTTTTTTACCTGATGTAAATGCCGCTGTTCTCCTGAATCCGACAATGTTTTTCTTTCGTTCCTGCGCCTCTCCTTTCCTGAGATATGGCCTTTTCTTTTCTGTATATTTTGTCTTGTTAGCAAAGTGGGTGTGGTACTCAGGGAAACGCCCACAGAAAAGATATGACCACGCCCCCTTAGCTAGCAAGACTAGATTGACATACAAAGAATACAGGGCCATATCTAAAGAACGGAGAGGCACAGAAACAAAAGAAAAACATCGGCTGATTCAGAAGAAAAGCAGCATTTTCACAATAGGTAAAAAAAATTACATATTTATAGCAAGTGACAAATCCCCTTTAATGCTGTGTATGCACGTTGCGTTTTTTCATGCGTTTATGCAGCGTTTTGAATTGCAGCAATGCTTGCATTGTGCTTACCCAGCAAAGTCTATGAGAAGTCAGCAAATTCCATGCACACTTTGCTTTTTTAAAAGCAGCATTCTGGATGCCAAATATTTGACAAAATCGATGCATTTAAAAAAAGCAGCATGTCACTTATTTTGTGCGTTTTGGTTGCATTTTTGACCCATTGAAATCGATGTCTATGTTGGTATTTCTCTGTTGGTTAGTTGGTCAGTCACTCTCTATCTCTCTCTGTCGATCAGTCGGTCTCTCCCCCTCTCTCATACTCACTGATCACCGGCGCAGCGCTGCACAGCTGTTACACTACTCCGGCAGCTTCTCCTTATTTGAAAATGATAGCCGCTCATTATTCCATCTCGTATTTACTGGTTCCCCCGCCCACCGGCGGCTATGATTCATGCCCCCACGCTGACAGCTGTCTCACTGCAACCAATCACAGTCGCCAGTGGGTGGGTCTATATTGTGCAGTGAAATAAATAAGTAATTAAAAAAAAATGACGTGCGGTTCCCCCCCAATTTTGATACCAGCTAAGGTAAAGCCACACGGCTGAAGGCTTTTATTCTCAAGATGGGGAATCCCACGTTATGGGGAGCCCCCCAGCCTAAAAATATCAGCCAGCAGCCGCCCGGAATTGCTGCATCCATTAGATGCGACAGTCCTGGGACTCTACCCAGCTCATCCAGAATTGCCCTGGTACAGTGGCAGTCGGGGTAATAAGGAGTTAATGGCAGCCCATAGCTGCCACCAAGTCCTAGGTTCATCATGGCAGGCGTCTATGAGACACCCCAATGATTAACCTGTAAGTGAAAGTAAACACATACACCCGAAAAAATACGTTATTTGGAATAAAAGACAAAAAAAATCCACCCTCTTTCACCCTCTTTATTAATCCCCAAATACCCCTCCAGGTCCGGTGTAATCCACACGAGGTCCCACGACGCTTTCAGCTCTGCTACATGAAGCTGATAGGAACGGCCACAGATCATGACCGCTCGCTGTCAGCTCCACGCAGAAATTGAAGTGAGCCACGCGATCAGCAATGACGTCACTCAGGTTACCCACGGCCACTGCAATGCACCTCGGATTTCACTGTGTTGAGCACCTTTGCTGTCTGCCGGCAGTGTTTTCTCTGGCTGGTCTCCCCGAGATCAGTGATTGTTTTGTCTTGTTGGTCTACTAGGCATTGCTCCGACCTAGCCAGAATCCTACTCCACACTGATGAGTGGCAATACGCTGAAACAGCTCTCTGTGGATGGATACCTGGCCTTGGTATTTCCCTTGTCATATTTTTAAACTTGGCAAGAGTTGGATATTGACTAAAAGAGCCACTTAATATGGTGGTTATGGTGGTCTCCTTAAAAGAGCCACTCCTTGGCTAGGTTCTACCTGGAGGGATGTCTGGCTATTTTCCTTGTCGAGACTCCTAACAAAGGCTCTACGGACCCTTTTGATTTGCATACTTCCCAGGGAGCAATGCACCTAGGATTTCACTGTGTTGAGCGCCTTTGCTGGCTGCCTGCAGTGCTTTCTCTGGCTGGTCTCCGCGAGATCAGTGATTGCTTTGTCTTGCTAGGTTAATCATGGCAGGTGTCTATGAGACACCGCCAATGATTAACCTGTAAGTGGAAAGTAAATAAACACATACACCCGAAAAAATACTTTATTTGGAATAAAAGACAAAAAATCCACCCTCTTTCACCATTTTATTAATCCCCAAATACCCCGGGTCCAGTGTAATCCGCAGAGGTCCCACGACGCATCCATCTCTGCTACATGAAGCTGACAGGAGCAGCCACAGACCACGACCGCTTGCTGTCAGCTCCACGCAGCAACTGAAGTGAGCCGCGCGATTAGCGATGACGTCACTCAGGTTACCCGCGACCAATGCTGTGACAGCAAGTTGCCCAAGTGACTGAAGTGCGCGATCAGCGGTGCCCTCACTCAGGTGATTTGCAGTCTCTGGTGGAGGACTCTAGCTGGCTGCGGGTAACCTGAGTGACGGCACCGCTAATTGCGCGGCTCACTTCAGTCACTCAGGGGATTTGCGGTCACCGGTGAGTCCTTCACCAGCAACTGCAAATCAGGCCGCAGTGCACAGACAGAGCCGCGCGATGACAATGAAGTCATGTGAAGTTCATCCGAGTAAATTCTGATTGCGCGGCTCTGTCTCGCAGCCAGCCATGCTCTATGGGGATGTAGCAGAGCCGAGTGGGAACGCACTGTCAAAAATGCATCCAAACTGCAATCGGAATGCATTCAAAATGCATCCAAAATGCATGCATTTTTTTTGTCAAATGCAGTATTTACAGTTGTCAAAACGCTGCAGTTTATTTGTCAAGTCAGAACGCAGCATGCGCACATAGCCTTATACTACTGTAACGCCTGTCTGGAGCCACAGACTCGGACTGGCTGTAACGGATAAGCTAGATGAAAGCCGCTCACAAAGCAGGACCCCAAGAACCTTGAAACCCTTTAACCCCTATACAGGGATTTGGAGGACCCTAGAGATCACAACCAGTGGTAGGCTGCAGTCTGATGAGAGTAGTAGTCAGGCAGGGTCAATCCAGAAAATACAGAACTGGGACAAAAACAGGCAGACAAGGATGTAATCAGGAAACCAGGCAGAGGTCAAATCCGGATTGGGTTGCAAGGTACCAAAATGGTAGTCAGGAGGGTAGTCAGAAAACAGGCAGAGGTCAAAACACAGGAATCACTATTCAGAATGGGAACCAGGAATTCAGAACTATCTCTGGCAGTGACTAGCAGACAGGAGGGGGAATTAGAAGGGTGCGGTGTCTTCCCATTGGGTGTAGCTGAATGGTGGTAACTTCAGCTGGAAGACACACGCCACCTACAGTCAGTCACTGGTACTGCAGGTCCAAGGGAACCTAGCTTAGTGGATGAGCGGGGCCTGCGCCCACCGGTGCCGCTGGCATCGACTCCTCTCCTATCACCAGTACTATCCACAGCGGGAACACGGCACCACCTGGTGATCGAAGCAGAAGTCACAGGAGTGAACTCTAGTGGAGACGTGACAACTACCTTCTATAACAGTGCCAGCCAAAGTACCTATGTAAATACTCGCCCATAACAGGGTCTATAACTTACACAGTTTTCAACAGTTCCAAATTTGACAAGACTATCTGTATTATTTGCAAAAACAAACTTGGAGGTATCTTGTGCTTAAAGGGAGAACAGTTCTTGGGTGGGACTGAAACATCAGAATTTGGCCAATGTTGTTAAGTATAATCCTTCTTCTTAGAGCTGTACAGCCAGGAGCTAAAAGAATAAAAGCAGCAGCTTCCATTTTGTCATCTCGATTGCTGCCGCCAGCTCCTATGCAGAGCACAGCAGTCAGGTTGAATTTGTCATAGGCTGCTGCTCTCTGCATAGGCAGCAACTAAGTTTACAAAGCTTACAGTATAATACGGCAACTTAATTTGTCAATTGTACTACTTAGGAAGCAGCAGAAGAAACAAAAAAAAAATATTTCTGCTGTATTATGTAAAAAAAATGAAAAAAAATGTACATATAATTGGTATGCCCTCATTTGACTATGTAAATGGAAAAAAGAATAAGTACTTTGGAAGAAAAATAGACTTAGAAAATAAATGTGACACAATAAATGTTTAATCTGATTGCAGTTATAGTACAGTAGATGGATACTTTTTTTTTTTTTTTTTATATCTAACCACTTGTGTCACAATGACTATGGGATAGCGGGGAACCAAGGCTCCTAAGCTCTCCCTCAAGCTAGGGGACCCTATGCTATCCCTATCCTCAGGGATACTCCTAATGGTGGAGATGCCTGAGTCTCCTTCCTGGCCCTGTTCTTGACCAGTCCTGATCTGATTCCTCCTCCCAGGAAGGGACTGGACAGGAGCGTGATGAAATCCCACAGATAAAGACAGACCAGGGAAAACCAAACACAGAGGATAAGACATTAAGAGATTTAGGAAGAAAAACAAGAGCAGGAAGGAAGTACAAAACAACATGGGTAAACTGCACAACTGCATGAAGCAATGAGCATACCTGTCACCAGAAGGTCTGGGACTGGACAGGAGTGTGATGAAACCCACAGATGAAGACAGACCAGGGAAATCCAAACACACAGGATAAGACAATAAGAGATTTAGGAAGAAAAATAAGAGCAGGAAGGAAGTACAAACCAACAATGGTAAACTGCACAGCCACACGAAGCATTGAGCATAGCTTTCACCAGAAGGTCTGGGACTGGACAGGAGTGTGATGAAACCCACAGATGAAGACAGACCAGGGAAATCCAAACACAAAGGATAAGACAATAAGAGATTTAGGAAGAAAAACAAGAGCAGGAAGGAAGTACAAACCAACAATGGTAAACTGCACAGCCACACGAAGCATTGAGCATAGCTTTCACCAGAAGGTCTGGGACTGGACAGGAGTGTGATAAAACCCACAGATGAAGACAGACCAGGGAAAAACAAACACACAGGATAAGACAATAAGAGATTTAGGAAGAAAAACAAGAGCAGGAAGGAAGTACAAAACAACAATGGTAAACTGCACAACCGCATGAAGCAATAAGCATAACTTTCACCAGAAGGTCTGGGACACCACACCTCACAAACATAGAATAAACTATAGCTGGCATGGGTGGAAGGTTTCAACCAACACAAATAGGAGGGGAGTAGATATGATAGGCCTCCCCACATGTTATCAAAGTAGCAAGCAGACCAGCAGAGATTAACTCTTGCTAGCCTGCCTATGAATCGCCACAGAGCATGTCAATGCCCGAGTCTGCCTGTGTTGAACCCAGACACTAGAATCTACAATCTGAACAGATCCCAACACCGCTATGACAGTCGGCGAAGTTTGTGCAAAACCCTATGTGACACTTTATATTAAGACCTTTTTCTGATACAGTGCCCTTTGATACGCATCACGTGAAACCACCACTAGAGGGAGCTAAAGAACTTACTGTATGCAAAAGGTTCTCTAGCTCCCTCTAGTGGTGGCTGAGGGAAGTTAGTTTTGTTATCTTTTAAAACATTTTTCTATGCAGGGGATTTGGAGCTCTTATTATTTTGGACCTGAGAACAGCATATCTCTCGAAGTGCAGGACTTTTGGAGAGATCTTTTATTAAACATTTTACTCCAGCCAGTTATTTAAATGACAAGGTGGTTAAAGTGGTACAGTAAAATTACCGCTGCACCGCCCAAATGGTTTTACTTCCACGACTTTGCAGTAGAGAAGGACTTTTGTGCCCGAGAAAGGTCACGTCTATAACTGACTGAATTGCGGAAAAGCCCAGCATTACTAACTCTTGCACAATCCACTCAGACCTATTCATATAGAACATCCCCTTTAAGTGCCTCTCTGACCACTGGCAATGCGGAGACTCATTACACCGGTGATTATGTTAATAGAAGATTGAGACGTGGTAAAGACAAGTTGGCCATTAGCAGGGCAATCATGTATCAAAAACGTTAATAGACACAATGACCTGTCTTGCCCTCCAACTTGCCAGAAAAGGGCTTTCAAAAGAATCCTCAGCTTTCCCAGATGCCATATTTTATCTTGAAGGGGGGGGGATTAGACAATT